>NC_072733.1:78904258-79504258 GCF_026930045.1 Uloborus diversus
GTGAAATTTTTTTTATGGTTTTGAACATATTTCCTGATTATTCCCCAAAAAAAAAAAAAAAAAAAAAAATTTTTTTGGATTTTCATTTTTTCCCCGCAAGATAAATAATTACGAAAAAAAAAAAAAACCTACGAAACTTTCATTTTTTTTTTTTCAAATTCTTCATCTCCATATGCGAGATTTTGTAAGCTCTTAAAAAAACGCTTTCACCCACTCGGGGTTTGAACCTACACCCACATGGTTACTAGGCTGAAACGCTACGGTGTACTCCAGTCTTTCTTGACAGTATGTGGTAACTTAAAATAATAAATGGCGTTTAACATAGAAGGTTTCTGAAAGTTCTTTTGGGAATTTCGTTCTAATTTTGATCGTAAAAAATAAAATTTATGACGTACAATATTTAAATCACGCACACTTTCAGTATTTCTTTTTTAAGTTAGCGCGAAAGATGGCGTTTGCTCATCGGTGAATTTGGCTGTTCAACACTCATATCTGATGCGCTTAATTCCATTCAATGGGGATCCAAAATTGCTTCTGAGCTTTACTTTAAATTAATATTGTTTTGCTGATATATAGCTTTAGTTGGTTTTTCAATTATGTACAATGATCAAAGTTTCAATATTGCAGTTTTGTAGGCTTAAGTTAGTTGGAATTTGAAATAAAAGTTGCTAAAGATCCCAAATTTAATCTAATATCGACTATCTGACCACAGGACTTACAAAAACGAAGCAATAAGCGATTAATTGTGCATTCGATCAGCAAATTGTATTTTTTTCATCGTTTTGACACTTATTACACTTTTTTCTGGCTTCTGTTATTCTGTACTTTGCACGTGCGAGCTTCAATGGCGGCCAGGAAACCCCGAGAAGAAAGCTGGAAAAGGTAGAGATTTTTAAAAATACAAGTAGTGTGATAAATTATTCCCAACAGATTTTAAATTTGCCCTTAGGGAGAAAAGAAACTTGAATTCCTACTGAGAAATCTGAAAATTCAGCTACAATATTTTTTTTTTTTCAAGATTTTTTTCCGTGAAAAACACATTTATAATTTATGTTGGGGGGGGGGGAGGAATCGATAAAACTGAAAATTTTAAGAGAATGACCAGATTTTGAAAACAACGGTCATTTAAGGACTTGAAAGTAAGAAAAACGGGACTATTGGGCTTAATTGGCGTGGAACAAGCATGTGTAATATAATCAGACTTTCTTAAAATTATCTCTTACTAAAATCATTTTTATTGAATAAATTTTGAACTTATAATTACTCAAGTTATTAAGAACAAACGGAGATAACGAGCAAGTTGACTCGGAGTTTGGCTCTGTTTTTTTCAAATCATAAGCTAATTCATAAAGCAAAATAGGCGAGATACATATTCGCTGCATTATACTAATTTCATACATTTTAAATACATATTTTCTTTTTGAAGGTGCAGTGCCCAGAACAGTCATCCGTTTACAATAGTTGCATAAAAGATAATTCTTGTAGACTTATACGAAATCCTTCCGAAAATATATATATATATATATATATATATATATATAATTTGAATTTTTGGCATCTTGAATTCAAATTATGTTTTTCGCAATCACGAGTGTGTGTGTATGAATGCGCGTGTGTGTTTGGGTTGGCGCATGTGCGTGGGTGCGTGTGTGTATGTATGCATGTGTGTGCGTGTTGTGTATGCAGTGCTGTGTGTGTACGCGCGTGTGTGCAGGTGTTTGTGTGTGTGTATGTAGGCATATGTGTTTGTGTGCAGGCATGAGTGTGTATGTATATGTGTGTGCGTAGGAGTGTGTGTTTGTGTCTGTGCGCAGGCATGAGTGTGTGTATATGTGTGTAGGTGTGTGTGTGCTCAAGAAAAAAAAAAGCGCTTCTAATTATAAATTCGGTAGTATTTTAAAAATTAGGGGACTTTTAATATGCCTAAGTACTGAGACTATTTTTGAGAATATGAGGTCAAAAACCTCTATACAGGTTGCCCCCAAAATTCGAGAACATGTGGTCGATTAGCAATACAAATCCATAGCCAATAATGGTGCCCCCCCCCCCCTTCGAGTAAAGGCGCACCCTCTAAAAATCACGAAGACCCCCTTTAAAAAGAAAAAAATACCCCTCAAAACACCCCCTCTCCCCAATTTTAATGGCGAAGTCTGCGCCATGACCCCCTCCCTTCCCCCCTAGGTGGGCACACCTGCCACAAGACTGGGTTATATATGCATAGCTAAGCTATAAGGACTCTTTGAATCTATAATTACTTACTATTTTTTAATAACATGTCGAATGAAAAAAAAAAGGGGGGGGGGAATGAAAACATATTTGTTGAAGAAATTCCTTTTGTGTCCAATTTTTGTCAATGTCCAAAAATTAGTACATAAGCAATCATTGCTCATATCATATGTATACAGTGAAACTCCGATTTTATGTTCTCTGGATCCACGTTTTCCTCGCATTAAAATCGGGTCCCATTATCGGGCCATGTATTTCCCGTATTTTGCGTTTTTTTTAACCCAGTCTCTTAAGAAACGTAAAATTCGGGTTTCACTGTGTTATTATAAACTGTATGACATATTTCAGAACTGTTATAAAGATTACTAAATATTGTTCTTAGTCATTTTAGAATTTAGTCAAAAACCAACAGGGGTGCCCAACCCCTAATGGCACAGGTGCACCTCCCTCTATATCGTGGAGACCCCCTCCGAAAGCAGAGGCCCCCAAAATGAGAAAAATACCCCCCAAAACACCCCCCTAAAAATTTGAATGGTGCAGTCTGCGCCTTACCTCCCCTAGGTGGGCATCCCTGAAAACCAATAAAAAATTGTAACTGCAAAGGTTAAAGAAATTATCGCTTATTTTTATTACGAATCATTTTAAAAAAACGAAAATGTTTAGGAAAAATAATGTAGTTTGACTTTACAACAGTAATAAGTAATAAAATCAAAATCGTTAAAGGGAAACCAGAAATTGTCCCAATTGAGTCCCCAAAAATATTTATAAGAATCCCCATATCGTTTCTGGATTTTAGGACACATCTGAAAACTGGCGTTCAGAAATACGATCACCTTAACTAAGAAGGGAAAAAATGAATCGAATTTGATTTGTATTTGAAAAATGAAGCATTCGAATGAATCTAGAAAAGAAAGTAACACGAGGCAATTGAAAAAAAAAAAAAAAAAAAAACTGGAGGCATTTCACCATTATCTTTTTCCCTCTCTCTGATTGTCTGCAGTTAACTGCCACCGTGATGCTTTGTTTACGCTCGAGAGTGAAATGAGTTCTTGCAGCACGTGGCCGGCTGTGCCGCTTGAACCTTACTTAGGATATAGGTAAGTTTAATTACTTTTACTTTATTTATTAATATTGCTAAAGTTTAACTTTTACTAAAAGAAAGAAAATTAGTTAAATTTTCATAATTTTCGCAATGATTAAAAGAAAAAAAAAACTTAAGTCTCTCATAACACATGCGCTACTGAATTTCATTTCAACCTGATTTTTTTGTGTACACTGAAAGATTGTTTTATTTATTATGTCTTGGATGGTATAAAAAGAATCAAAAGAGATTTTAATTCTGAGGGAAAATTATTAATTGGTTTAATACTTTTACCAATCAGAAATTATACTGTTCCACTATATTCGCTCGTAATCTTTTTAACTAGAGTATTACATTTAAGTACAATAATGTGCATGTCATGTGACATGCACATTGTTGACGTATCAAAATATTTGTATCAGGCATTGTATTTCTATCATATTACGAATATTTAATTAAATGCAATAGCAGGGGGGGGGGGGGGGGTCTTAAAAATTCCTATGTGTGAGCAATTTTTTTTTACTCAAGTTTATTTTTAGAGTTATGTTTGAATTTCCTTGAATGTTATGTAGTATATATTACATTTAAATTTTCTCAGATTATGTAAGTAGTATATCTTTTAATTATGTAAAACAAATCTATCGGTAAGATACATGTTTATCTACTATATGGTTTCTTTCTGAATATTATGATCTGCATTAAACTTGTTATTTTTTATTAATATTTCAAGGTTCTGTCATTATTTTCAACTTCAAATAAATTTTGTGTTGCATCATTAGGGGCTAATTAATTACTGCCTGTAAATTCTATTTAAATGCAAGCTTGGATTTTAAGAGAACTTGAATTGTGATTGGTTTACTAAATATTTAAAACTCGGTTATATTTTTAACATAAATTGCAATATTGTAAGCTTTTTTATTTTTTCATGATATTTTTTTTTAATGTTTCTCTTCAGAAACATATTGCTTGAAGTGCCATCCATATTTTCATGAAAATAATTGATAATTTCTAATAATTGGATGCTGGATGGTAGCTTAAAAAATGTTGAAATTTTCAGATAGTTTTCTCCTACTGTTCCTGTAATTAAAAATTTTCCAAGTTATACTTGTTTTTTTGAGCAATCATGATTGCTTTCATTTGACTGTTTTTGGCGTGCTATCATTTTTCCCACCGGCGCGGCGACACCCTCTGCCAGCACCACCCGTCGCGTCGGACGGCCTCATGATGCTGCTCCTCTAGCGAAAACCGTCTCCAGGTTGCGTCCATATCCTACACACAACCGCATACATACACGCACCAACACACACAAACACATACACAACACCACCATATACACACATACACAAACACATGCACACACGCATGCATACAGACACCTACACACACATGCATACAGACACCTACACACACATGCATACAGACACCTACACACACACGCATTCATACACCCCCCCCCCCCACACACACATTCATACATAGAACTACCCACACACATGTCAGCACTGAGACACAAACACACATGCCTACACACACATACACATACCCCTACACACAAACACACATATCCCCCCCACCAGTGGCGCCGACTCCATGGGGCCTGAGGAGGCCCGAGCCCCCTCAAAAATATTTTTGAGGGGGCAGAGCCCACCCAATAAATCAAGAAAATTATTAGTTACATTATGCTTTATAAACCTACAAATTTATCTTCTATGTTCCTTGTTTGAATATACAAGATAGTTTACCTTGTAAAATACATTCAGTAATTAGTTAAAACAAATAATTATTACGGTAGAGTAGCCGGTTTACTGAAAACGAGTGGTGTGAATAATGATAGTGTTACGATGCTTCAAGCTCACTTAGAATTTGTCCCAGTGTGTGAACTTACGGGTCAAGTCTGTCGGCAGCGCTGCGGCGCGTTCATCTAAGTGTTGCTGATTTGCAAAAAATATATGAGGATTTGATTTGTATAATAAATGGGAGGCGTGATAGTTTTGAATACTTTTGGGAATTGTGTTTAAAAGAAAAACCTTCACAAAATGATGATCCTTCGCTTCCTCAGAATCGACGTACCAGAGGTATGAAAACAACGAAGCCAGCTCACCGCACACTTACAAAATCCCTGAGGAGTTACTTCAAGGCACTTTACATTGAGTTTTGTGAAATGGTGCAATCATACATTGTTGGGCGGTTTACATTACCTGGACTCACAGATCATTGCTGTTGAACAAGAGTGCTTGCTTTTATTAAGCAGAAGTGAAACAAATTTTGAAAAGTCAACTGAGTTTTTCAAAAATGACCTAGACATTGAGAAACTGCGTTTACACTCGAATATGTTACCCGATATCACGAATTAAAAAACAACTGGTCTTAAAAAACATGCGTAAATAAAAGAACTTTTTACAAAAAAACGTGTTTGTATTTATTTTTTCCCTTTTTCGAAGTAAAAAATATGTGTCAGGCTTGTCGAGTTTTCGGGGTTCCAATGTTGATCATATGACTTTAAAATGCTTAAAAAAAACTTTAAAACTCACTATTGTTTATCTGTTTAGAAATTGTTTAAAAAATTTCCCGCGGCAAGAGCCTTATGTCCCCCCCCCCCCCCCAATATTTTTTTTAAGTCGGCGTCTCTGGGAGTGTCCTTCCATGCAAGTCAAGTCATGCGACCTTTTACCAATGCCTAGCTACGGCACTGTACGGTTCTCCATAAAATATAACAAAAAAAATGTCTCTTACTAAGGCAAGTGACATGATCTAGTTGAACCAGAAAATTCGTATACGAATTTTTAGATTGTTTTACTTCGAAAACGCCATATCACATACTGTTTGTTTGTTTAAATTATGCACACCGGAAAATATGGCATTTTAAAGGAACAAAAAACTGACCTTTATTTTTTTTGGGGGGGGGGGGACCTCCGTGGAATTAGATAGCCCCCAAAACCCCTGGTGATGTCTGGCCCCCTCAATAATTTTTGCAAGTCGGCGCCCCTGCCCCCCACACACGAATACATACACACACTCGCGATTGCGAAAAACATAATTTGAATTCAAGATATCAAAATTCAAATTAATTTTAATTTTTTTTTTGTTTATATTATTTTTTTTTAATTTGTAACTTGAAAGAATATTTAGACTTTCCTTAAATTATCTCTTGTTAAAATCATTTTTGTTTAAAAAAAATTTGAACAACTCAAGTTATGAAGAACACCTGGTGTTAAGGAACTAACTTGCTCTTAATGTAACCAGGTTAAACTATTTTAAACTATTTTTTAGTCTTAGTATCAATATCAAAATTAATTATTTTGCCTTGTGAAATATCTAATAGTTTTTTTTTTTTAATCATAAATTAATTCATTTCAATTTGCTTTTTCTATGTGTTGAATGGCTCAAGAGACTGATCATGCTGCATAGCATAAGATGCCCTAAAAGAAGTTGAACACCTAAGACAACGTCTATCAGGCAAGTTTAAAATTTTATATGTTTATCAATGCCTTAATTTGATATTATTTCAGTATTAACTTTTTCCAATATTTTTTATATACTTTTTTTTAAGGCTGTTGTTAGTTGTATTTTTCCCATGCAAGCAGAACCTAATAATTACGATAAACCAGTGGTGCCCAACCGTTTCGTACCCAAAGGCTGCACCTCCTTTTAAAATGCTTTCCATTCTCTCATAAAAACACATATGAAAATTTTGAGTATTTAAAATTTTTCCTATTAACATAAAAAATAATATAGGAAATTATATGTAAATTAAACTCATAGTGGGAGATGCTCTATGCTCCTTTTATTCATTGCACTGCTTTTCAGGGATCAATTTCAGAATATTTAACTCCAAACTTTATATTGTCATGAATTTGCTTTCATATTGTTGCTTTTAATCTAAACAACAGGCCACATGTATCAACTTCTCTGGCCGTAGGCTGGGTACCACTGCTATAAACTAAAGAAATAGTCATACCTTACTGCTTCAAGTTCTAGGCTTCACTCTATCGCATTTTTTAAAAAAATATGTTCATTATTTTTTTCTAATGGGCTCGTGTTGATTCTTCTGAGGGGCTACAGTTAAGTTTTAGTGAGGTGATAAAAACGGCTGAAGAGAGTGTCAAGCACCATGATTTCATGAATTTCTATTGACTCTTGACTGTTAAAATACTTATTAAGCTGTGCATGTCATGGACGCCCATATGAAAAATTTTGAGAGTGGCAATATTTCCCCCATGGTTTAGCAAGATATTTTTCCCATGAAAACTGATTTCAGATTAGAGTTATTAAAATTTGACATTTTTAATAACTTATTCATTAATGGCTGGATCAGAATTCTTTTATATATTTTTTCAAAAGAAAAAGTACTAAAAACAGAAGGCAGCTCTAATTTCAAGGGGGGTAAGTGGGGGCTTGAGCCCCCAATTACCCTCCTATATGGGCTCCCATGGTGCAATCACTGACAGTCAAACTAAGCAGAAAAAGCTAAGGAAAATATAAAACTACACAAATTGGAAAGGCCCGGCCGATGTTTTAAAAATATATTATACTGCTCGACATTGAAAATGCAACAGCAAGAACGAATGTTCAGAAATTTATGTAAATTTTAGGTTAGACGTATATCACTGAGTTATGTAAATGATGTGAGATGCGCAGCTCTCTGATGCACGTGAAGTAAGATATAAGGGAAGGAACTTGCAGAATGGGCAATATTCGTGTGGTTATTTCTGACTGCAGTATTATCGAAGAAATTTTGTTTTTGTAACACGAGAGAATGCCAGGCCACCATCAACAAAGGCACTTCAAGGAGATAGACGATTTTGCGAGGGGTAATTTGATCAAACTGAGAAGGGGAGGTTGGTTCGAACGTCAAATCGCAGCTGATACCAACATGGATGCAAGCATGGTGCATCGGCCATGCCGAAGATGGTTGAAACAACGCAACGTGGCAAGATTGAGGGGTGCAGGGGCAGCCATAGTGATGTCAGATCGCGTGGATCGATGCATCCACCGACAAGCTGTAGCAGACCCACAACTCACTTGTTCCTCGATTCTGCAGCAGGTGCAAGATATCCTGAATGTTCCGTGCCAACCAGAACAATTTCCCGTTGTTTGGTCGCATGTGGTCTGCAATCAGTGTCCGCTAAGAAGACTGCCATTGACCCCACAACATAGACAGCAACGTTTAGTATGGTGCCAGACTAGAGCGACGTGGATGACAGAATGGCGAAATGTCATGTTCTCAGATGAATTCCGCTTCCATTTATCCAGTAACAGATCTAATCTAGCAGTAACTGGAACCTCCCACCGCACAACAACGTGGCATAATGGTTTGGGGCGAAATTGTGTACAATTCCATATCACCTCTAGTTCGTATTCAGGGCACTATGATGGTCCAACAATACTTGGATAATGTGCTGCGGCCTGTGGCAATCCCTTACTTTTAAGGGCTACCTAATGCAATATTTCAGCAGCATAACGCCCGACTACATAGTGCTCGCATCTACCAACATGCTCTATGAAACACACAAATGCTTCTCTAGCCACCATACTCTCCTGACCTGTCACCAATCGAACATGTGTAGGATGTGATTGAACGCCGTTTGCAGACTCTGTCCCTGCCTCGTTCAGAAGAGGAACTTTGGCAAATGGTTGAAAGGGAATGGAGAGCCATCCCTCTGGACACCCTTATTGACTCTATGTGTAGACGTGTTTCTTCGTGTATCGCTGTCCCGGGTGGTCCTACATCCTACTGAGCCGACGTTGTTCTCGCTCTGTATTCTGCCTATCATTTTGAAATGAAGATAATTTATTATTCCTTGCTGTCTCCGTCTTTTTTTCAAACTTCATCACTTTCTGACCACTCCTGCTTGGTGTTGCATTTCATTTTTACATGTTTGGTGGAACTTCAGCGACCTGGCAGAGGTCTCAAATGTTTTTAATTAGCCAAAACATTTTTTAACAAACATTAGATGTCAATACACAACTTTTCCCACCACAAGCAATTTTTTAAATATTGCATAATAGTTTTTGCATATTTGGGGAACTTTCAAGGTACTGGCGTGGGATCTAAATATATTTTGATTTCCAAAAAAAAAAAAAAAAATTACACCAGTATTTGATGCAAGTACACAACTTACCCCCACCACAGGCGTTTTTGATTTTGAAAAAAGTTAAAATCGACCCACCCTAGTATATAGGTTTTTTTTTTTTCCTTTTAGTATGGAACACTTATGTGAAAAAATAAGGTGAAGTTTCTTGTTAGTAACATCATGCTATTTCTGAAATACATTTACACTAAAAAGAATAAAATAATAGAATTCTTTTAAAAAAATACTAAGCACTTTTTATAATGCACTCAAAAGGGCAAAATAACTTTTCTGGGCCAGAAAGGACACTTTAAGTATTCCTGTAATTTTCAAGTATTCCAAGAAAAACACTTTAAAGAAAAGTGTGGTTCATGTCATACAGAGAATGTCTTATCATTATCTAACTTTCAATCATAAATTTAAATGTTGAAACATGCATATTTTTCTTAATAGGAAAGATTGGTTTAAAATGACTTGAGCCGCACTTTTCTTCGTTTGGTTTTATTTTCTTAGAATAATTGCAAAATACAAGAATACTAAAATTGCTCTTCCTGACCAAAAAAAAAGTTATTTTGTCTTTTTGAGTGCATTATGAAAAGTGCTTAGTATTTTTTAAATTCCATTATTTCTGAATACAATATTTTTATGTTTATCTCTTTTTACTTTCAAGTTAGGTAACTTTTGAAATCAACAATAATTTCCTGCCTGTCATGATTTATACAGAAAAGTTATTATCATAGTAACTTTTTACTACAGTGAAGCACTGTTTATACATATCTTTTTTATACATTTTTGAAATTGGTCTCTGCAAAGTCGAATACACATTAGCCTATACCTGTTATACGTTTTTTTTCATTTGTACACTTTTTTCATACAGTCCCTTCAACTGTATTTACATGCTGGTTATCAGAAATCAAGGACACGTTCTACTAGATAAAATTTAATTTTGATATGGAGAATTTAATAAATATATTTTTCGAAATTTAGCAGTTATTTTCCCCTTATTTGAATCGCAATATATATATTGAAGTTTTTTTTTCTTTAGTTATTGTGTTTGAATTTTCCTTAGAAAACATAGAAAAAAACTGATAATCATTTTAATCATCTCTGCTATCCAAATTTGAGTAGAATTTTGTGTCATAAAAATATAGATTGCATCTTAATCTACTTTTGTAGATTCTAGAATTTTGTATCTTAACCCTTTTTTGTTTATTTCCTTGCGTTTGTAACCTTTGAACCATATTCCCAGTTACTGTATTGTTTTCCATTTCATATTAATTTCTTGTATAACAATACTTATTATTGAAAAGCTGTTATTTCAGTATTTTCTTTTCTTTAACAATATTTAAATTTGGTGCTATTATCTTAATCTAAAAACCAGTCTTCCATAGTATAGACAAACGTATGAACGGCGTTCGCAGAAAATGTTTGGCTCTGCAGAATTTTTTTTTTCAAATTGCTAGCAATCAATATATATATATATATATATATATATATATATATATATATATATATATATATATTAAGGGATTTTTTCTTAAAAATCCTAGTTTATTTCTGAAAGTCTTTTAAAATTCATGTGTGAAAAAAATAATGGTTTTGGCAGTTTTCTTCAGTTGGTGAAAAATAAGCAAACTTGATTATTGCAAAAAAAAAAAAATAAAAAAATAAAAAATAAATAAATAAATAAAATAAAATAAAGATTTAAAGCTTGCCTTTTTTTTTTTTTTGGCCTCTTTCATTATTTGAATATAGATTTAATTCTTTATTCAAGGACATGGGTGCCATATGCAAAATTGTAAGAGGGGGGGGGGCTTAGATATTTTCTGCATGGTTTAGCAGGATATTTTCCCCATAGACTCCGATTTCAGTACATATTAGAGTTATAAAAGTTCTACATTTTTGATAAATTATTCATTAATGGCTGGAAAAGAAATGTTATTATATTTTTGCAAGGAAAAAGTACTAAAAGCAAGGAAGTTCTAATCTATGGGGGGGGGGGGCTTCTGCCTCCCTTGCCCCCTTATATGGGCGCCTTTGTTCAGAGGTGAGTAAGGCAAAATAATTATTTGCAGAAAATTTTTCAGTTAGAATTTGTGTTCAAATAAAGCTTTCCATTTTATCTAAGTCTGCTAAAAACCTTGTGTATCTCAAAAGTGAGTCTATGAAACATCAACATAATGGTAGTACAATTATTGTTGTATTTTCTGCACAATAATGTAGCACAGCAGGCCCTGCATATTGAATTACAAAACCAGTATGAAGTGCCTTCACGAAGTACTTCATAGTTGTCTTTCGAGTGGGAGAAAACTGGGGCAATTATCACACTAAAATAGTCTGTTCAGTTATCACAAAACATCTAATCTCTGTTCTCAATGAATGGCTTGGCACCTTGAAGTCCTGCGCACCTATACCGTTTGCACAGTTCATGAGTATTGGATATCAGGGTGTTCCCCCTGACAAATTACATTTCAGGGATAACCTTTCTCATGCAGCAGCTGATGCAGTGCTGGACTTGGTCATCTCTGTCTAGAATCTTTTTGGATAATATTTTACTGTTGAAAAATCAAAATACTGAAACACTTAATTTCTCATTTAAATTTAGCAGTATAACTGCTAAATAAAGAAGCAGAATTTCGAAATAAAATTTATGAAACCGAAGTCTTCATCCCAAGTTTTCAATAATTGTGTAATAATACTATGGGCGCTGACTTAAGTTTTTGAAATATTTTTTGCAAATGCAAAAATTTATTGCCTTTTTAAGATAGACAAATATTGTTCAGGATGTAATACATGTTAATAATAAACAAGTTCTCAAAGAAAAAAAAACTTGAGAAAAAGAAAGTTTCAAAAAGTTTATTTTATTTTCCCTCTCCACCCCTTTATATTTTATCAAGGCATTCAAATAATTAGTTGTTTACATATATTTCTTTTATCTATCCAGGATTGGTGAAAGGCGCAGAAAAGTTAAGTGATGCAACTTCCGGATCTTCATGAATATGATCAAATTTTTCTATTGTAATATATGTTTTAGTAATAAATTTTTTCTCACATAAATTGGTGTGTTTACTTTGTTTCTTTTTCCTATGTGTTTAACATGTTTCATTTAAGCTTGCAAATTAAAATCCATGTGTGTATAAGAATGCAAAACTTGAAACAAAAGCTATAAATAGGAATCATGTTTATATAATATATTCAAATATTATTTTTTTATATTTTGCCAGCTTAATGCAGCTTGAAAATCAATTCATAATTGATAGTTTGTTGTATAATAAAAAAAAATCTTCAGGTGTTTTCAGAACAAAGAAGAAAAAGAAATCAATGCAAATTATTAACTTGAATTGATGTGCCATTGTCAAATCCTGATATTGAGGATGAATAATAATTAATTAGTAAATAAGTTAGTATTTGATAAATTAGTTTTTGTGATAATAAATAATTGGGATTTGTTTATTAATCTTCAACATAATTGATGAGAATACGTGAAGTTTGGAAGTAGAAAATAGCTAGCAGTTATTATTTAAACAATATTTTTATGTAAACCATTTTATTTTTAAAAATTGCTGTATGCAGCAATAACAGTCATTATTGATAGTGTATACTAAAAATGGTATCATATATGATATTACTTTCAGGTATTTCCAAAAGGAGTAAAAAATCTGTGTATTTTAACTTAGTGAACTTTGTAAAGAAACAAAAATTAAGAGAAAATTAGAAAACTAATCAAATAATATAAAATACACACACACACACAAAAAAAAAGGTAAGTAACTGTTTTACATGTAAGCTTTTTTTACAGGGATTACTACTTACTAAGCTTCAAGGTAATGATCTAAAAATACAATGAAGAATGATTTTAGAATAATAGATTCAATTCAAAAAGTTTAAATAAATTGCTTTAAGTGTGATTGCAAAAGATTTGAAAATATTAGAACTGCGTGAAGACTGCTGCATCTTAAAGTGCAGCTTAAATTGAATGCATGCTTGAAAGTCATACATACACTTAGCGGGATGGCAGAACCAGAATTGTTTCAAAAGAACAAAAAAAAATTTCTTTTTAAATTTTTGATTTTTCCTTTCAAATTAAAGTTAAAAAAAAATTAAAAAAAAAAAAACTTTTGGTATGTTTTTTTTTTTTTTTTTTTTCCAAATGAGAATGATTTAAAAATATGTTAGAGCAATTTCAAACAAGAATGTTTTACTGTTCAATAAATTATAATCTGGTATATATTCAACAAAAATTAAGAAAATCTTGCTCATTTAAAGTTTTTTATATATATAGTACGTGAAACACTTGATATAGTCCAATTAACATCCTGAAAAAGGTCAATATATGAACGGCTATAGTTCGTAGGACATCTTTCGGACATTTGATTTAGCCCATTTAACGTCCTGAAGAAGGCCAATATATGAACGGCTATAGTTCGTAGGACATCTTTCGGACATTTGATTTAGCCCATTTAACGTCCTGAAGAAGGCCAATATATGAACGGCTATAGTTCGTAGGACATCTTTCGGACATTTGAATTAGTCCGATTAACGTCCAGAGGATCGACCACAAAAGGCATGGTCCCAGACATCGCCGAAAAATGATCGACTGACATCATTTGGACAACCTGGGGATAATGTTTTTTTTACGTCCTGAGGATCACGAAATGCTTAAGTCCTCGGGACCAGGCCGGACATCATAGGGACGAACTGGGGAAAAACACTTCGCGGACATTGAACGGTCCCTGGGATGTCCCTCGATGAAAACGGGATGAAATTCAAACGTCCGGAGGATAACCTAATGTTTTGAGTTAGTCCTGAAATGATGTCAGTAGGACGTCCAAAGGACTAAGTTGTGCTGTCTGGGTTATAAGAAGAAACTAGTTTCAAGTTTTATCATCCTTAAAACATTTTCATTTTTTTCTTTAGGCAAAGAAGTTAGCTTTCCCATTTTGGACAACTTTCCGTTTTTTTTTTTTTTTTTTTTTGAATTCTTGACTTATAAAAGGAGTTATTCTCCCGATCACTTCAGTTAGGTGATCGAAAAAAATAAATATTATTCTTAATTAACATTCTCATATGTAATTACAAAATCCTTCAAAAATACCGAAAATTATAAGTATTTTTATTTTAAAATTGTATTTCAGAAACCAGTATAAATGCATTTCTTTACATGGAAGAGAAAATGTAAGATATTATTTTCCTTCTTTTTTGGGTTCTTATTTAAAGTATCCAGATTAGGTCTATTTTAATTAGACATTAATAACCACCGTTACGCTTGCAAATTACTGCCAGAAAGTTTTTTTTTTTTTTCTGAAAACAACATATTTAGCGCTCAACTGATTCCTGAAATAAACGGTTCAATTACAATTTAGGTATATGTTGAGCGGTTTCAAAATAAAAGCAACTCCCAAGGCAATTTCAGATCATTCAGAGTCATAATTTTAGCCATTTAGGGCGTATTTTTATACCTACGTAATTCGATTTTTCCATGTATGTTTTTTGGTGTCTACAAGTTTTATGAGATTCTAAAAATTTTTATTTTGACAGATACTTTCATAATATAAGTTCTAATGATGGCAACTAAGTCGGCAAAGATGTCACAAAGAAGAATCAAGTTCGTGATGTAAAAATGTTGATCTTGAAAAAAATAGCATTCGATTTTAAATGAATTTTTTCATTCAACTGTAAAAATGACTAATCTATATTTATAGGTAATGTATACGAAATAAAATAATTTGACAATTTGCAGTGGTGTGAATGTTTCGTTTTTTCTCATATAAACAGTATAACAGAATATAAAGTTACATAATTTTTGGAGTAGTAAAACAAAGTTTTAACTTTTAATACAAGTACTCATAAACGTAACAGATTTTATTATAAAGAGTGAAAAATTGTTTCTCTTCAGTAGCTTTGGAAATTTGAACCGTCACATATTTATTGTTTTCATGTATTTAAACTTTAAATGGTTAATAGGATAAATTATTATCTAATCTATAATAATCAGTTTACAATAATAACCATTTTGTTCATTCTAAATACTGAATACTGCTCATATGGTGTGAAATAAATTTTGTCGGTAGTACTTCTCAAATAAAGTATTGGTCCAAGTGCAACTTATAACATTAAAAAAAGAGGAAAACCATGAAAATAATCTGTTTTACCCGAAAAGGAAATAAATCCACATAATTGCATGCATGAAGTTAAAATAAACTTAAAGGCATAAATGGATTGCATGCTGCAAAACATTTCCCATATTATGCTGCACATTTTAGCAACACAATAATGCTGGAAGTGAAAAAAGTACTTTTAGTGAAGATACGATGTAGTATTTTCAGTTACATATAAAAAACCTCATTTTTACTACCTTCATTTATCAAAAAGTTTTGTTTTATGAAAAGGCAATAACTGTTCTTAAAATAAAACTTCAGACCATATTTTGCAATTTCCGTCTATTTGTAAATTTTTAAGTTTGCAGTAGAGCTAAAAGTTTTTGTAGAAACGAAAATGCGCCACTTTTTCTTCTTTAACAAGTGTTTATAAAATATAGAGATTGGGGGGGGGGGGGCATTGATTTATTTTGTGTACAATGAAATTAATATCAATAAAACATAGATTTAGCAGCAGTTAACTATTTTTATGTAAAAGGCTTTTATATTTATTTACTTGTCGCTTTTCATAGCCTAAAACATTATTTTTGTTGCTGAAAAACTTAGAAAAGGAACAGATTTCGTATGTAGGCTGATTTCTACAACGTACATACAGAATCAATTGCTTTACTTTTCTATATTGTTCTTCAGCTGTAAAAGCAGTGATTTCGGCTATGAAAAGAGAGAACGATACGTTTTGCATAAAAATTGATAACTATTTATTTTATGGTTTACTGCTGTTAATTTTACTGTACAAATCATTTATAAAACCGTATGCTACTGCTGTTTTTGTGGTGCAATTCAGCTGATTTCGCAGCATAATACTGCTAACTTTACAGTTTGATACTGTTAATTTTGCAGGGCAATTCCGTTAAAAAACAGTATATTACTGTTAATTTTACATATTATCTCTGTTAAATTTACAAGTCAAGTCATTCCTTAAACAGTAGATTACTGCTAGGTTTACAGTTTGACACTGTAAGTTTTACAGGACAGTTCCATTAAAAAACAGTATATTACTGCTAATTTTACAGTTAATCATTGTTAATTTCACAGGGCAATTCCATTGAAAGACAGTATATTACTGCTAATTTTAGTTTAGCGCTGTAAATTTCACAATAAAAGTCTGTTATAAGACAGTATACTACTGCAAATTTGACAGTTTAGAACTGTAAATTTTACAGTTTTTCTTTGGAATGTGAGCTGCCAGTATTATACTGTAAAAACAACAGTTTATTTTTTGCAGTGTGGGAACACAATGCTAATGGAAGACAAAGTGTGGAAAGTGTATCTAGGGATATTGGATTTAATATATAGCAGTCATTGTTACGCGAGAATGAGAACAATAAAATTTTAACCGTGTCAATAAATTAAGTAAAAGCTTCAAACTGCTGGTTTTCATCCTTGAGTTGGAGTGGAAGCACCAAACTTAGCCGCATCCTCATGCTATAACTAATGGAAATTCAGTTTCAGGAGCGAAAAACTATAGCATGTGTCATATCAGTTTTTAGAAATAATTTCTTCTTACAAGGCTATTGTATCAATGATTCTATAATATTGAAAGCAACATGCAAATACAACAGAAAATGATACGAAGAAACGGAACCACATTTTCCACCATCGTCTGGGAACACAATGCACATGGAAGAAAAACGCAAGAAAAAAATTATATATCTAGGGATATTGGATTTAATAAATAGCAGTCACCGGTACGTGAGAAAGAATTCCCAGCGAGTGGGAAAAACGACGGCGTGAGAGGATTTAAAAAACGGACGAACAGTTAATACGAAACGTGCATCCGTTCACAAATACGGACCGAATCGCCGAGCTCAAACGGGAATGAATTCGCGTCAATACCACACACCGGACTAAGCTGGTATCCGGGAAGCATACTTTTGGCTATCTTGTCCGGCTCTTTTCCTGTTCAACCCGTAGGAATGTTGAATTGCCGAATTCGAGGAGGATGCAGGGTAGGGGCGTTTTCTTTTTTTTCGTCGTTCTTTAAAAAGGGAATGAATCATGTTCTTGGTTGCAAGATGGCGCTCCGGGGGGAAGATTTTCTATATCTATTACTACGCATAAAAATCTAAAATTAAAGTTGTTTCTTAGAGTTACTTTTTAGTATCTTATTCCTTCAGTTTTCAGCAATTATAAATCTTCAAACAAAGCACTGATGGATCAGATTTTAAGTATTTCACTTCAGTGAAGGCTCAAAACAATTGTTTTCTTACAATTTTGAATTTTTGAAGAATTTTTTTTCAAGCAATTCGTAAATAAGAAAACGTTTAGAAAATGAACATGACTTCTCGTACAAAGCGCTGAATTAGATTTTACAGTAAAAGGGTTCTATGATGAGCGAGAGAGAGAGAGAGAGAGAGAGAGAGAGAATTAAAAATAAATATCAGTGCGAAAGTTTTTCGAAGTTCAAGTGCAAAACTTTTCAAAACGATGTTTTTCATCTTTTTTATTAGGACTTATTGTGTAGTAAGAATTAAAATATCAAATGTGTTATTCTACTACTAAGTAACAAATACATGTTAAATGTGTTACTCTACTGCAAGAATTTTTTTTTCAAGCAATTCGTAAATAAGAAAACGTTTAGAAAATGAGCATGACTTCTCGTACAAAGTGCTGAATTAGATTTTACAGTAAAAAGGTCCTAGGATGAGAGAGGGAGAGAGAAACTTAAAAATATATACCAGTGCGAAAGTTTTTCGAGGTTCAAGTGCAAAACTTTTCAAAACGATTTTTTTCATCTTTTATATTAGGATCTATTGTGTAGTAAGAACTAAAAAACAATACAGGGAAAGGATATCACTATTTGGATATTAACAAGTCTGACACAAAATATTTGCGTTTGTTTCAGACTTGTAAGACATAGTGTTATTTTAGCACTACTGTACTGATTTCGTGTAAATCTTTTATTTCGTGGTTGACTTCCTTCTGAGGAGTATTCTACAAATGATGTAACTCTTTGAGAGGGAAGACAGGATTCATGAAGTTGTGACAAGAAAAGGAGGAAGAAGCAAAAAATGTCACATCACACTTTTTAAAAATAGAAATATAGTTAAAAAAATAACATGACATGTAACAAAAAGGAGGAGAGGGGGCAAGGTGAGGTGGAATAATTTTTGACAAGGGGGAGGAGGGGAACAAATATGTTGAAAAAGTGTGACTTCATCTATGGGCGGTCCCTAAACAAATGTTTCCCACTATGGCCCATGCCCTGCAGTGTTGCAATTCGATTGTTAAGAAGGATTGTTCAAAAATCCGGTAAAGCCATACTATAGCGAAGAATTTAGTGAAACCATGAATATCAGCATTTATTATAACGGTTCTGGAAAAAGACAATGACGTGAAAGCTATGACTCTAAAGCTTATTATCACCATTAACATCATCATCATCATCATCATCATTTTTATTATCACCATTAACATCATTATTATTATTATTATTATTATTATTGTTACTATTATTATTATTTATTTATTTATTTATTTTTTACATTTTCGCAAAACCACCTGTTTTAAGACCTTTTTGTAGTCTATATCTTAAAGTACTAAAAAACATTCAGCTATAACATTACAAATAACAAGAATAACAACACTAATGATACATTTTTATATTTTTTCCTCTTTAACCTATATAAAAGTTTTAAAATTTTTCTGTTTGACTTATTACCTTTTTTTGCCGAGGAAGTGGTACATGAAAGTTATGTATCGTTGAACATTTATATTTATTGATTTCTTTAAAAGAAAGCTATTAATATAGCAGTTTAAAAATTTCTAATTAAGTCGGATGAAAGAAAAATTAATTTTTATTTCATATGAGAAGGCTCACTTATTTTCCTGCGACACTTGTATATTAATAAGCAATTTTATCCAACTATTTTTTTTAACGAGAATAAGTGATAGATTAGAATTACATTTACAGGACATTCCTTCACAGAGCAAATTGAAACCCCATTAAAAGAGTACCGTATTTGCTCAGTGTATTAAATTGGAAAACCATATTTATACGAGCATTAATTGCCTTAAATTAGATTTTGGACATAGCAGTGGAACATTTAGAGCAAAGCCTTGAGAAGAAATATCAATAACATTACAAACGTTTTTAGTGCTCTAATTAGCAGCACTATTGTGTTTGCCTGAACTTCACCTACCAATTTATTCGCATATGTTTCTAATTGTTCAACCTGCATTAAGTTTTCCATTTACAGATCTTCCGTTTGGGAGTGGTCCGGAAATAGAATTCAAAAGCCAGGCGATGCCAATTACGATTAAAAGATTGGAATCGAACCAAATTGAAAAATAGAAACTGTGAATAACTTACAAAAATAAATTGCGTAATTTGTCAATAAAACATCTAACTCTAATTATAGCCCGCGGCAGTAGCCCCTGTTGGTTTTCATAAAGGAGACCATTGCATATTGATAATTTTCATATGTTATCGGAAATCCATTAATTTCTAGTTGCATCTCGCCTGGAAGATGTGATAATATTGTCAGCGCACAAAAATGTATTGATGCAGAAAAATTTTCGGGTTCAGTTGCTTGTGATTAAAAAACGTGAAGTCAGCTTTAATTTATTCTTCTTTATGTTACTGATATAAAACTAATCCATCCCTGACATGATTGCACTTTTACTCTCGGCAGAAAATTTACATGCGCCTAGAAACATAAAAAAAAAAAGATTCTCCAAAGAAGTATCGATTTTGGGGTTCTAAATGGTGCCTTCGCTGGGGTTTTGCTCCATTGCTTTTACGGTTCGCACAGCTATGCAGACAGGTGAGCTATTTATGAGAGCCTGTCATTCACATACACATACGCACAGACATTTTTTTTATTGAATACGTAGCCCTAAAATGTCTCCCTTTACTTTATGAGCAGAAATTCAGCACTAATATTAGTGCAGTACTTAGCACAGGGGATGCGACGAAAGAATGTTAAGACGCCATGCTTCAATTAAAGAATTATTGATTTTAGGAAGTAATTACTGCCGTAAAAGTTGTCGTTATAGTCTTTCACGATTGCTGAATATTTCACACATGTTAAACGTTACGTCTTAAAATTTAGTGCATGACGTGCATAGTTGGATAAATATAGCGAACTGAATATTATTTAGATATGTAGAAGTGTTAGATTAAGGAGTATACTGAGATTTACGAAGTGAAAATTTAAAACTTTAGTTTAAAATACGTAAAAAGTTTTTTATTTCAGAAATGTGAGTAAGTGTTTTAA
Organism: Uloborus diversus; assembly: GCF_026930045.1. NCBI lineage: Eukaryota > Metazoa > Arthropoda > Arachnida > Araneae > Uloboridae > Uloborus > Uloborus diversus. The sequence goes on from NC_072733.1 coordinate 78,925,014, forward strand.
GAATTAAAAGCCAGAATTAAATTTACAGCAATTAGTTGAAATTAAAAGACCACTCACTTAATTTCAAAAATAAATAAATAAAATTGAAACATAGAGAGATAAATAAAATCAATTGTATAACATGGGAATAAATAAAGTGGATAGCATGATACATATAGTAGACTGAATATTATTCAGATATATTGAAGTGTCAGATCAAAGAGTATACTTAGATTTAAGACAGTTAAAGTTTAAAAGCATAGTGGAAAAACGTATGAAAAGTTTTCTAATTTAGATTTGTGAGTAAATATAGTAAGTAGTGCAAATCCGAGAGCTAAGCAGATCCTTTTTTTTCTTTTTACTTCCTTTTACAAAAAAGAAAGTCTTCTATTCGCGAAACATTTTTCACTCAAAAATCGATCTTAATTTAAATTTTGCTCACCCCTGAATGAATGTTGAGTTTATTTTTCAACCCGACCGCACGTGGAAAAGTGTCTAAGAACGCATAGACACCCGAAATATCGATTTTGACCAACCCGAGTTATTTACAACGAGTTTTCTCGTGACGTCTGTATGTACGTATGTATGTGCATTAGGGTGGGTCGATTTTGACTTTCTTTTGAAATCGAAAACGCCTGAGGTGGGAAAGGTTGTGTATTGGCATCAAAAGCTCGCATAAAAAATGTTTTGGAAATCAAAATACATATATTTAGATCCCCCCGCCAGCCCCTTAAAGTTTGGCCAAATATGTAAAAATTGACATTTTTTATTTTTTATTTTTTAAAAATCTTATGTATAATATTTTTAGTCGCCTGTGGTGGGAAAAGTTGTGTATCGACATCTAATGTTCATTAAAATAATTTTTTGGTAATTAAAATATATTTATACCTTCTGCCAGGTCCCTGAAGTTTCGCTATAAATATGTAAAAATGGACTTTTTTTAAAGTTTTTTTTCATTTCTTATGTATTTTTTTAGTCACCTGTGGTGTAAATAGTAAATAGTAAGACCCTTAGTTTGTGAACAAAATAATTATCCATATCATATTACATATACCACCCCTGCCGGGAATCTGAAATTGCGCGTTTTGCCTTTTTTCTTTGTTCCTTCTGTTTAGTTTTAACTGTCAAAGAGACAGATGGTGTGATTCCTCCGAATGTTTATTTTTCTTCTCTGTGATATAATGAAACTATTTAAATCACCCACCCTCAGTCTGACAAATCGGCCTGTTCTTGGCACCTAGCCAAGCATATATGAACCAAATAGAAATCGTAACGAAAAACTCAGAGCAGAATTGGTACAGCGAATGAAGCATATTAGACTATTTAAAAACAACACAAGTATCTGCTGTGGATTTAATTGCAGTAGGATCAGATGGAACAGCAGTCAATACTGGTGTGAAAGGTGGTGTAATGTAAGACTGTTTGAGCTGCAGTTAAAAAGGCCGTTGCAGTGGCTCATATGTCAATTGCACGACAATGAGCTACCTTTACGCTATCTGTTACGGCATTTTGATGGAAACAATACAGGTCCTTTTACATATAATGGTTCTATAGGGAAGCTTCTTGGCACATGTAAGCAGCTACCAATTGTCAACTTTAAAAAAAATCTCTTTTCATTTGTCAACAGTTAATACAGACGGACTTGGCACTGACCAAAAATACTTGTATCAAATAAGTCAAGCAATATGTTCAGGAAATTATTCAACATCACTGTCCCCCAAATCTTCAGGAAAGCTATCTCATGCAAGGTGGCTTACAACAGCAAACAGAGTACTTCGTTTGTATGTTGGTACAAAAGAGTCATCGCTGGAAATAGGGACTATTGTAGAATACATTATAAAAGTGTATGCAAAAGTTTGGTTTTTGATTAAAACTGAGCCCTCATGCACAGCCGGTGCACAGCATCTTTGGGAAGTTATCCACTACTCAAGATATCTTAGCGATGATTTGAAATCAGTAGTTGATCCTGTTATACAAAGAAATGTTTTTTTTTTTTGGTCATCCAGAAAACCTGCTGATAGCCATGATAAACGGCATGCGATCCTCAGTAAGGAAATTAGGCTACAGAACAATCCTGAATCGCTGAAGGCCCGAACTCTTACTAATGAAACTGTTCGTGAATTTGTCACTGCACCTCCAAATTTTCAAGCAAAAGACCATACAGAATTGATAAATTGGTAAAATTGTGTCCTTACAGACCCTCCACTCACCAAACATGTACTCAGTGCGGAACTTGAGAAAGTAGCTGAAACGGGTGACGTTATTGAAAGTGAGTTGTGGAATTTACCATGTCATACACAAGCGGTAGAAAGATCAATTAGGTTGGTGACAGAAGCATCCTTATCTGTTTGTGGAGCAACACGCCATGATGGCTTTATACGTACAACATTGGCTTCCCGAAAATTAATGCCAAAATTTGAGAACAAAGCAATGTATAAGGTGTAAAACTTGTTTATTACAAAAAACTCCGAGGTGAATTCTTAGTCACTTTCCCCTAATACTTCGGGAAAGTGAGCGAAGAGCTGCTGTAAAACTGCGACAACGGACTTCTGGTATTTTAATCTTTTATACCTATGTTTTAATCCTAAAGAATTCTACAGTGTTATTACAGAAAAATAAAGTATAAAAAATGCTTAAACTTAAAAAAAAAAGTGTTGGATAAAATTTTTGCTTTAAAACGTCAAGATTTTAAAAATTATGAAAATATTCCAAATTTCACCGGTTGAGCGGAGCTGGAATATTATTCTTATTATTACTTATGACTGAAGAATCTTACTAGGCAATCATTTTTACTACGGGTGATTAAAAAAATCAAACATGAGAAATTTAAAAAATAACAAATAAATGTCAATTTTTCCATATTTGGTGAAATTTCAAGGGACTGGTGAGGGATCTAAATATATTTTGATTACCAAAAAAAAAAAAAAAAAATATGAGCATTAGATGTCAATACACAACTTTTCCCACCACAGGCGATTAAAAATATTATACATAAGATTTTTTTTAAATTAAAAAATTTCAATTTTTACATATTTGGCCAAACTTTAAGGGGCTGGCGGGAGATCTAAATATATCTTGATTTCCAAAAAAAATTTTATGCGAGTATTTGATGCCAATACACAACTTTTCCTACCACAGGCGTTTTCGATTTCAAAAAAAAGTCAAAATCGACCCACCCTAATGTGCATATATGTACGTTACGTATGTGCTTAGGTGAGTAAGTATGTCGCATAACTCAAGAACGGTATGTCCTACAAAGTTGAAATTCGGTACGTAGACTCCTAGTGGGGTCTAGTCCCCTTTTGGTTCATTCGAGTGTTTCTAAAGGGGTCTTTTGCACCTTTTTGGGGGGAAATCATTGTTAATTTCGATGCAAACTCAAGTGGTGTTATAATTTGGTGGACACTTGGCGATATATCGCCAGTCTTTTGGTCGCCAAGTTTCGTCACCAACTTGGCGACAAATTTCGCGATTTTTTTTTTCATCTGGTTTCAATTTGGCCACTGTTGTTGATGTTTAGAGAGTAAACTATTGAATTGAGTGAACTTTTTTCATCTGGTTTCAATTTGGCCACTGTTGTTGATGTTTAGAGAGTAAACTATTGAATCACATTAAAATTGCCAATAATGGGGAAATAACATTAAATTGGTGTAAAAGGAATCATGTGATGCGCACATCAGCTAGTTTCTTGAAGCTGTATAAAAACTCCAAAGTGCAGAAAAAATGAAATGAATCATGCTTTGCTATCATACATGTGCATTGAGACAAGAAACATAAAGAAAACTAATTAATCGATTTTAAGAATTTTTTTTTTAAACCCTGACACTGCGGCACGTCAACTGTATGTTGAAGGTAAGAAGAACTATTTTAAAATAAGGCGTTAAAAGTTGCGGTAAGGAAATTATGTACTTTTTTTTAAATAACAATTCTACAGCTAAAAGTAAACATCGATTTGTAATTCACACTGTTCACAGGTTTAGGAAGTCTCATTGTACATCTATACATAGGGCGCCCATACTGCACCCATATATAGTTTGTTTGACTGCTTTCTATCAATAATTGCAAGAAATATAACGGGTGCTCTCTCTCTACTGGGTGCGGTGAGTCCCCCTGATTTACCATGCTAAAAAAGTAGAGTAGTTCATATAGATGAAATTAAAAGTTCGCTCCGTTTAATTTAAAAAAAAAAAAAAAGGAAACAAAATAAAGAAAAATAAATAAAAGCATCGTACAACATGGCAATAAATGAAGTAAACAGTGCAAAACTTATTTGAAAATTGGAATCTTAAGCAAGTTGCGATCATTTAGTGGTAATATTCATAAAATTAATACTTTAATGGCAGAAATACATAGCTTTATGAACTAAATTAGGAAACATGAGCAGAAATGCAGAGTATGATTCAAATAGAGCAATTGCCTAACGTTTAGCATACATTCATGAAAATACGATCAGAATCATTGAAATGACTCTTCTATGCCATTACCATCTGCTTTCTTTATTTCAAAACCATTTCTAACTGATGTAAAATCGATGAAAATGAGAAACGTATCGTTTGTTCTTCCACGGTTTATCATGAGATTAACTTAACTTGTAACTTCAACTTATACTTAGAAAATGGTACTAAATCACCAGAACAAGCTTCAGTAACGCGATTAATTTGGAAGTGCGTGATATTGTAGCATTTCGAATTTAAAAACACAGCTCAAACTCCAAAAATTCCTACATCATGGTATGCACTTTGAAAAAAGTTAATCAGTCATATTAGACTTTTTTAGAACCATTTATGTTAATGAAGATTATTTTAATAGTTTTTATGGGAGCTGTAAAATCTCTCGCATCTTGTTTTGTATTTAAAACACTGTAAAAAAATACTGCGTATTTTTAAAAACTCTTTTTTTTCTGAAGAATGAGAATTGTTTCTACCTTAAATGTAGAGATCTAAGAATGATTTTTTACTAGTGAGCTTTGAGGGGGGGGGGGACAAAAAACTTTGGTAAATTCGCGTTTTAAAATGTCCTTTCAATAAGTCATTAACATTATAAAAATTGATTTGTTTGCGAATCTTACTCGTCACGTTTAAACTTAGTTTTTCCATTAACCAGGTCAAAAAATGATTTATATGACACAATTATTTCGGGGTCAACGGGGTAAAAAGTGGTAAAAGCCACATAAGACATTGAATAACTCAAAAAAAAAAATAATAATTGTAATTTATTAAGCATCTGGTGTTGTAGTGCACAACACCGACGAAAAACAACATCAGTAGTAAAAAGGGGCGAGGAAACTCACTGGGAAATTAATATTATTTTTTAATTACAATATCTTTACAATATCTTTTATTTTAGTTTAAAGAAAAATTAAGTGTTAAACATTATTTTGGCAATATTCAGCTTTTATTGCAATTTCTTTTGAATAGATCTTTATTAAAAGTATTTTTTAAAGTAATAATTTCCAAATGGAATTTAAAGTGTCCAACTGTGCCCCATAAGGGTTATGCTTTGCCCCACATTTGGACATGGCATGGGGTTATACGTATAGTAAGAGATTGAGATAAACACATAAAAATCAGTTATATTATGGCAACATACTATTATTAAATACATATTAGGGTATGCGCAATAAACAGAAGATATGGAACAGATTTTAAACAAAAACACATAAAAATGTAATAATGATAAGCGCATTTGAGAGTTATTTCTTTAAAAAATGGTGTTTAATATTGGAAATCATAAAGTAAATGTAAATTAAGCATAAAAGATATTTAAAAAATGGAGATGATAAATTGAAAAAGATAGCCAAACATTTATTTTAGCCTATAAAAACAACGATTCCTAGTATCATGATGTGCTTGAAAACACAACGCAGAGTAATGTATTCCAGATTACAATTCATATGAAACAGTCAGCAGTAAAAATATAAAAGTATCAGCACATGAATAGGCTATAAAATGGGCCCTTTATGTGTGCATAAATGTCATTGAAAATGCAGTCCAAATAAAAGACCACTAAATTTACTGTATATTAATAATTTTATTTTTAACTTTGAACCACAAAAATATATTTCCCTCGCATTGTTCTAACATATCACGCGTCCTCTAAAATGGTCAATACTGATGGAATTACAACAGGACATTGTCCCACTGCCCCCTAAGCAGTATTTTTAAAACAAGAGTAAAAAATTGCACAAAATTTATTAATGAAACTAGCTGCGTGCCCGGCGTTGCACGGGCTACTTAAAAAATGAAAGAAATGTCTAATTGATGTTTTTGTATTACTCTGACATCAGTTTCTAAAGCACTAAGGAGTAAATAAATACGCGTAATGCAAGGTTTGAAAAACACCAGTAGAGCATATTTTTGGCAAAAATCTCCTTAACGTTAATCATAGTTATCAAGTATTATAGTAGTTATGAGTATTTTCACATAGCACAAAAGATGAAAATATATGCATTATCAACTATAATCTCTGCTCACGTTAAAATGAATTACATCTGATAGACTGTATCTGAAATATTTATGTACAATTACAATCAGCTTTTTACATAAAATGACACACACTTTTTGGTTGATTACCGGAAACTAAAACACCAAGACTAAATAACTACCGATAAGCGTTAATTTAATACCAAATCATCAGATTACAAATTAGCTTTAGTTAATATCCTCAAAAACTATCTTTTTTGTTGAACTCTACACTGCAAAAAATAATTGTTGTTTTTAAAGTAATATACTGTATTTTCCTACAGTTTAATACTGCTTTGCTAAATAACAGAGAAAAACTGTAAAACTGTTTTAAATTGCGCAAAACGATGCGCAAAAGGTGTTTCCTTTCATACGGGAAGATAAACGAATGAATTCGAGGTATCGACAGCCATGTTAGTAATTTTTCAGGGGTGTGCTGAGACAGGACTGATCAGCTGTAATTCAAGTTAAAGGTAAGTAATAGTTATATTATTCATTCCCTTTTCCTCAAAATGTAGTTTTCTTTATCATCGATAATGTATGTAAAATAATAGTGTGTATTTTGAAATCATAATTCGTATTCCAATATTCTTTGATGTTGACTTTGCAGTTTCTTTTAGTTGCTAAGTTGTAGCGATTGCTTTGTAGCAAAAGTCCGAGTAGTTGTTGTGATCCTGAATATTTTACTGCACGATGATAGTTTTTAAACATTTTCTGAAATTCAAATTTGATTTAAAAATAAATCAATTCCTTTCTTGATCATATTTAAAGTTATTAGAACATTAGACTTTGTTTACGATTATATTTTGTGTTATACAGGATGTGAGTACTTAAAATTTAAATTCTTATGTTTTCTAGTAAATTTAAATTTATATGATTTCTAGTAAATTTTTAGCGTATCGCGATTGATTTCTTTCTTCTTTTTTTCTTTTTCTTTCTTATGTTCTGTTTTAAATTCTTTTACAGTTTGCATTTAAATATTTTATTGATAAACTTTACGCTATAGCGTAAGTAACTTTTATATCCTGTACATAATTCGATGAATAAAATGTAAATAAATAAAATAACAACGTAACCGAGAGACATGCAAACAGTATCAAGTTTACTGATATTTTTTGTTGAAGAATTTGCCCCTCTGGAAATACAATACTCTGATGTCTGAACGACTCGAAATTCTCTGAAATCTCGAGCCAGCTTTCATACTTATCGAACAAAACTAAAATAACAATAATTAAAAAATCATCAATGAAGCACTCAAAAAAAAAAAAAAAAAAAAAAAAATAAATAAATAAAATAAAATAATAATAATAAAAATAAGCATTTTTGGATACAAGCACGAAACCCTTGTGTTTAAAATGTTTTATATTTGCGTCAGTAGGAAATTAAAGTTTTACTTCAGGAAAAATGCACTAGTACCATTGAAACTTGTGAACCTAAAAATAATTTTAGAAACCATATTCAAAGGCACTTGATGGGAGGTCACGGGAAGTCTCTATGACCTCCCCAAAATTGCCATATTGGGAAAATTTTGTCTGGCGGTTCGGCAAATTTGGGGACAATTGTAATGTTGCAATTTTTGAATTCTCGAATATCCAAAATTTATTAGATATTGTACTTAATTGTGCGTACTTAATGTGTGCATGCACCAGTATTTTATTAATCGGCAAATATGTAGGTTCCGTTCGACAAATTGAGATTATACGCCTTCCAATATATTTAAGTTCAGGCCGTGCCTGGCTATATTTTATAATTTTCAGCTTTTCATTTCTGATCTGGCAGTGTTGCGTTCTCGTCAAAATTAGTTTTTTAATTTAAAGTAGAAAATTTACATTATTATGCATTGTTTGTCATATATTGACATCCTCTACTTTTCTGAATGAGCATGAAGGACATGCTCATTCAGAAAAGTAGATTCTCGAGAACTACAGTATAATTTGAAACTCTTGAAACCTTGAACTCGTCAGTTTCCTTACATTTTAACTTTAAGAACCCTTTGAGTCTTAAAGTTTGGCGTCAACGTGTTTATGCTGAAGAAAAAAAAGTATATTATATATACTGAAAAGTGTGATTCTGTACTTCACTGTCTTTCACTGCATATAAAAAGTAAAAATATGTCAGAGTGTTATCCGTATAAAATGGAAAAATCGGGGAATTTCGTTTAAACCTGTAACGGAGATTCAAGCCAAAGCCGGGTAAGATCTTTTGCATTTAAATGCGATGGGTTCCTTATTAGTTGAGTTCTTTAGGGGGAGGGGGATTATTTTCACAATAATAGACAAATTTTCAAAAAAGTGAGGTTTTTGAATATTTTGTCAGGTTTCAAAAAAAGAAGAGAGATTTGCGGGAAAGATCCGATTACGGGGGAAAGGAAATTCTGAACTCCCGGTTTGAAATTTACCTTAGCGATCAAAGTATAAGAATCGAAAAAACCAACAAATCCTCCAGTTAACAAAGTAGCATCATATAACACTATAACTCAACATTAATGAATGGAATTAGGACACTTTTAAATAAATCGGGTTTGCATAAGCAGTTTTGAGCCGAAGCAGCTAGTTGCTTCCACCACTTACGGACTAGAGCGGTTTTAAAAGGAAAAACCAAAACCTTTTTTGAGCTATTTGAGGGAAGAAAGCCATCTATAAAACACTCCCGTGTTTTTTGGCTGCATTTCGTACATTGGAATTCCAAAACAGAAAATAAAAAAATTGGATATGAAAGCTAAACAGGTAGTCATGGTAGGATATGCGTTTCATACGAAAGGTTATAGAATTTGGGATCCCGAAAATAGCGAAGTGACAGAAACTCTGAATGTTTAATTCGATGAAAATAAATTCTGGACGGGGAAAAAAAACAGGAACAGGAAACAGAGATATACAGTTTTATTTCACTTCTGAGTAAATCTGAAGTAGAAGATGACTATCCTGAAAATCATAAAATAGCATGTTGTGAGAATTAAATGGGTTAAAGAAATACCCAGGCAAAGTATATATTGACACGACGGTTCTAAAGTCCGAATCGCGAAGTCGAGGTTTATTGTTCTGAAAATAACATTGAATATGACCCAAAATATTTTGATTGCACTTGTGATGATAATTCAAGAAAAATATCAGATTCTGATGAAGATAGGGGGGATAACTCAAGTAAGCTAGAAGCTAACATTTCCGAAGATGTAATTCCTTCGAATTTGAAACAAAGTTTGAGAACGCCAGAAAGTGAAGATTGGCAAAACGCAACAGAACAGATGAGAAGAACGAAATAATGCGCTTCAAGGCCAGACTGGTAATTTTAGGTAACAACGAGCTATGGGGGGGGGGGGGATACTTTTCTCAAGTGTTCTCTCCAGTAATTTCTTTTCCTTTGGTTGAGGCTTTCTTTTCAATTTTTGTGTATAAGCTATATTGAGTCCATTTCCAAGCAGATGTTTGCAATGCGTATCTATATGCGGATTTAAAGGAGGAGATTTGTGAGACAACCGAAGGGTTTGACGATCCCTGAAATCTAAATTTTGTCTGTAAATTGAATAAATCATTGTTATTCTGATACAGATTACGCCTCAAATCACGATGACCGGATTCCAATGCCGGGGAGGGGGGGGGGGGGGCGCTTGTAGTGTTTTTGGATAGGGTACGAATAATATGGTGTACATTCAAACAAAAATGCGTAGCACTGTCAACGATGGAAGCGGTGTATATTTCAATTAGTGAACAATCTAAGGAAGTTATGTGGATCAAAAAAATTTTAAATGAATTAATTGGCCACGAAAAGAGTTCAGAATTTTAGATTGATTAATAGTACTCTGCACTCTGACAATCTAGTTGCGATCGATTTTTCTAGTTCTGCAATAGAAAATTGCAGAACTAAGATTAATGTGGGGTACCATTTCCTAAGGAATTCGATTGACAAAACTGAATTTGAAATAAAATTTGTTGAGAAACTAAAAATAATTTAGCTGATTGTTTCACAAAACCTTTCTGTAGGGAAAATTTACGTAAAGCTTGAATTGCAATGACATATTATTCTAGAGGTTTTTTTTTTTTTTTTTTTCTGAAATGTTTCAATTATTCCATTATGTTTAAGCTATATTTTGTGCACACAATCGGATAGCCTATAATGTATTTTTTATTCATTTCTTGTATTATTTCATTTTTTGCTTGTGCTGGCTTGCCAAGAAGGGGGGTATTTGCTAGCGAATATTTTGTTCCTGTCACTCCAGCGCACGGAAAAAAAAAACATTTGTAGTTGATTTCATTTTGAATTTATGCCCGGTTATATGGTTGCGGTTATGTATTTCGGAAAAATTTAAACTATAAATTTCATTCTAACCGCCTGAATTTACTTCATTTAAATTTATTCACTAATGCAATATCATTTCTTTTAGTTTAGTGTGTGCAAATGTAAAGAACTACGTAACTTGTGACCAGAACTGAATGGCAGTCTATCCTTCATTTTGCGTGCCGTATTGGGCCCCTGAAGCTGATTTTTGTGGCCCGTTGTCAGGTTCTATGTTACAATCAAGAACTATGTATTGGAACAAGATAAACTAAAATTTATTTTGTTTTGATTGAAATGTGATCGGTCATACAATTCATTTGTCTGAATTTTTTTAATTTGTAATTTAATATTAGATTTTACGGGTAGTTGAATATTATCACTTCAAAAATCACCGGAATATAGAAATTTCTGTTGTTAGAGCTAAATTAGACGTACATTTCTTTCATTATTTTTTAAAAATTTTCCAGTAAATTTTGAAACACTGATTCTTTGTTTTTACATGTTATTAAAATCGAAAGAACCAAAACAGCATGCTAAAAGTACGATGTATTACAGCGTATGAAACTTTCTTCGCATATTCAGACTTGTGTGACACATATCAAACAAAATTATAGATTATTTTTATTGTAATGTAAATAAAAAGCAGTTAGTTTGTAAATGTGAGCATGTTTAAATCTACAGTTAAAAGTGGTGCGGTCTTCTGGCAAAGCATTTTCAAGAAGGGTAGCATTGTTTGCAACAAAGACGGCGGGCCAAATGTGGACTTACAATTTCTCAATGATTAGAACTGGCCCTACCAGATTTACTCTTTTTTGACATGTTTGACGATTTATTATTTTGTTAAAAACTTTCAATTTTTCTGACCGATTTTCATTTTTTACTGAATTGACTTTAACTAATCCATCTTGATTTTGGGAATATAGAATTGTTTCTTCCAGATTTCAGGTAAACTCTGAAAAACTTAAAGATAAATTGTCTAAATCCTCTCAAAAGAATAGCCCCTTAAAAAAAAGTCGCTGGTGGCTTAAATAGGGACATCGATAGCTGTTCAAAACGGGGTTCGGGGCGGGAGGCTTCCCCATTTTGAAAGACATAGAATATAAATGAAACATTTTAAATTATGCTTAAATATTAAGAGATATATAAGATAGAACGTTCTTACGGTATTATTTTATTTCAACTCAAATGACTCTTTTATTTGATTCCTTATTACTTAAGAAAAAAGCTCTAAAAAATTAAATTTTAACACAATTATGGAATAAAATGCATGAAAAAAAATATTTTGAAAATTTAGTAAAATATTTCACATTAAGTACAGACAGAGTTCTAAATAATTATTTCACGTTACACTTTGTTTCATATTCAGATTTCAATAATGGGCAGCTGTCAAAGAAAAAGAAGATGAAGCTGGTATCAGTTGAACATAGCTCGAGCTGTTAACAAGTGTTGGAAAGGAATATGGATTACCAAAAGAAAAAAGAAAGAAAAAAACCCCATCTATATACGGTTTTCAGTGCTACTATAGCAACTCGGGGGGGGGGGGGATTAAAAGAGGATAGATACAGTATTCATTGTTTTAAATGAATACCTAAATAATTCCCGATTGGTTGTCCTAAATGTCGACCTTGCTCCATTTTCTAAAAAAATAATTCTCTACCTCATCCTAGTTATTGTTTTGAAGTAAACATATTGCAATCCGATAATCTGGAGCCTATTATAAGAAGAAACTAGTTTCAAGTTTTGTCATCCTTAAAACATTTTTATTTTTTTCTTTAGGCAAAGATGTTAGCTTTCCCATTTTGGACAACTTTCCGTTTTTTTTTTTTTTTTTTTGAATTCTTGACTTATAAAAGGAGTTATTCTCCCGATCACTTCAGTTAGGTGATCGAAAAAAATAAATATTATTCTTAATCAACATTCTCATATGTAATTACAAAATCCTTCAAAAATACCGAAAATTATAAGTATTTTTATTTTAAAATTGTATTTCAGAAACCAGTATAAATGCATTTCTTTACATGGAAGAGAAAATGTAAGATATTATTTTCCTTCTTTTTTGGGTTCTTATGTAAAGTATCCAGATTAGGTCTATTTTAATTAGACATTAATAACCACCGTTACGCTTGCAAATTACTGCCAGAAAGTTTTTTTTTTTTTTTTTTTCTGAAAACGACATATTTAGCGCTCAACTGATTCCTGAAATAAACGGTTCAATTACAATTTAGGTATATGTTGAGCGGTTTCAAAATAAAAGCAACTCCCAAGGCAATTTCAGATCATTCAGAGTCATAATTTTAGCCATTTTAGGGCGTATTTTTGTACCTACGTAATTCGATTTTTCCATGTATGTTTTTTGGTGTTTACAAGTTTTATGAGATTCTAAAAATTTTTATTTTGACAGATACTTTCATAATATAAATTCTAATGATGGCAACTAAGTCGGCAAAGATGTCACAAAGAAGAATCAAGTTCGTGATGTAAAAATGTTGATCTTGAAAAAAATAGCATTCGATTTTAAATGAATTTTTTCATTCAACTGTAAAAATGACTAATCTATATTTATAGGTAATGTATACGAAATAAAATAATTTGACAATTTGCAGTGGTGTGAATGTTTCGTTTTTTCTCATGTGAACAGTATAACAAAATATAAAGTTACATAATTTTTGGAGTAGTAAAACAAAGTTTTAACTTTTAATACAAGTACTCATAAACGTAACAGATTTTATTATAAAGAGTGAAAAATTGTTTCTCTTCAGTAGCTTTGGAAATTTGAACCGTCACATATTTATTGTTTTCATGTATTTAAACTTTAAATGGTTAATAGGATAAATTATTATCTAATCTATAATAATCAGTTTACAATAATAACCATTTTGTTCATTCTAAATACTGAATACTGCTCATATGGTGTGAAATAAATTTTGTCGGTAGTACTTCTCAAATAAAGTATTGGTCCAAGTGCAACTTATAACATTAAAAAAAGAGGAAAACCATGAAAATAATCTGTTTTACCCGAAAAGGAAATAAATCCACGTAATTGCATGCATGAAGTTAAAATAAACTTAAAGGCATAAATGGATTGCATGCTGCAAAACATTTCCCACATTATGCTGCACATTTTAGCAACACAATAATGCTGGAAGTGAAAAAAGTACTTTTAGTGAAGATACGATGTAGTATTTTCAGTTATATATAAAAAACCTCATTTTTACTACCTGCATTTATCAAAAAGTTTTGTTTTATGAAAAGGCAATAACTGTTCTTAAAAAAAAGCTTCAGACCATATTTTGCAATTTCCGTCTATTTGTAAATTTTTAAGTTTGTAGTAGAGCTAAAAGTTTTTGTAGAAACGAAAATGCGCCACTTTTTCTTCTTTAACAAGTGTTTATAAAATATAGAGATTGGGGGGGGGGGCATTGATTTATTTTGTGTACAATGAAATTAATATCAATAAAACATAGATTTAGCAGCAGTTAACTATTTTTATGTAAAAGGCTTTTATATTTATTTACTTGTCGCTTTTCATAGCCTAAAACATTATTTTTTTGTTGCTGAAAAACTTAGAAAAGGAACAGATTTCGTATGTAGGCTGATTTCTACAACGTACATACAGAATCAATTGCTTTACTTTTCTATATTGTTCTTCAGCTGTAAAAGCAGTGATTTCGGCTATGAAAAGAGAGAACGATACGTTTTGCATAAAAATTGATAACTATTTATTTTATGGTTTACTGCTGTTAATTTTACTGTACAAATCATTTATAAAACCGTATGCTACTGCTGTTTTTGTGGTGCAATTCAGCTGATTTCGCAGCATAATACTGCTAACTTTACAGTTTGATACTGTTAATTTTGCAGGGCAATTCCGTTAAAAAACAGTATATTACTGTTAATTTTACATATTATCTCTGTTAAATTTACAAGTCAAGTCATTCCTTAAACAGTAGATTACTGCTAGGTTTACAGTTTGACACTAAGTTTTACAGGACAGTTCCTTTAAAAAACAGTATATTACTGCTAATTTTACAGTTTAGCGCTGTAAATTTCACAATAAAAGTCTGTTATAAGACAGTATATTACTGCAAATTTGACAGTTTAGAACTGTAAATTTTACAGTTTTTCTTTGGAATGTGAGCTGCCAGTATTATACTGTAAAAACAACAGTTTATTTTTTGCAGTGTATTTCACTTAAGGAAATCCAAACAATCTTAATTTAACATGTTCTTTCAACGATACAAACTGTATTTGAAAAATAGAAACAGGAAGGAAAAAGAGAGTTATTACAATTCGAGAGCTCATCCATGTGCCGGGAGAAAGTCCAACAAAATAAACATAATAAGTCGCACATCCTAAATGTACCAAAATATGAGGCCGGTGAATGATAAACTTACACTACAATCAATAAACATAGCTAAAGAAATAACTTTCATGTACTGAAAAGAGTTAAAAACGTTGAATGTAAAAAAATAAAAAAAGGACAGACGATAAAATAAAGGCTATGTCCGAAAAGCAACCAATTTTAAACTAATTTAAAATGAAATTCTAGATGGAAACGTTGTTTTAAGATTTGCACAGCAGCCAAAAAATCTCTTTTAAAAGAATTATTAGAATTTTGCTTGCTCACTTATATGCAAAATGGCAACAGGAAAGAAATAAAAATTCCTGAATAACGTTATGTTAATTAACGTTTTAATTGATATCTCCGCTAATTAAAGTCGCATAATTACGAGATTGGTCCTATTGTTTTCTTTGGAAAATTTCGAATTGATCGGTCTCTCGTTTAACTCTCGATTCGCAGCAGTTCTCGAGAAGATCGATCTTCAGACAGACAGACGGACGCGAACAGATTTTAATATTATAGTGGATAAAGAACATTACATGCAATTAAGAAAGTTTCATTTTTAAATATTATCATTGGTTTTGAATACTGAATAATAATTTATACCTACAATTCATGAAAATAAAACTTAAGGGATTTTTTCAAAAGTGATAGTAGGAATACAAATAACTGCAGCTCTCCTACAAGATGAAATGAGGCAGTGGAAAGTTTCCCCAGAGTTTCTATACAGGTTAGCTAAAATTTCTCTCTATCTCACAGTACCCCCCTTGCCCCACTGCGCTCAGTTACGCATTCAGTTGTAAAGATTTATACTAGAAGATGTTTTGTCAGACATTCAGTTTTTCACGATGTCCTATAGATTGAAAAACTGTTGGATATTAAAAACATTGAGGACTGTAAATTATTGAAATATAAGAAATTATTACTTATCAAGGTTAGGTAGACAACGTAATTTACAGAAATTTCAAGAAGGAATAAAATGGCACTAATAGGAGTAAAAACTCAAACTAGGATATGTGATAAAGCAGAAGAAATCAAGCGTTAGAAAAGTTGTCAGGTTGGTAACATGTCTCTGTAAAAAGATACTGGGTGCAACATTAGTGGTAGACTGTTATTCTCGTGACGTCAATAGCTTCAAAAAATGTTTTCAGTCAAGAAGGACTCACGAACTTATGATTTTCGAGGAGGTTAATTGGAAATTCAAAGAAGTTACAGTAGTTTCAACAGTTGCAATAATTTAAAAGCAAACAGCAAACATATGAACTATTATTTAACAGTTTTTAATCTCTCTGAAATGTGCAAGGAGAAAAAAATAAAGCAAATGCAAGTCACGTGTTTTACACAATTGCATAGAAAAACTTCAAATACAAATCGAAACTCTTCGTCTTATTGTTCCACGTTCTACAACGCGTGTAGCAGTTGCTAAATCCTCCAATGTAGGAGACGTATGTGTATTGTTTCCAAATTTTAGTAAAAAACCAATTCCGGTTAAGCCTTTATTATTCCAAGTAATGAAGCTTACATATCAACAAGTATATTAAAATTTCTTTAATCAAAAAAAAAAAAAAAAAAAATTAAAAGTCTTAGCTACATTTTTACTAACAAATTTCTTACTGTTCAAATAAAATCAATTTGATCAATATGCTTTTCTGTCAATGTCTAAAAGATAGAAATTAAATCGGAGGAAAAACAACGTAAAACGTGAGTGAACTTTTCTTATCTTAAAAAATATGTAAAAAGTTTTTTAAGTGAGTTAAATAAAGACGACATTTACATTAATTTTTATAACGGCATTACAGAAGACTTTTCTCTACCACTGGATTTATATCAGTTGATATAAAGTAGTGGTTCAGCATTAACATTCATATCCTGTATTGCGGGAGTAAAATAAGTTTCTTTGCATGTGCATTTTTTTGAGCAAATGTATTGCACTTATTTTATTTATGCTACAAAAATAGTGCACTGGTATGTTTTATTTTATAGTTCTGTACAAATTATATTAAAATTAACCTACGTCGCTATCAAAGCAATTCAATTTAGATTGTATGAAAACGGAAGAAATGGGAAATTAGGAAGAGCAAAGAGGACGGGAGGGGGGGGGGGGAGATAGTACAGCTATAATGAGATGACGCAATGGAAGCCGACTATTTAATAGCTTGTTCTCTGCAGATAGCTGAAGCTTCGACGTCATAGCCATTGTCAGAATACCTCCCCCGCTATGTCCTTTCTGCTCGGGAAGCGAAGAAAGGCCATTCCCGAAGAAGGGGTGCTTTGTTTGAGGGATCAGACGATCCGAAGAAGCGTAGTCTAGTGGGAGTGCAGGATCTTTCTCCGTTTGCATTTGCAATGTATTTTGAGAAGACAACGAAATAGACTACTTCGGTCAAATGTTTTGGAGTTATTTAACTGATGTAACTGGTGTAAAGTAACACATCGCTTTGTTTAAAAAGTTACACATTAGCAAAAATAAGCTTTTGTCAGACTTCGGAAAGTTACTCGTTTTTTAAATGTATGTTGACTTATGCCACAAGTTAAGTACTCGATCATCTGATTAATCCAAAACTATTAAATGATCAGGTAAAAGCGTCTTTTTATAAGTCTTAAATTGAAAGTGTAAAAATCATTTAATAGTTTACTATACTTGAAACTACCAATTATATGATCATGATTTCTTACATATATATAAAATGAATGAATGAACAAACTGGAAATTTTTGTTCTGAAAATTACGGTACATAAGGAAGGAACAATATATTTTATAATAAAACTTGCATTGAAACATTATTTTAATTTTTTGGCAGCAAATTTCTACCTTTAAAAAAAATGTGGAAAACTGTTCACTTCTTTTTTCTTAAGGCAAAGTGAAAAATATTTTTTTTTCTCTTATGATATTTTTTTCATTCTATTGTCAGATATTTTTGATCAAATAAATGAGTGCAAGTAAAAGAATGAAGGAATAAATGCAATGAAACGAAACAATAAATGAGTAAATAAATGAATAAATAAGTTAATGTATGAAAAAAAGTTAATAAATGAAAAAACACCAAAAAAAAATCCGAAACGTTACTAATTATTTCAGTGGAACGTTTCGGGATTTCACAGGTTTTTACCTATTTCCCCGTAAAGTCAAGTATATTTGCGAAAAAGTTCCTGAATTGCTACAAGTTGCAAGAATGCGGATTTTTCATTGTTGTGAAAAATATTTTTAGCTACCAGTTTAAAGATTGGCAGAGCGTGTTTATTAAATGTATCGGCTTAAGATCAATTACGGTCCGTCTAGATTGTCTTAGCTCCCAGTGAGAGTGAATAATTCACTGGATAGCTGCAGATTTGCGAGGCGAGAATTGCAGGTGAGGGAGATGCTTGGTTCTTGCTTGCAATTTTGTTTTTGCACATGGTGCTTTCCTGATAAATCAGGAAGGTTCCAATCAATAATATAAAACCTACCTCTTTTTTTTTCAGGTTCCTGAGACATGACTGGCTTCAACCGGGGAGATTTCCAAATTTTTCAGAAAGTTTCAAGGATAATTTCCGAAAGGTCACTGACATTTAGCGGAAAACATTCCTGGTTTTTGCAAGATATGTTACTGGCAGAAATTGGACGTATCAGCTGCCCATTATTTTTCAGGAACGCCTCTGAATTGCTTTCACAGTGAAATAGTGAATGAATAAGAAAATAAGTGAATGAATGAATAAATAGTTGAATTATAAAATGGAGGAACGTAAATGAAAAAAATAATAAATGAATACGTAAGTAATTTGATAAAGGATTGAATAAGTAAATGAAATGAACTATTTCACTTTGCCCCATCCGCTTTGCCTCGCATCTACTTGACTAAATGTACAAAGCATTTAAAATACAAATAAGCTTAATATTAAGCAAATAAATACTGCACCGAATATTAGTAGGTCTCAATTAATATTTAAATTTTAATAACAATAATTTTATCTATTAATAATGACAAAAATAATTTTTGACTTGCAAAGAAATATTACAATACGAGTAAAACATTTTTTAATCATTCTTTGATTTTCAGTTTTTCTTGACAGGAAGAGACTACATGTGTTAGGGGCAATTCATTAATTACGTAAAGGTTCCGATTGGGAGGGGGGTTGGAAAAATATCTACATACCTTTATTTTTTGGGGCGGGGGTTTGTCAAACTCATTCTCACGTAATATTTTCCAAGTCGATATTTTATATTAGAAATCGCGTGGCTAAGTGGTTTGGCAGGGATCATATTTCATTTGCATCTGGAAGATAAAAAACGTGTTAGAATGAGCTATTTTTTAGTTGTTTTATGAAGAATGGATAGTGTAAAATATAATAAAAGAATCACACTATATGTATGGCATGTTTTATTTTTAGTTAGTAACGCATCATATACAGAAAAGTGTTGAAAAGTTGTTCAGTCTTTGCTCCAACTTTATAGTAAATTTTTCTTTACAAAAAGAGGTTTTTAAAAATAATTTACTAATAATGAATTTAATAATGATTCCAGTGATGTAAAATTCGTATACATTTTATAAAGAATTGTATTGATATGTTTGTTTACGTTACACGCGGCGTATTTAAATACGCTGCGCGTAACAGTACTTTAAGCATTGGTTTCCTAGAAGCGAACACGCTTAGCGTCGGCGTCGTTCCTCGCCGAGGCGAAAACTTGATTCTTCTGCTCATGCGCGCCCGAGCCAATTCGGCGTTCTGAGTGGTCACGTCGGAATCCACTTGGCTTTGATTTCAGCGTTACGTCGATGAGCGACGTCGAAGTTCAGCGATTCGCTTCTAGGAAACCAAGGCTTTAAGTACTCAGATAACGCGGACCAACCACGACGTGAGCGACAGCAATAAGCTAATTAATAACTTATCTGTTGAGAAATAAAAATCTCTGATTTATGCCAAACTGGGAGTGTTAGTATAACCGATTCTTTTGTAACAACATTTTATTATTTTGAAAAACGAAGTGGATTTTTACTTAAGAATGGGGGAGGGGTTTGAAAAATCTTACGTACCATTACATAGTTGTTGGGGGAAGGCAAAAATTACCAAATCATCCTTACGTAATTAATGAATGGCCCCTTACTACAAAGTTAAAGTATTACTGGGTAGATGGCGCTAAAAGCAGCGTAAACATTTCACCATTTCACTTGCCCCAAATTCAGCTGTTAACAAATTATACCATAATCATTGAGAGTTTTACGTAGAAGTATAAAAAATTGCAATTTCATGTTTACACCTTGTCACTTCCATATTCTTTTCAATCATTCTCTTATTCAATATTTATCAGGGGCTCATGCTTTCTCACAACCAATGTACAGTTTACACCAATAAATTTTACACTAATTAAAAATTTATTTCAATTCCAGACAAAACATTTTTACAGAACAAAAAGAGGAAACAACACCAAGCGCAGCTAGATGGAATCGACCCCGGGACCTCGGCTTTACTGCTGACAGACAGCTCGCACAGCGAGAGTTTTTCTCCGTTTCGCCGTGGACACCCATGTTAGGTTTCGTTAATAAGAGTTTACTATCTCCGTGTCCAGGCAGATAGATCTTGACGCATACGCTTTGAATTCTACCTGCGTTATTAAAGTAGTTTTGTCGCTAGTTGGAACTGTACACAAGTCATCGTGAAAGTTTCCCCCAACAATTCGAGCTTCCTTAAAATCTGTACGCCTTACTTCAGAAGTCGTATAACGTTACGTCCGTTAACGACGATAACATTACACAATTTTGTACAGCACGAACACCATCGGGTTTGTTAGTATACCCTTCGCTTATCAATGAATTTGATGTTTCATATTCTATTTAAGTGCAATTTTTGAAAATAATATATATATATATATATATATATATATTAGGGTGGTCCTTATTTATATGGGAAATTTTTTTTTTCGGAATTCAGCAAGTGACGCCCCCTAGTTTTGTGACACTATAATAAAAAGTAACGTGTGCAAAATTTGAACTCGATCGGTCAATAATAACACGTGCCCCTAGACCGTTGAACTTTTTAACAATTTGATAATTTTCCCTTAAATCTTCAACTTTTTACTTCAGACCCAGTACATCGTTTCTCCTAGGTTTGCAAAATATTTTTACAGTGAGGTAGCACTAAAATTAATCTTTTTAATTACTTTATATCATCTAAAGATTTTACGTTGAATAAGAATGAAATAATGCTTTAGAAATGTTCCTTAATCGTACGCTTTTCTCCATGTATCTCGATAGTGTGTATTTTTTTCCAATAGTCTTGGACGGTCTGTAAAATCAATTATTTTTGTGACTCATATTTGGTAAATTAGTTGTGAAATTCTACGATTAATTGTGCTCCTCTTTCAATTGTATCATTCACAATTTTCAGTATTTTAACTATCTCTCTTCCCTTTAAATAGCTTCCTTCATTTTGCCGTGAATCAAGATCAAATAGGAAAAAAATCTTTTAGTATTTGTAACTTATCCCCAAACAGTTTTATTGACGCGTAATTGATTCTATAAAGAGGAAGATCTTTACTAAAATAGTATTCCAAATCAATCTACTGTTATCTGAAATTTGTTAAACAGTCATCAGACACGTCTTCCTCATCACAAGCATTTTTTGGACTAGTCATTTCCTATCTTCAAAGTTAATTCCTTCATTCAATACGGACAAAGCTACTAGTTTATCCCCTAAATACCATAAGTGATTTATGAATTTTCCAATCACTGCTTCTGCCGCATGTTTGTCGTCATTTTGTACGCTGCTAGTTTTTCAGACATATTATATTTTCAAAAGAGCCTCGATTGGGTTGCTGCGAAAAACCATATTTTCATACAGCATTTCATTGTGAAACAGCTTCGTAAAACAGCATTGAAGGGCTTTCTTGTCATGTAAGGTCAGTTTAAATTGTTTCCTACATATAAAAATTTTCAAACAAAAATTCCTTTTGCCACCCAGGTGGCTCAGGGATAAGCTCCAGGTTGCCGAAAACATATCCCTGTAGAAGGAAATTCAACAGGAAATATTATTACAAGTTATGAGAATTATCTGTAATCTTTCTCAATTCTGCTTTTTAACCGACTTCAAAAAGGAGGCGGTTATCAATTCATACCGTATGTATGTTTTTTTTGTTTGTCCACTCATAGCGTCTCACCTAGTGAACCGATTTTGATGATTCTTTTTTTTAATGGATAGGGGATGGCTCAACTTAGGTCCCATTACTTTGTTTGACCATATTTGTTCTTTAGAAAAAAAAGTTATGGGCAAAAAACAGTAATTTTTATGCAATTTCCCTATTAAATGATATTGTAGCAAAGTTCGCACTTTTCATCCGCGGATAACGGTGGCTCAGTGGTAGAATTATCGCCTCCCACACGAGCGACCAGGGTTCAAATCCCGACTAGGACAAAGTGAATTTTACTAAAATTTCGTTTCTACTGTTTCCCGTATTTTCTCGAATGTTCTATTAATTTCTGTATCTTTCCAAGTCTGGAAAGTTCCAGCACTTTCTTAAGTTGTATATAAGGAGATGTAACGTTCATTCGTGGTTCTGAATAAAGATCTCGAGTTGAGACTAACGAGTATTCGCTTCATTTGGCTTTCACATTGTCTTCGCTATCTTCATCTACGCGACAATATGAAACTCATTGTTATAAAAGTTTGGTGCCATATAACAGTAACATTAATAGTAATTGTAATGATAATTTTGAATGAAGGCTTCTCTGAAGCAAGCATCAAATTTCTTCAAGGGATATTTCGATAATGGGGAATCTGGCGCTGTCGTCTCATTTTTGGCGTAAATAATTTTATTTTAGGAACCCTGCTGATTTATAGTAACCCTATGTGAATTATCAAAATCTTCCTTTCTTCAGTGCTATTGCTCCAGAGTAGGGGTACACCTAACCTGGAAGCGAGGTGATGCAGTGATTAGGATCTGCTTAGCCTTCACAATGCTACCATTAGGTTTGACTCAACTACTCTAGTATTTTTATCGTTATCATCTATGCCGATAACAGATGATCGGGGCTAAGTAAGAAAATACAAGATTGCATCATGAGCAACTTAGATGCTGTGGAATGTAAATTAGTTAGGAAAAACGTAATACTAAAAAAGGTTATAATTAAATTAACTACGCATGATTTCCAGAGAGGAACAAAGATAAGTTTTTAGTGCCAATCGCTTAAAGTTTAACGCGTGTCAATAGTTTTTTTTTTTTTTTTTTAGTATAGAGCATTTTTAAGAAAAAAAATATGAAGTTTCGTGATGGTAACTTCTTATCATTTCTGAAATACCTACATTTACACTAAAAAAATGAAATAAAAAAATTTTGAAAAACAAATAGAACCGACTTCAAAATTGCTCTAAAAAGTGAAAAATAATTTTATTCTTTAAACACCATCGATAATGCTTTTAAACACAATTTTTGAAGTTGGCGCAAAAACGATAGATAAAATCATTCACAGTCATAACTCAAATACAATTATAAATTTAACCAGGACCAGTTTCTTCCTTATCACATTCATTATGCATTGATGACAACATATTTGAATAGCGATATAAATGTTTCGTTCGTAACTTTGGATGCTTTTCTGAAAAAAAAAATATGAACGAAGCATGGTTACACTGGATTTTACGTTTTGTTTTTGCGCCAACTTCAAAAATTATGTTTAAAAGCATTATCGATGGTGTTTAAAGAATAAAATTATTTTTCACTTTTTAGAGCAATTTTGAAGTCGGTTCTATTTTTTTTTTTTTTTCAAATTTTTTTTTACGAACAATCATCAACTTCGTCTTTTAGAATTTAAGTGGTATGTGTACTTGATTGAAATGTTATAAGTTCTGAATGATGGAGATCTTTCCACAAAGTTTTGAAGTGCTTAAATAATTGAATATCTGATCTAGAACTAAGAAAGGCAAGAACTTCTTTAAGGACACACTCTGCAGTACGATTTCAAGTGCATGATGATGGCAATTCAAATGTAATATATCACCGTTGAGTTTTTGCTCTAAAAAATTGCATGCACAGTTTATACGGTTGATGTTGCAAGTCGTTGTATCAAACACTACAGCTAGAGCGGTTAGCAATAAAGAGCTATCATCTAAGATATCATATACAACTGAAGAAATATCTGAGGAATTCCGAGTAGCTGTTCAATATGAGGACCTGAAGCTATCACGGTAATCCCGTCGGCGTTCTTTTTCCAGTTACATCTGAATGTACCTTTGTATCCCACTGAATAACTACAAAATCTAAGTTTAAATTCGTGAAATTAATTTTTACCTCTCGAAGCTCTCATACGATTGATCACTAGGTAATTTGGATTAAAATTTACTGCATCTACATAGGCTGTAAATAAATTAGCAACATCTTTATCCCTAATATGGCATTTGTCAAACAGTGATGAAAGGTGAGCAGATATCAATAGTTGTCAAGTTTTTTTGCAATGAGGTAGACCAGCTGTATAAAACAAAAGTTCAACAGTTTAGGATAGATATCCATTTCGGTTTCTAAATCTTGTGAATCGCAAGAATTTGATGATAATAAAGGACTATGTACTGAAGTAGAAGAAAATTAATTTAAAGTATAGATTTCTACATTGTTCTGATCTGGGTATTTTTTTTTAAATTTATATTTTCAAAATTAAAAATTGCATAAGCATTTAGGTATGTTTATGACTAAAGAACAGCGAATTAAAATATAATTGCAATTAGTTATATTTATAGCACTGAAACCTTGCGACTCTATTTGCCACACCCATTACACAGGGAATTTTGTTAATCAACACCCCCAAAGCCTATAGGAGGCAATTTGTTGTTGTCAAAGATCATTCATTAATGGCCTAGGACATTCATTAATGGCCTATAGAATACCTTGTGTTTATCTTGGTGGGAGTAAACGTTCCCCTGCCGCTTGGTTGGAACAAGCGCAGAAAAGCGGTACGTTTGACCCAAGGCCATTGGTGTACATGTACCCTCTGTAACATGTGAAATTTTACAGAATGAAAGTGAGAGAATGGTCAGTCTGGAAGTAGCAGCACCTATTGAGGTTCAAAATTACTTTAAATATAAAACGTTAGAATATTTTTGCATAAAAATGAGAAAATCCGCAATTTTTTCTTCGAAACTCAAAAAAGGAGGCCCTAGGGGCACGTGTTAATATTTATGGATTGACTTAAAATTTTGCAAGGATCATTTATTTGTATAATGGAACAAATTGAGGGGGCGTCGCGTAAAATATCATCTGCAACTTCAAAAATAAGGACCACCCTAATATATATATATATATATACATATATCGCAAAAAAAGTTATAAAATGTCTATTCTTCTAATTAAGTTCTCATTATGTATTTTCCATTCAATACGTGAACTAAGTTTATCATAGTTTTTAGACGGACATGAAGACTTACTATACTATACTACACAAAGACTATACTAATTCATATATGAATTAGTATATTACTAGATACTAAGATTTTTTATTTTTCTAAAAATATGCCTTGCTATACGTTTTATATTTTGAGAATAATAAAAAAATTCTTTTTTTCCTATTTTCTACATTTTGATCTTAAGTTACCCATTATCTATCCTCTACAGTTTCAGCGTTGTTTTTAAATTTATACAGAATACTTTCTTCTACTTTTGTGACTGTGCACTAATATGAACATTGAACAACGAACATTGTAAGTATGTACCTTACTTTCCGCTTATCTTCTCCTTACCACTACTGTGGAACTTCAAGATACGTTTAAATATTTTCAGTAATTAAAGCAAGTCATTTAAAGAGAATTTTGATTGATAAATTTATAAATTTTTTTCTCATGTGTCATGAAACTTTTTAAATATTTTATAGAATATCAACGGACATTGTACAACAACAAAATGAAGTGTTTGGGGGAGTAGGCAGGAATGGAATAGGCAATACAATATAATGAATAAAACTTTTAGAGATAAATATCATCTTGAATTACTGTAAGAATTGCGAAAATCGATTGTTCGTAGAAATTCAGATTAACTATTTAGTAAAAGTTTGTTACTTTTGATTTCAGGATAAGTATGGCATTCAAACATGTCAAATGTAGTCAGTCATCGTCATCGTATTTGATAAAAGTACTGAAAATAATAAATATCAAATCTAAATTCCATTCAGATGAAATAATTTCTCGAGACTCAAATTGTGAACCAGAAAAGGAGGGAAAAAACATAACTTCAGTAAGAAACAAGTTTAAGAGACAATCTTAAAGAAACTGAGTTTTTTTTTGTCGGAAAAGTATATTATTATTTCCTACAAAACACAGCGTTAATGTTTTCTACTACCATTGATATCAAGTTATATTTAGCCATAAGACAATATCTGTCCGAATTAAAGATATTGAGTTATAAAGGACCATTGACACAGAAACAAATTTGACGACAAAAATTAATTTGCAATTTACAGTAGCGATTTCTTTATATCATAACTAAAACATCTTAGTAAAAAGAAAAAAAGAAGTCAAAAAGCTTAAAGCCGATTTTTTCAAATTCATCTAGGACTTATCCCATGCTGCGTTTCTCCCACATATTTTTCCACTTCACAATTTATCTCTTAAAAAGTCGCACATGTTTCCCTTTTAGCAGTATTGCATTGTGACAATTATTATTGAAAAGTTTTATATTCATGTGTACTGTCAACATTCATGTATTTTTACTTCAAGCTTTGATGGTTCTTTCATAAACGTATTTAAAAAATCTTAAACTACCAGTTGACATTTTGAAATCTTAAACATTTCATGTAAAACAATTAAAAATTTATATTATGTATAACCTTTGTCAGATATCTTGTTATTCATAAGCTCAGTTTTGTGTTGAAAAAGTGCAATCTCGAAACACGTGTATGAAATTTATTTGTTATTTGATAACTTTAAACGTTGTTTTACTTTTCACACAAAGTTGAGCATTTTAGTTGCATCACTTACTTATAAGGAATATATCAATAACCCAAACACCTCTTTAATTCTCTAATTCTGGTTAACCTTGACTAGCAGCATCAAGGGAGAGAAAACTGCCACAGCCTGCCACAGGTAGTTATATCAGTCTTATTAACCGATTACTTTCAATTTGAACAGAAAAATATGTTTGCACTGATATTTTTCTTCAAAAATATTTTATGTGCTAGTGATGTTACTTTTCATAATAGCAGCATACCTTAAAAGGAGTTTTATGTATAATTAAGAACAGTTGAGGGCAATTAATTTGA
This sequence comes from Uloborus diversus, assembly GCF_026930045.1. Lineage (NCBI taxonomy): Eukaryota > Metazoa > Arthropoda > Arachnida > Araneae > Uloboridae > Uloborus > Uloborus diversus. Next base: position 78,952,280 of record NC_072733.1, read on the forward strand.
ACTAGAGAGGGTATAAAGGTTTGAAAATCTGTCAGTTGCACTCGAAAGTCACTGCAAAAGAATAGCATTTCATGATTACGATTAGTTCACTATCCATTCAGAAATTCAAAAACATTGCATAAAAATTCGAAGCATAAGTTAGGGTATTAGATTATGTCAGGTAGAGAATTTACCTGACGTTATTACATACAGAATTACTCATACACGCCAAGGTCACCTTGAACCGAAAGTGTCAGCTCGAAATGAATATCAATGCGTTTTATTTGGTGTTGTGCTACCTGAATTATAATATTGTATCTCTTTTCTCTTATATAAAAGGCATTCTTTTCTCCTCATGTTAGATTTAACGATAAGAATATAATAAGTTTAGAACATACAGAGAATTAAATAAAAATCAAACTGAAATTGCCGAAGTTGTTCTCACATGCATTGTTCATTGCAAAAAAGTGATTATGAAATGAAAATTAAATTACGAATGAGTTCATTGATGTAGGTTACGTTGCTTTTATAGCATGTTTTGATGAAAGGTGCATGAAAATATGCCTTTTCGTGTATTCTTCCGTAGAAGACATAAATTGTTAAAATTAGAATCAAAATGAAAAACAGAACTGAAATGAAGGTTAAAATTGATGGCAAAAAGATTACGGGCTTTGTACTACAGTTAACTAAATTAGATCAAAATAAATAAATAAATAAATAAATAAATAAAGATTAAACTTGTCTGAGATGGAAATCGACTTAAATGCACACTAACTAAAGCGGAAGACGGTATACTTTTTGCAGATTAAAGCGTCATTCTATAGTTATTTTAACAAAAGTAGTATTAAATTATTTGAAGAATTATTTAAAAAACTGACTTTTCATTACGTTATGTATGTACTTGAAATGACAGTTAAATTACCAGTGTGCTCAATGGTAATTTCATAGCATATTTTCTTACACTAAAGGTGCATGAAAACATTCCTTTTCATGCATTCTTTCGTAGAAGACATAAATTTTCAAAATTAGGACCTAATTGAAAAACAGATGTCAAACAAAGATTAAAACTGAGTAAACAGGTTATGGGCTTTGTACAACAGTTAATTGATATAGATAAATTCAAAAAATTTAGTTTTAGGGGGTCAGGGAAACAAAAATCATCAAATTTTGAAATTTTTTTTATCCTTTTAAAAACTACTCCGTTTTCTTCTGCTTAAAAGGACGTTTGAAACTTGTTTCTATCTTAATTAGAACGAAAAATATAATTATTTTTGTGGCATGCATTTAACTAATATTGCATTTAACTTTAAAACTTTGAGCGCGTTTTTCTCCATGATGCAAATTTTTCCCAATTTCTTGCATTCAAACTGGCGAATTTTAAAAAAGCGTTTACTGACGAAAATATAATTTTAAAAAAAAGTATCTTCGAATTTTTAGAAATTTTTCTTCAAATATTTTTATTTTTTTACTGAATAAATATTTTTAAAATCGCCGAATAAAAATTAAAGCTTAGATATTTGTGCATGTTCTTTTGAAAAAAAAAATTGAAAATTGACCTATAATATTTTGAGTTATAGCAATTTAAAGCAATCCCATTTTTTTAAAAAAACAAATTAAATTTAAAACAAAAATTTAAGTTAAATAAAAACAAATAAAAACAAATAAAATTTTATTTAAAAAACAAATAAAATTTTTTTTAAAAAATATTTATGTTATGATTTTGCTTATTAAATAGATGATAAATCAGTGCAAAAAATTTCAAAACTCTAAAGTATTTAATAAAAAAAAATTCAAAATATGTCCTGGACCTCCTTTAAAGAATAAACTTGACTATGATAGGAATCGATCTGAATGTACAATAACTGAAGTGAAGCCAGGAAACTTTTTAAGGAGTAAAGCGTTATTCTGTAGCTATTTCAACAAAAAGAAGTATTAAGTTATTTAAAGAATTATTTAAAAAAAATTAACTTTCCCTTAAGTTGTGGATTTGAAATGTCTTCTGTCACGTATAGACTATGATATTACCACTCTCCGCCATTAGAATGATCAAAATGTCGAAAAAATCGTATCTAGTTGCAAGTGATTTTTCCCTCACATAACGTGAGTTCAGAGCAAATATTAAAACAAAATAAATGAATAGATGATACTAAGAATAATAAAGTCATGGCAGCTTATTTTTTTTCGACATAATCCTAACTCTATTCTACTCCAACTAATTTAAAGTGAAATGTCATGCATTTATCTTTTTTTTCTAATAAAACGTGTGTCCGGAACAGATATTCTAAAAGTAAAATAATTATAGCAACCAATTTTTTGCAACGTAGGCTTTGACTCATTCATATTCTAACAAATTTAAATTGACATTTTATGAATTCCTCTTTTACATAGGAAAGTGGATCGAAACAATAACTATTTAACAATCTCTTTCATAGGTCAGCTGCTTATTATTAAGTTTGGCAATCGAATTTAGTACAGAGTAGGTCAGGGTTTCATGCCCCGTCAGGAAAACGCCCCAGTAACTGTATTTCACTTTTTCAGCTACTGAGTGCTTCTGTGCCGACTTTTTCAAGAACATTTGTGTATAAAAAAGGTTTTACGCGTACGCATCAGTACATTCATTTCCAGAGAATTTTCGATGGGTAGTTAGAGCTTTATATTACAAACTGAAATATAAGATTGACACTTTTAACACTTGATCTAAGTTAGAACTTTTAAGAACTATTTTTAAGTAACTAGTGCTCAAATATTTTGTTAAATTATTTCTTTGTACAGTAATAAAACATTATAAAGAAGGCTGTTATCATTTATTGCAGCCACTTTCTCATGGGGCCACGACATATTCTTACTCTTCAGATGTATATAATACAGTAATGCCTCAAAGTTACGGTATAGGCGGGACCAAGAGAGTAGCGTGTCATTCGAATTCGCGTAAGTCAGAGACATTAATTTCCATTCAATAATTATAGTGTTTTATTAGAACTAAATGGGAATAAATTGATACGATATAGAATATGCTATTGAGGCAAATATTTGGCGTTATTTGGCGTTAAATACATTTAAATTAGTATTATTTGTGCATTAAAACAAAATAAAGCCACCAAAGTATTGGCGGAATAAATTGTGTCTTATCATGAGATAAAAATAAGAAACCACGTAACTCCGAGCTCGTGTAATCCAGGGTAGCGTACGTCGGTGCATTTTCTATTACACAGTTTAAAAACTTTTATAGAAGAAAAAAATGACATCATTTCCATTTTCCATGGTAGCGATGATATTTGAGGTTCAAATTTGTTTCTAAAAAGTCATTAAGTCTCCATTTTAACAACAGCTAACTGTATTACGTTACCGTAAAGTGGGGCTACTTGAGCCTCCAGGGGCTACTTGAACCCATGAGAAAAAAGTGTTTAAAATCCTTCCTGGTCCTATATAACTCAATGTATTGACATTGTAGAAAACTTTCTCCATGACAGGTAGCAGTTCTAGGTAGAGGCTGGAGGATGAAAAAAAGTTTCTGCTATTCCCACCTTTTTCTGATTGAGGTTATGATTTCAAGTTGTCTAAACAGTTGTTTTTTGTGTCTGCAAACTTTCACATCTAAGTTCATGAAAACATCTAATATCATCTAGGTCAAGATAGTTTTATGTTTGCATTTTATTTCTTAACAAAATAACAGTGTTTTAAGGTTATAGCTATATAATTAACACAGAAACTAATATTAGTTAGTAAAAGTGCACTGGTTGCCTTAAAATTGGGCTACTTGAACCCAGCCTTCAAACAGCTACAAATCACATTTCATCACTAAATTATGTTAATTAAGGTTTGAATCTTTTAAATAAAGAGGTTAGTTACTATTGATACCCGTTTTTTTTTTCAGATTTGTGGATAAAAAGGGTCCGAAAGTAAAAGAGAACCCCTTGAAGTAGGTTTTGAGTTTATTTTTCAAAATCATTAACCCTTCTTGATACCACCACCTGTTTTATAGCTTTTTCTAAAGGATTTGCTGAGTGGGACCAAGTCGCCCCAGCACGGGGCTATTTGAACCCAATTTTTAAAAATAGAAAAAAAACAAAGAGTTCAAATTGTTGCTTAAAAACGGCTTAAGGTGGTAGCAAAACATCTGAAAAATGGCAAAAACAAGGTTATCAGTTCACATTATGGGTTTAACAAAGTATTTAGTGTAAAACTCGCAAAAAGTATGAAGCTTCTTATCCAAGTAACCTTACTTTACGGTACTTTTTGTAACTTAATGCGATTTGATTTTTTATGACTCGTATTTTTCACGAATGCATAGAAAATTGAAAGACCAATAATTGAGTTAAATAATTCAAAAAGCGTAGAATTGTATGTTACAAATCACAGTAGCTATCTTTTCCTGATTTCTACAATTATTAATTTGCATTAATTTAGTTAATTTTTAATACATTTTGCTTATTATAACAAGTTTGGTGATGTTACCACAAGTGGAGCTTTTAACCTGACGTAGTGTGGAGAATTGTCGAACTGTGAAGGTAATATCAAAGATATTGGTATCATGTTTCAAAGCTGCATTTTTTTTTTTTTTGAAATAAAAAATTTTGTTAGTAGTTTTTAGTCATGAAAGATCTTACATAGTATCTGAATCTTATTAAGAGAGGCAGGAGGTATTGTATTTTATTTTAAGCTAACATATTTTTTTTAATAAAAGTTTCTGATGAGCGGGCTTGATTGGCCGCCTTGCTCAATGTAAAAAAACTAGGTAAAATTTTATGAAACCACAGCTCTTAAGCATTAATATTTTTATTACTCTTTAAATAAATATAATTCATAAAAGTAAACAAATATTACCATGAACTTTTAAATAATGTTAAAGATGTGTTATTTAAAACTTCTGCTTCACATTTGGCATTTGGTAATGCATTCAGATGAAAAAAGCACCCTGATGCAGCGAAAAGCTGGAAACACCCAATTACGGCTGGTAGAATTCATTAGTCGGTTTTCTTCTTTTTACCAGAGAATAGCGGCTTAAAATTGAAGAGCAAGTATGGTAGTGTGAATGTTCAAATCAAATTCCCTTTAAATGAGTGGAATTCCCCTTCAAATGAATGCTGTCTACTGCTCGATAGAAGAGGAGAAATCGTCATTAAGCGTCTTCGAGTTTTACTTTTTGAGGGAATGATACAGAAAGCGAAATGAGAAAATATTTCTAAGCTAATTAAGTAAAGAGATGAACTGAAATTCCTTAAAAGAAATTTTATTTTGTTCATCGTATAGCTATTGGCACTGCAGGTAAGAGTTTTCTTAGAAATATTGATGATTTTGGGATGGAAAATATTGCATAAATGACTTGGTATGTTTCAACATTAAGAAGTTTCCCAGGAAATTAATAGCATAATTATGATTTGAAATTACTCAAATAGTTACGCTGTGTAAAGAAATTATACCTTGCTTTATATTTTTACTTTTTTTCACTCTTTTTGCATAAAATGTATCAACGCATTTAACGAAAGATATTTTTATCCGTTATATTTTCTTATTTGTACATGACTTATGTTTACTTGCTTGCTACTGAAAAAACTTCAAGGAAATTTATTTTTTTAATTTGTAGCGTATCGCCAACTCTCTGCTATGGGCTTCCAATAAAAACCATAAATATGAAATTAGTCAATATTAGGCCAACAAAATAGTTAGATAGTCAAAGTAAACCAACGTAACCGGAAATTTCATGTTCCTTTTTTATTTTAACCGTAATTTGAGAAAAACTATTTTTCTCTAAATATATAGTGACAAGTGTTTCGTTTTTTCCCTTCTTTTTCTTGATTTCTGTACATATCTTTATACAAATACTAGCTGACCCGACAAACCTTGTTCTGCCACATAAATTGTTTCTAGTAAATATTTTGGCTGTTAATTAAAAAATAACAAATATATTGCAAGTGAGTTAGGATGGGATCTATTACGGAAAGAGGAATGAAGCACTGTAGAAGACGATGATCACCTATAAAAACAAAGAACACCAATCATTCATTTTCTCGATATAATGTATTTCATTAACGTAACGAACAAATTAATTGTTTGATCTCTTAAAAATTAAACGTAATGTAAAAAAGTAACATTTTTTATCCTAAAGTATAACAATGAAATAAAGAAAATCAATATTCTTATCGAAGAGAAATTGAGTGAACGATATTTTTTTGTCAGCCCGTCTTTAACCAACACAAATAAGCTCGATGGTTTGCTCACGCGAGAACATACCACGTATAATTGTCCGTGTGAAAAACACGGTGTGTCCAAATCTAAGCCGCAAACACGCGTATCGTTTATACTTGCGACTTATTGATTGTCATTGCAAATAGGCGTTTGAATTCAGTTGGCACATTTGTGGGATGCATTGGAATTCGTGGCAGCAAAACATTTTTTACTCGGAATTCACCATTCAAAATGGTGGCTTCGATAACGTTTTTCATCATTTTTTAAGTGATCAACCTCGTGCCATAGCACAGACATGGTAGGTTCAAATTTCGAGGTAAAATAACTAGAGATCCAACTTATAGTTGTTGAAAGTGGCGGAACATGCTTGATAAATTCAGTGAGTTCAAAAACTCTGTTGTACAATTTACAGCTTCGTTAGCATCGCGAACTGTATCGATCGATTTGTACGGTACCAAGTCGCCAGGCAATGACTACTAAATCTTGAAGTTTAAATCTTCGACGTTCACATTTTTTGCTGTTAAAATAGTTTTTCTACCAGTCACTCCTAATTTATGTATTGTGTGCGTACATTGGGAAATATGCGGTCAATGAGAGCATTTTGAGAACCAACGATAGTGCAGAAATTAGTGGGCAATTTTATGCATCCAGTATTTTCATAGACAGCAACATTTAGATCTTGTAGCATTTGGACACACATGTTTATTCTTAGCAGAACTTTTCCACAATATGATCTAGTGACTATGATTTCAAGCAAGCGTTGATCTGGTCAGAGTACGTTGAACGTGGAATGAAGGGAAGTATTTGTCTGAAATCACTTGAAAGGAGTAACAGAGTGCCGCCGAATAGTTTGTCACTATTTTTTTTATATCGCTCAGTGTTCTGCTCAGTGTTCTTCAAGATAATGTTTTTGTGTGCATTCATCTCAGATAATAATTTTGCATTCTTTCAGCAATGTGGCCATGGACGATTGTTTTCTTCTGTTGCACACTGCGTCTGGTTTTGAATATCAAGTGCCATGCCAGGTTAAATGCTTCATGAATAGTTCTACCTCCATACAATAAAGTTGCTGCAATGCCAAAAAATGCTCGAGAATTAGAAAAATGAGAAAATATTTCTTTGTTACACCTGGGGTGCATTAAAAACAAAAGAAAAAGCTTTGTCTCGCCGAAAATGCCAATTACGAAGTCTCTATTCAGTTTTTTTTTCTTTTTCTTACATTGACCCCCTCCCGCCTTTTTCTTTTGGTATCCGTAAATTTTTAGCCTCCAACCCGCACTCTCCTATGTTTTAATCGTGAATTTCCTAAAGATTGAAAATAAAAAAATCATTGTAAAAGCTTTGCTTAAATTAATTACAACCTTTTTTTTTGTTAATAAATAGAGGATGGCAACAAATAAAAATTTTAAATCGTTGAGGGTTTTCATTGTTTTAACAGAGGTCATTTTGACATTTGGTAGCCAAACAAATTTCGGATAGGAACACCCTAACTACCTAGCAGCATGAAATATATTTTACTACCTATTCTCATACCTACCAAAAATTTCATACAAATCGGTGGGGTCTTTTGGGAGGAGTTCAAACACAAACACTGTGACATGAGATTTTTACATATTAGATTTAGCAATTTTTGTTGCCATCTTCGGTTTGTCTACAAATGAAATGTTTGTAATTAATTTAAGCAAGGCTTTTACAATGATTTTCAAAAATGGTTCAACAATGGTTTTTGCAATGATTTTCAAAAAAAAAAAAAAATCTGAATACGGACACCCTTATTACCTAGTGGTATGAAATATACTTTATGTCCTATTCTCATACCTAACAAATACACATAAAAAATTTCACGAAAATCGGTCGAGCCGTTTCAAAGGAGTTCAATAACTAACACCGTGACAAAAGATTTTTATATATTAGATATTCTTAAAATAATTATAATTGCTTTTGCAGCTTAAATAAAATAACTGCTCTTAAATTACTTATGGGTGCTTCAAAAATGGATTTATCTGCACACCGATGTGTAAATGCTGCAATGGAAATTGCTATGTATGTGTGTAATTACTTATAAATTCAAACGTTTTAAATTACCTTTTATATAATCATTGTATGAATAACTTCTCAGATTTGTATTTCAATATAGTTGTAGTTTCTGTAATAGCGAGCTATATTAACATTTATAATAGCAATTTTATTGAATTTAATAACATAGCACTAAACTTCTTATTGCAGTAATTGATTATTTCTTCCTTTTACATCGTTGAAAACATAGAACGAACGTCTCAAATCGTCTAATAAGAAAAACTTGAATGTTTTTAAAAAGTTTTCCATAATAAATTTTGGAGTTCTATGAAAAAATGAGGGGGTATGCCCCCTCATCGTATGCAAATGAAGGGATATGAAAAAATGAGGGGGTATGAGGGGTATGCAAAATGAGGCACCCATCCCTCATTTTTCATGTGCAAATATGACTTATAAAAGTGCGGAATATGAATGAAATTTCGAAAAAAATTTCTTATTTCATTTCAAAGTGTTTGAAGTTTTTTTTTTTTTTTTTTTTTTTTGCCGATAATGAAAGTTGATTTTGTTTTAACGAATCAAGGTATTGTATTCATTTTTAAATAACAATTCAAAGGTTTGTTTCAAGCTTTCAAAAAATTACTAGCTTTGTTTATGGTTTTTGGTTTCTAGTTTTATTCTTAGTTTTGTAATCAATTTTTATCAGTAAATTTTAAAACTTATGTTTAGATTATCTAATGTTTCGGATTTCTGGGATTCGGATTACTGGGTTTTACTGTAAATGAATTAATTTTCTTTAATATATTCCTTTAAAATAGAGTTCTAAAAAAATTCTCAAACGATCTCCAGAGAAATGATAATGACTTTGATTAGTTAAAGGTATGTTTAAAAAAATCAACTTTTTTAGAATTGGGTCATTCCATATGCGAAATCAGCAAAATTCGCAAAAAAGTGGTGGCCGCATGATAACAGATTTTTATGAAATTTGGTATACAGGTTCTTTTTATGCCTATATAAAAATATCTAAAATATTTTTGCTTAAAATTTTTTATTGAAATAGATACATGCGATTGAAAATTGGTCAAATTGAACAACATTCTCATAAATGCTAAATGTTGCACTTTTGAAGGCTTCTATCTTATTAACTATTTAATGAAAACATAAAAGTTATATGTTTTTGCAATCTATGAAGTACGGTAATCAATCTGATATCGGAAAAATTTTCAAAGTTATTATAGTTAACTTTTAACCGAGTCTCAAAAACTGAAAATATTTCAATTTTCTCATAATTCAGCATTTTATTTTTTAATCTCAATCTTTAAGGAATGCATTAGTTTTGATGAAATTAATACCCAATAATGTGCTAAGTATCATAAAAGAAATACCTTACTTTTGAAGTTGTATTTTAACTCCTTTGTCTTCAAAATCAGTTTTAAACTTAGTGACATTTTGTAAAATGATGATTTTCCCCTTCACGTACACACAAAAATTCAAATAAGGGAAAAGTCAGACAACTTTAAAATTTTGCAAGAATATAGAGCTGTGTTCGTACTATTCGCTTGAAGAAACTCGAAATTGGTTTTCGATTTCCAAACGTAAAATAAAATTTAGAAAAATAGCATTTTCTTTGTGTTTTATGGGTCAATCCATACAGGTTCGACGGATGGGTGCGCTCGACCATTTTTAATTTTTTTGAAATTCATATCCCTAAAAGCTGCATATCAAAGATGTTTAAAACCACTTTTATTTTTTCTCTCAACTGGACCTTTGATTTTTTATAGGTCACCAAAAGTGATTTTCGTAGTCAAAAATGAGAAGTTTAGACCTTTGCATTTTGGCCAAAATCTATTTGAATTACATTTATGACTGTTAATTTAACGTTTCGATGTTAAAGTGCATAAGTTGATAGTCTTACATGCTGAATTACGTAGTTGTAAGTTAAAAATTAAAATAATGGCAACAGGTTTAAGTTCAAGGTCAAATGTAAAAATTTTACTCATTTCAAAGGGGGATGACTCGCGTAGGGGACCGAAACACAAAATGAAATACGGCAAAAACTAATTACTGGAACAAAGCTAAAAAGAATATGTAACTGTTGCTGTGTGTTTGTGTACCCTTTTTAGATTACAGCCCCTTAAAAATCGGGAAAATGACAAAAATAACATTTTTAGACCCCTATAAACCAAAAGGGGATTGAATTAAAAATAAAATTTCCTGGCCAATTGAATATTCCATTCAAGTACTATACATGTTATACATACTGTTTTTTTGTATTTCGTTTGTAAAAAAGATACAGGTCTTTGAAATTAAGCAATTTCGCTAGTCTAAATGATACAAAAGCAAGTAAAACTGAAATTTATTTCAATTAAAAAAAAATATACATTTCAGCATGTACTTCATAAACATGCTTTTGAGAAAATGAAACACGAAAGAAATGGTTAGTTTTGCTAAACTTACAAAATAAAAAGAAATAGCTAATGAAATTTTACCTTAGTTCAAGTTACTCTAGTAACAAAAAATACGCTGATACCAATGATTAAAATTTAGTAGCATCTAAAAGACACTCAATATATTATGTAAAAAAAAATTGAGTAAATTTAGAGCATTCCCTTATTTTCAAAAAAAAAAAAAAAACATCTAAAATAGAGGAAAAAATGAAATTTTTGGAAATTTTCGATTTTTTTAAGTACAATTTCGTCATCAAGAAATTCATAAACAGTTACTAAATTAGAGCAGATAGTTACTTATAGATAGTTTTTCAATCTGAATCATTATTACTGTTATTTTTTCATTAAAAGAGCTTGAAGCGTGATTTAAAATCTGAAGTAAATTGGCAAAATTTCAATCTTTGTTAATATCTCAGATTCAAAAAAAGATCCGTGTAAATTTTACTTTTCTCTTTCTCAATAGATATTTGTTTATAGAATGCGGAAATATTTATTTTTTAAGTGTACGTTTATAACTTATGGAGTTATTGAGTCACAAACTGGCAGCAATGAACTCTGAAAATTTAGGCTTAGCGTAAGCATCAACTTCTAATTTCAATAACAAAGCAACAAACATTTTTTAAACTTTCATACTTTGCATTTGCTCATAGATATGCATGGTTTACCTAAATAAAATTTTTCATTGAAATCTGTGACATGTCAGCCACAGCTGATTTGCTTATTTCGCATGGAATGACCCAATTATTATTAAAATTAGAAGGTTTAGAGATATTTTAATGGCTTTTTACGCTGCAGTACGCATAATAGAACTCCCAAAAGAAGATACAGTAAGTATTTTTCTAAAAAATAAAATGCAAGAGTAGTTTTGGATTTTTCATCAAATATGGCCGCCAGGGGTTTTTTTTTTTGGTGGGGGAGGGGGGGGGATTTTGAAATGTCCACCATTCCAAAAAGTTTGTTAGTACAATGTCTACATACATGCAAAGTTTCATGATTTTATCACAAAATGTAGTTTCCGGCTATATTTTCTGCTAACAGCAAAAATCCGCTTATTAAATGCTCTTCAAACAGATCAAACACTTCATTGGTACGTTGAGGTGGTGCGGCGTCTTGCATGAACCATGTGCTTTCAAAATCCGGCTCACTTTAAATCGCTGAAATGAACTGATTTCTCAACATTTTCACCTATCGTTCAGAAGTGACAGTCTAGTTGTTGTCTTAAGCTTAAACTCAGTCGCAAACTTTCTGTGAGTCACAATTGGGCTGTTGATGTTCGAATAATACTTTCGAACAGCGCTCAGAAAAGCTATAATTTCAACATTTTCACTTAAAAATAAAAACAAATGTCAATTCAAAGAAACTTCACAAAAAAAAAAAAAAAAAAAATCAACCAACGTACTTAATCTAACTGCAAAGTTTGGATTTGATACACGAAACAGTTTTCGAGAAATTGATATTTCATTTCGACGCGTTAATTACTGGTCGCCCTGTACATTTTCGTTAAACAAATAAACATTCAAATTTTAAAACTCATGTATAGCAAGTATTTGCTTTTTGACAACATTTCCAACAGTAAATAAACCTAGTCCTAAAATGTTTTAAATCTTTAATATGCAGGGCGCAATCATACATCATTCAATAATGAGTGGAAAAGGATAAAATTGTATTATGTATTTTAATTTTAAAGCACAAATGACTTGTTATACCCTAATTGCCTAATTTTTAACAACTCATTATATTTTGGTACACAGTTTACAACAAAAGATGTCGTTTTGGGGGAAATCGTTCAGATGGTTTACATTATGTTCATTAATCGTGAGTTAATATGATCACTTGCTTCACCTTATTGCTAAAACTTTATTATACATTACCAATTTCAAAGCATGTCTCTGATATATTTTTGGGAATCCGACAAGACTACTTTTCAGTAATATTTTCGTTTCTGATGTTCTTTCTTTCAAACTTTCTTCGGCTCAAAAAGGAAAAGAAATCTTTCAATGAAACTAAAAACAGATTTTCATCGTCGTCTCAGAAAATGTACAGCAAAAAAGAGAAATGGAAAGAAAGAAGTATAAAATTATATTGCTATCGGTGACTTCAGTTTTCAAATACATCGAGAGATTGTTTTTCTTGAAATAAAAAAAAAAAAGTGAGTAGGAAAACACAAAAGGAAATCTTCTTTCCTTCCCTTTTTCCGGATTACAAGGCAACAAAATTGTGGCTCTTTTTTAACCCTCACTTTGTTCAGAAGTATATACTAAAATGAGACACTAAATTCAAAGCATTACGGATACGATTAGAAAATGACTTCATAAGAATTTCTATAACTAGGAGGTCAAAAAACTATGTGCTTGAATTTCTGTTATACGCAAAAAATAAATAGCTTATAGCAGTGAAGAAAGTTTCTTATCGCTTGATGATCCATTTATTACTTGTACAAGTGAGAGAAAATAAGATATGATGAAAATTCTTGGGAGAAGGGGGGACTTTCTTGCGATTTTACTAGAGTCAAACAAAATCACTGTTTTTATTCTTTTTGGAAAGCGTTTTTCCTCTTTTTTTTCGTTCTCCTTAAAAAAAAAAAAGTTCAGTCTTGTGAAAAGTGTGGGAAGGTAAACCAAAGATTACAATTGACATCAAAGCTATTTAATTATTCACAATAGTGTTTTCGGACGTAGAATAATCAGATAATCAGTGTTCTGGTTATTGGGGGGGGGGGTCCTTTTCTTATTAGTTAGTGCATACAATTATATGGTTAGTGATCACTGAACGCCAGAGCAATAATTATTCAATATTTTTAGGGATAAATTATTAATATAAATTATTTTTGTCGTTCACGAAGTGTTTCAGTTTAACATGGGTAACTGGTGTAGGATTGGGCTACTTTCAGGGAAGAAAAAGAGACCTACATTCAGGACGCTTTTTATATCAGTCGAACTTCTTCCCCTGCCATTTTCGACCTGACACCATGATGAAATCGAATTTCACTCACCAGTTGAATATCAAATTCATCACGTGACCTAGACGAGAACGATAGATAAGTTAATCTAAGGCTTGCGAGAAGCTGGCCGATTCAACCATTGAGAAGAGATAAAATGGAGGGAGTGAAGACTTTCTTTCATGAAACCAAAACCCCCAAGTCACGTGATAAATATTAACGCAGGCATTGGAAGAAATCAGGTTTCTTTCGCTTGTTTCAGGCCAAACCTGCCAAACATTCGTCGTTGTTGAGTCATGTGACTTGTGGTCTTTGGGTGAGCTTTGGATAAGAAAATGATTGAACTTTCTCCCTCCATTTTAATTCCCACTGTAAGGATTCAACTAGCACAACAAAAAGCAAAGGTATGGAAAACACTTCGATAAATGCTCCGATATGAAGAAATTTAAATGACTAAAAAAGTCGTACTTACTTGTTTAGAGATGGTGCAGCAGCAATGGCAAGAAAAAGAAAAGAAATAATATGAATAATTAAAAATTGTGCATCAGAATTCAACTGCAGTTATATTGTTTTGCACCGCCTTGAAGTGTTCACAAAGGAAATGCCATTAGATTTGAAAAAAAAAATGCATATAATAAAGTGTAAAAACTCACCAATTTGGTAAAATTTTAAAGGTTTGAATTACTTCTTGCTAATATATTTTGGCTTTTTGGAACCAGTCTGTAAATTTTCCACAGACTAGAACGTAAAATAAAGTTTTAATGTTTTATCAGTAAATTTCCGCAGTTAATCATTTTTGTTTATAAAGATAGTGGGTTTTTTTAAGGATTTACGCCGCGTTGTAAATATAACTTTTTACGTGAAGTCATTTATTCTTTATGAACAAATCTATGTTGCTTTAAAATTATGTTCATTTATTTATTACAAATTTATTAGAAACGTCAAATATATTTTGCCTTCTGAGTTCTGTATGTTGATTGAACATTTAATAAGACATTTTGATGAGGTACGGTAGTCCAATTGAGAAAACACGCTCTGGAGAGGCAGCCGCAATATTCCGTGACTTAGAAAAGGTTATAATATAAATTGTTTAGAATGTGCTACACGGAAAAATATCATAACATTTTGTTTCATACAGGCAGCTGGGTTGATTTTGCAAAACTGTAAAAATTACGAAGTGAAATCCGCATTTTCAACTTTTTATTGCTCAAGAACAAGATTTTTCTGTAAACCGTTTTGACTACGGATTTCCTGCGTTACTTATACGATTTTATACTACTAATCCATCAGCCAGTTTTAAAAACGTAATTTTTTCGGGATTTTTTTTACAGGGTTGTAGTGTATACATTTTCTGATGTAGATTAGCAGTATTCCTTTTTCTTCTCTCTTGATCACAATCAATATTAAATTTCGGAAAAAAAAGTATGAAGTAACATAAAGAAATTACTAATTCAGTTTTTTTTCTCTAGAAATTTATTAAACGTTATAAAATATTTGTGATATAACTTCTTTAAATGAAGTTGAGAAAGACAACTCAAATCTACAGTTGAAAACAGTTAAGCATCAGATTTAAGAAACATAAGTAGACACATACATTTTGAGTATATGCAATAAGAAATAACTAGACGACTAATTATTGCACAAAATTCAATAATTGAAAACTTAAACGCAATTACTAAGAATGCTGTTGCTTCAAAAGGAAATGCACAAATCTGAAATATTTAACACAAAGTTTATCAAAACCGGAATACATTTTCTCCTGATGAAAGAACTAATCGGAAGAAGCGGAAAGTAATCGATTTTTATCTAAATGGAAAGTAAAACAGCAAATGAATCATGTTCAGAGCTCTAATCGAAATCTTGTGCCACTCTTTAATACCATTTTTCTGGAAATTTCCTAGAATGTCGCATAATGTTGAAGGGGAGGTAGAAATTACTCTTTCACAATTTATATTACGAACGACGCATTGAAATATGTTAATTTATTTCTTTTAACGTTTTATATTCATTTTACAGCGTGTGGAAAAGTTCTACAGGGTCTCAAAGCGTTAGGGGAACCAATTTTAAGGGATGTTAGATGGGATGATAAGAAGCAAGAATCAAAGAAGAACGTATACTAGCAAAGGCAATGCTGACGAGCTACATGCCCACAAAGCCAGATTAGCCAGAATTGGTCAACTGGTCCTTGCATCCACTATGTCTTTGTATTCAATGTTGAGATTAGACCTTGCTGCATAGCGTTCTGAGATTTTAAAGCTATCTTACCTCATATCATTAATTAGGCTGAAAACAAGTACTTTAATCATTTAAAAAGGAGGCCGACTTTTACACCATTAGAGGGAATATATATATATGAACACTAATTGCACCGAAAAAAATCGCAGCTGGCTCATGTAACCCAAAGCTGTGCGTGACTGAAAGCGTGCTTCAAAAAGCAACATAAAATTCCACTTTCCAGATATACATTAAATTATACCAACTGTAAGACCATGCAAAAATACTGATTTTAGATGCTTCTCAAAATTTTGCAGTCCAGAACAAACATCAGTTTAAATATAAGGGGTGTTCAAATGAAAAGGTAACAAACGGTATTGTGGGTCTAAATGAAGACTTTTTTAAAGGTCTGCACCATAAGCCAGAGCACTGATTAACTAACCTAAGGAGTCCTAGTCCAGTCTTTCAGTGTCCTTGAGTTCGTCGTCCGAGTTGAAGGGCTTCCCTTCCAAACGCTTTTTCAATGAATCTAACACACGGAAACCGCAGGGCGTCATGTCCGGGCAGTAGAGCGGATAGTCAAGATGCTGTCACTTGAACTTGGCCATTGTCGCCTGGGTGCGCCTGGAGACGTGTGGACGTGCTTCATCAGAACCACTCTTCGAGAGGAGCCCTGGTCTTTTGTTCTTGAAGAATCTGCGTAAACTTTGGAGTGTCTCACAGCTTACATCGAAGTTGATGATTCTCCTGTGCTCAAGGAATTTTACAATTAGCAGACCTCGTGCGTCGAAAAAGACGGTTAATTGGACGGTGCTCTTTGTATGAGCCTCTGATTTCTACTGCGCATGCGAGTGACCGCGCTTGCTCCGATCATCGCTGGATACTCTAACCTCATTCTTAGATGTCTCGCTACGTTCTCTCATAGCGGCATTTGCAAATATGTTAACAGTTACACTGCTGTGACATTTGGTTACTTTTCATATAAACACCCCTAATAATTACCCACACTGCGGCCACACTACTTGAAAGAATGGTTCCAACTGTATTTCTTTTCTATTTTCTATCAATAAAGTGGTACGATAATGAAGTCACGGTCACCAACACGTAGCACCTCCAATATCTACTTTGGAAGGATTGCTGATGTTTACACCTGTGTCGTTCTTACACCTTTAACTCTATCTATAAAAACTTGACTAACTCAAGGATGGATACAAGCGATGGAGGCGATCGTTCCTCCCTTGAAGGACCTTATAATGGTGATGTTTCCGAATTTAAGTTCTAAAACGTAAGTGTAGGCCTTTTATGATGAAGATAAGGAAAGGAATGGCGTTCGAATCTCCCTTCCAGAAGCTTTTCGGAATTGATGTTACGGAACTATTACGATATTGAAGTTTTAAAACGCAATTTCAGAATACCTTTTTCAACAGAATGGCTTAGGGGCGGTAACTTACTGCTAAAAGCTAAGGAAGGTAATCTTGACGATTTAATTGTAGTTGAATTCAACACAATCTACAATTTCTACTACTCAAGTGACCGCAATAATACCAGCTACCATCTTAAATTGTTGTATAACAAAAAACAGTAATTTAAATGTGTAATACCTACCTCAGTCAAAAAGTAATTTTTATTTTTATTAAGTTGAATTGTGTGCAATTTCTCCCATAAGCACAAATAGAACTCATGCAGGAAAGTAATTTTATTTGCCCCTTAAAACAAGTTGTGTCCTGCTTGTATTTGTTTTCTTACAAAATTTTTTTCTTTCTTTACAAAAAGCAAAAAGTAGTTTAGCATTTTTATTATTTCTATTTCTTGCATTACTTCGATTAACTTTAAAGAAATTGCTTCATGCAAGCAATCCCTTACTACAAATAAATGTCTTATATTTCACACAAATATATCAGAAACTAACCTCCAAATTCATTTTGCCCAATTCAATTAATTTATTTGGGCGTAGTAAACCACTTGATGTCATTAGTTCAAAACTAAATATATCGTCGTTTAAAAAATTATAACGTCGATCTATCACTTCATTTTTCAACCGAATTCGTTAGTATTCACTCTTAAAACTTTTTAATTGCATATTTTCTGATATCCCTTGCAATATATATTTTCCTTTTCTTAAACTAGTGATTATTAATTACGAATGCAAGTAACATTCACGTATACGGATTCACACTTCTCTCATCTTCCGCTTCTTTCAAAGCGCTGTTTCAGTTCTTCATTCTTCTCAGGCTACGCCAAAAATTAAAATTTCATGCCATCTATCAATGAGGAAAAGAACACACACAGATTAAGTTACGATTTTTCTACAGAAACGGTTCAATAATTTTTACAAAAGTAGCTATCTTTTCCGAAAGGCTATTTAAAAACATTCAAACAAGAATCGCATATGAGTGAATTTTTCACTTTCCTTTGACATTTAAGATAGAGTATTGTTTTTCTCTGCATTAATATTTTGCTTTGCTTAGGAATTATTAATGCTCCTGTACACTCAATTTTTATGAAAGATGGTTTTAGGTTGCGTTCGCGAATTGAGAATTGTCTCATCAATAATATGATTAGAGCATGATACATGCTCGTGTTTGAATCCAAATTTGTTATCATTTTTTTCAATTACCTTTCTTTGAAAATATTTTAAGGATTAAAATACTGGAGAAAAATGTACTTAATTTTATGAGTAATAACAAGCTGTGACTACATATTTTCATTTTAACAAATGCCTGCAAGTGGTTAAAATAACGCAGCAGAGTAATTTTATTTAAATTTTTGTTGATCATAATTTTAAGGGTGGAATTATATATATATATATATATATATATATATATATATATATATATATATATATATATATATATATATATATATATATATATATATATATATATATATATATATATATATATATATATATATATATATATATATATATATATATATATATATATATATATATATATATATGGTATTCATAATATTGAATTTCAAGTCCGTAAATCGGGGCTTGTTAAAGCAAGTTATGTAGACTGCGTGGAAAATAGTTAAACTCACCGAGTTTGCTCATTGTTTAAACTAATAGGCGGTCATTTCATGGATATGGTGTTAGATAAGTGGTTCTCTGACGCAAAGTAGATGGCACTTTGTTTAAATTGATAAGCGATGGTTTAGTAAGTCTCTTGTGATGTGATGGTGCCTTGATGCTATATTAGATGTTAGTCATTTGCTTAAATTGATAAGAGATCGCTTAGTAGGGGGACTTGTGATGTGGTGGTGCCCCGAAGCAGTATTTAAAAAATTTAGTTGTTTAAACTAAGAGGCGATTACTTAGTAGATGCCTGGTGGTGTCTATTTTTTTAGTATAACATGAAATTTTGTGATTTCAATATCCTGGGAAATAGAGATTCATGTTTACAATAGCAAGCAATTCTTTTTTTCCCTCTTCTTTAGCTAAATATTAGGCGAATAATCAAACAATTTTCAATGATTTTCAGGCTTCAAAATGAAATTACTACCAGGGTACGAATTTATATTACAGCTACTGATTTCACAAACAAAATTTTTTGTAAAAGTTAGTTCTTAAGCGCCCCACTAGAGGTTGAAAGAATTACTCAGGAAACCTGCGAAAAACGTCTTGCAATGGACCTATGCTCTGAATCTATTATAAAAGCATTTCAAAAAGTCAAATTAAAAAAGAATTCTGCTGAAAAAATACACAAAACTCTATTGCATAATATTAACAAATTGCTACTTAGAAGTTATTCTTTCAAAAGTAGAGAAAGTGTTTAAAAATTTTCTATGCTGAAAGTATTCATTCATTTAAAGGGGGGGGGGGGAGGGATCGTGAGGTCAAGACACGAATTTTTTATATTTTTTTAAAAGTTAAAGCAAACTATTGTTATTACAGATGCAACACTTAAGTGACAAAAAACTCATATGATGCAATAAGAAGCAAAGGGATAAAATTGTCGATATTAGCATTTTAGACACAACAAGTACAAACAACAGGGGAACCTCTCCTTTGTTTTAGGGGAAGAGATAGTGGGCAATTCCATGAAACTGGAGACATCACAGTAAAATAAAAAAACTTCATTGTATCAGTATTTTTTTTCTTTCATATGAGGAGAAAAATACTGATTTTTATAAACCTATGCAAAAAAAGTTATAAACGCATTTTTTGTAAGTTTTATAGGCAAATTGGAACAACACTACCTCGTGCCCATGTGTCGTTGTATAAGCGGCTCTAAAAGTTAATTCTTTTTTTCACTTAGGAAATTAATTGCTATGTCTACAATCTTATTTTTTACTTACTCAAGTTTAGTTTACACAGGAAGAGATTAGCCCAACAACGAAACTTTAAACTGTTATAATTGTTTTTTAACATTTTTTTTAAACTAGGCCGCATACTAATGTAACATCAGTCACAAAATTGTATAAAAATTTACATTGCTTAAGCAAAAACAAACCCAAATTAATAAAAAGTCATATTATCTTCATTTATGATGATATCTTTAATATTAATTCCTTAAATACTTAGAAATACTTGAATTTGATTATTTAAAACTTATTTAAAATATGTAACATCAGTCACAGTAACATCAGTCACATTTCTCTTTTCGGTAATAAACCTCAAACAAATTGCACAAATGCCATTGATTGCTGCAGAAAGGCAAAAAAGGAGGCGAGATAATTAAGAAATAAAGAAAAACATGAAAATTACAAAAAGTAAAACAAAGTAGAAGCTAAAAAGTGCGGACGATAAAAAATAAGTACAATAATTTTAAAAAACCTAGCATAATTACCAAAGTTAGTTCAGAATGGCACTAAAAAGAGAAATTAGATGATGAAGTAGAACAAGAGTAGAACAAATTTAAAGTATTGAAATCCCAGGTTTTAATTATTAGCTGCATTACCCCTCTTCAAAATAATGAAACCTTGGTAAAATATGTTAGTTATTAAAAGCGATCTTTGTTATATCTTCACAAAAGAAAACCGCAGCCGTAAAAAAATTTCCAACATGAAATTTGACAAACATATAAACTAATTCTGTATGTAATACATTTGAAAAAAAAGTACTATATCATAGATATAGAAATATTTCTAAATGTCACAGCTTCATGCAAATTTCAGAGTTATCACCATCCGACTTGCAGCCATGTTATAAAGAGTTATATTTGAGTAATGCTTTTTTTTTAAAACTTATAAGCTGCAGCAGGTGGTTAGCAACAACACTTTCTTTGCAGTAAAGGAGGAAATCACTTCCAGCAAAACATGTTCCCAAATTGTTGACTGCTACTGGAGAACGGGTTCTTGAAGAATATCACTAACAATTCTATCACGAGAAGTTACATGCATTAAAATTAAAAATTGAGAGTATTTAGTGACTGTCAAGATTCAAGCAGAAAGACATTGGAAATAGCCTGTCAATGTGAATGAAATTTATTATTCATATGAGAAAGGAATAAAATATTTAGCACACTAGATGTAATAAATTCAAGAGGACTTTTTAATTTATGAAATACATCAAAATTATATCTTTTAAATCTTTATAAATGCACTTTTCTTGTAATTTAAATACAATTTTAAACAAAACATGAGCTAATTTCATTTTTAAGGAGAAATAATTTATAATTGCAGCAATTTATTGTAAACGTAACATCAGTCACAAAATCTTTGTATCATCAGTCATGGGTGTTAAATAATTTTTATACTCTCCGTTTTTAAGTTTTTCCAATAAAACAAAGTGTTTTCATCAAGTCTAAAATCTGTACTTTAAGGGGGGAAAAATCTGTTTAGATTTTACGTTATTAGTTTGAAGGGAATTTCAAATTGTATATAAGTCAATTTTCTCAATGTCTTTTCTGCGTAACATCAGTCACGTTTTTTTATTCCCTTCAATTTCACACAAAAAAATTTCCTCAAGTCTGAAAACATGTGTGGGGGCAATGATGTACCATATCATGACATTTTCGATCAATTTCAGAAGAAACAAAATTTAATTTCAAGACAGCGCTGAATTTGTAAGTTAAAAATAGAGTCAAATTGTAACGTCAGTCACCGTGGACAGACCCTAGTATTATTAATCCTGGTTGGTGCTGAAACATAGTGTTATTTAGGAAAGAGTTTCAATGAAAGTCTACCTAGGATCTAAACTTTATACGCATTTTACTCAAAATTAAAGAAAAGTCTACTTGCATCCCTTTGCTTCTAACTGCCTCATATGTTGTTGTTATTGTGTCATGGTTAATATATTACTATGAAGATATGGGGCGCCATTGCCTCAAGAGGTTGGACTTCTTTATTAACAACACAAAAAATCTTTACGGCGCAATGAGAGGAAATAACATCCAGGGCTCCGGTAAAAACCGAACCCACGACCTCCATTATTTGAAGCGAAGTTTCTACTAAGAGCCATGGAGGTAATACCTTGTTTTTTAAAAGCTCATATGGTAGACGTATATCGTTTTACTAACATCATCTCTCCCGCGAGAAGTATTCAACTAAATTACTGGTCGGTCCAACTAACGGCCTGTCCCCTCAACCAATTGGAACAAAATTTCAGACATGGTTATGTTTAAAGGTATACACTTGAGATTGAGGTGATTTTTAAAAGCGCATAGCTTACGGTTTCAGTGAGAGAATCTTGAAATTTTCGAATGGCAACCAACATGTTTTCCTTGCGCAAATTGATCAGCTTATTGAACAATCAAAAATGACGTTGGAACGATTGGCGTGCGTTAAACTTGCCGGTTTAAAAGATTTCCAAACATTATTTTTAGCCCTAATGACCATGCAGAGGAGGGTTATTTTCGACGCACGTTTCATAACTCATACGGTTAGACAGTATAGTAGAGGCAAAGAAGTACCAATCACAAAACACCACGTGCAAAGCATTGCTTGTGCAAAGAAAAAAAATCTTAAAAATGCTGTGCTTATAGAGTGTTTCGTCAATCAGGCGTGCGAATGTGACAACTAGCAACGTCTATCGCAGGATTTAAAGTGGTTTCACATTACGCTGATCTAATTTCAAGAGGAATAACGGTTGTTGGAATTCAAAAACATTGAGAATATCTCGTTGTAACCATAACTGTGAGCTCTGACTTAATTAGAAACATCACGTTTTTCGGCGCATACATTTAAATAACAATGGCTGTAAATTTTGTGTGATTTGTCACTGTAAAAAAATTCCGAAACGTTACTGGTTATTTCCGTGGTACGTTTCGTGATTTCAGAAGTTTTCACCTATTTCCCCAAAAAATCAAGTATCTTCGCAAAAAAGTTTCCTGAATTCCTAAAAGATGCACGAATGCAAACCTTGCACTGGTGTGAAAAATATTTTTTGCTACCAGTTTAAATATTGACGGAGCGTGTTTATTAAGTGTATCGGCTTTCGCATGCTTATGGCCCGTCCGGATTGACTAAGCTTCCAATGGGAGCATGTAAGTCACTGGATAGCTACAGCTTTGCGAGGCTGGAATTGCAGGCAAGGAGTATGCTTGCTTCTTGCTTGCAATTTTCGCGTGGCCGTGGTTGCTCTAATACCTCTGGAGCTTTTTTTGGTAAATCAGGAAGGTTCTAATCGAATAAATTAAACCTATTTAATTTTTCTAGAAGGTTTACGACTGGCTTTAATAGGAGAAATTTCTTAATATTTCAGAAAGGTTACTGACTTTTATCAGAAAACGTTCCTGGTTTTTGTAAGATATGTTACTGGTATAAATTGGGCACATCAACTGCCTATTATTTTCCAGGAACGTTTCTGAATCGTTTTTACAGTGGTTAAACGGATAGACCACTAGCGCTTTATATACGCACAGCGGAAGTTTCTTTCAGACCACTGTGCATTTTTTCATTTCAGCTTTGAAAACTTTACAGAGTTCATAACAATTTTCGATCTACATCAAAATATTTATAATTTAGAAATGCTCAATACGAAGACGCTTTCCGGAAGTCGTTATAAAAAAAAATATATGCTTTTACAATCAAAACATATGTTTGATTTTCTTTTTTTTTTATACAAAACGTTTCTTGAACACTAATTATTCGTTTACCTTCTGTCAAGTGTTACAAGTAATTCGATTAATTATTTCTTGCATCTATTATAAAAACGATGAGAAAAAAGTTTTTTTTCTCATCATTAATTAAACTTGGTTCAGCATACATGTGAGATTAAATTAAACTCACGTCTGAGCCTCTCCACAAAATTAATTTTTAAGCTTTAAAAATTTTGTTTATTAGTACTACACTCTAAACTTAAGAGCTAATTAGTTGCATTAAACAGGCTTTAATAAAGTTTTGATTTTGTTTCAGCTTTAAAAATTGTCTTAGCATAAAAACAGATTATGTTTAACATTTTTAGTTGATATCTATCCATCGAAAAGTTATTAAATTTTTAGTTTTATATGCATAATATAATAATTTCTTAATTTGACTTGGTTAAATGTATTCAAGCATGTAAAAGAAGTACACACATTTTTCTTTGTTCTTTCAAAAGTTATAGAAGGAATTAACAGAAAAACTTTCAAGTTTATAATCAGTACTAGATGAGCAAATGAAAGAGAAAGTTACGAAAAGTATATCCGCAAAGTAATGTGAAGCTTTCACCATTTCTTTTTACACACTGATTTTGCGAAATAAATTGAGCAACTTGTACCTTCACACTAATAAAGAAAATTATAATTCAGTTCATAAAGTACTCATGCTTTTTTTTCCCTATCATATATTTTGATGTGATTGTTTTTTTTTTTTTTTGCTATTAGTAAGGATACCCAAGATTCTTTCAAGTTGATGTGCCTATAACTAGTCGAGTAAAATTGGGTATTTTAGTTATGGGCACATATGAATATGACTCATTTTTTGGCTATGCTTACTCAAAATTTTTATTTAGAATGAATGATAAAACATAGCTGTATTTGGCAGACGATAAATAAAAAATGCAACAGCCGAATTATTTTATGTATTTAATCAGTTTTGTTGTTGTTGTTCAGACGAACCTTTTAAAAGCAATTTATCAGTTTTCTCCTTTTTAATTTTAATGGTGATCGAACTTCGGAACAACATGCAGAAATAGAAAGGAGTGGAATATAGTGGTCCGAATTTAAGTATTTTCCACTTTAAAAAAAATCTTGATAAGAATTGATTAGCACATTTTGATCGCTCAATACAGTACAAACTACTTTTTTCGTATCATCCAAGAAGTTTCTCAATATGTTATGTTCATTTCCTAGCCTATTTTGTTCACATTATAATTATCAGTTTTTACTGGTAATATTAAATGTTTAACGTATATATTATTCTCCGAAAATAAAGATGTTCGCATTTCTTCTTTTCAACCTCGCCGAAGCTGTGTTTCACCACTTATGGGTCATTCTCCAGAAAATGTAACATTTGAACGGAACCATTTTTCAATTTCGAATCCTTTTGTTTTCTTTTTTTTTTTTTCATTCTTATATGAAAGTGTTACCTACTAGAAGACATTCTGCACATGTTAAGCATATGAAAACATGTTCACTTATTTTTATACGTTAATTTACATCCCTGAAATTCAAGTTCACGGAGGTGAGAATTTACAGTAACCACACTTAGTTTTTAAAACAAAATCTATCTTCTTATTTTTCGACAGAAATCTCACAACTTCTATATGGTTAAAAATATCATGAAAAATAAAATGTGATGTCATTACTGCCACGTGTTAATGAGAAGTGGCATTTTTACGTTTAGGTAACGGAGGCGAGAATTTATTGTGGGACATGATTCCTTATCCTACTAATACGAACTAAAACACAATATTAAAAAATTAAATATACTCAAACAATTAGTATTTGAGACACTTGTGAAAGGAATAATAAATAAATAAGTATATATACTTTTAGTTAAACAAGTTATTAAGCAACATAAACAGTCACACCAGGTGTGTGGTATGTCACGGAGGTGAGAGTTCACATGATGTGAACCTAAAATATATTAAAATAAAAATCATAATTAAAATATTGTTGGCAGATTTAAATAGATATATTTTTGATGAAATTAAAAAGCATTGTTAAATGAATTGTTCCTTAAAGTTTTTACAGTAAAAGGTGTGTGACAGAAAAGTTACACTTTTTGAAGAATGACCCTTATATGAAAACAAAATGAGCAATTACCATTAATCCCTAGTCTCATTTTTCCGAAAGTAATATCATTTGCGCTTTTAAATAACGGCATTTTAAAGAGACACCTCTTTACAATAGTTATGAATTTTATACACATACTGCGAGTTCATCATTTTGAGCAAAGGGAGTAAATAATGTCTTTTTACGGGGAGTGTTTGCAGAACCCATGTCACGTATTTTTGCACTTTTAGCAAGAAGTGAAAATAGTTTGTTTCGTATTCATATAGATTAACTTAGTACTCAGAAGCAGCTTTTCAAAAAAGTATCTTTTTAATAAGGAAGTGTTGTTTCCATTCAAATAATAATAATAACAATAATGATAATAAATGTATTCGGATAGTAAAAAACTACCGAATCAACAAAGTTGAGAACAGTTTCTTATTCTACACCTGTTTCTAACTCAAAGGGTACCATGCATGTGTAAAGCAAGTGCATACGTCCCAGAATAATCGTTTTAATCCAAAAAATTTTATCATCGTGGTATTTTCTAATCCTGTAAATTCTACAATGGTTAAATTCATTTTTTAAAAGCATAATTTTCGAAATAGGTTTTTTTAACGTAGTATGAAGCATTATGAAGCAACGGAAGAGGAACATAAAGACTCCAATTATGAATTCAGGTGAAGCTACAAGAAGTATATTTTAACCTTGCTCATTGCTCAAAATGCGCTACATCATATTAGTAGACTCAAAAAATTTTTAGCACTGAACAGATCTACGGGATAAATGACAAAAAAAGTTCTTTTTATGCAGCAAACATAATTTTTCAAGAAACTAAAAGCAAAGTAACTTTGTTGAAGTCAACCTCTTAGTATAAAATAAAAGTTATAGAGTTTTTGGCTGATTCTTCGTCTTTTATTTTTTGCCAATTGAGACATGTAAAAATTATTTTCTTCTTTAGCTTTGCAAACTACGCTAACGTTGCTTAGTTCTTTCTAGAAAAAATGAGCACAAGTGAAAATATCAGGGTTCACCTAATTGAATTATATTTCTCTGCATAAAATTAATAAATTTCACACAAAAAATTAACAAATAATTTCAAAAAGTGATAGAAAGGGAAGTGAACTGTTAAACTATAAAATTTATGGAAATAAATATGATAGTTTTTACAATACTGATAATTATTATCACAGTAATTAGACTAAGAATTAAGAACAAAGATAATAATAAACAAGAGTAATAGTTAAATAAAAACAACAATTGTGAATTTTAATAAGTGCTAAATATTTTTATGCTTGATATAATTTTATGATTTATTGATGATAAGTTTTGTTTAATTTAAGTGTAAAATAATGCAAAAAATTATAGGTATATAAAAGAACTTTAATTAAAGTCTGTAATAAAGGTCTTTAGGTTCTGCATTCCCATTTTATTCAATATAAAATTAGTTTTTTGTTCCACATCTTTTCATGGAGATATAGCGTGAGAAAAAGGAGTTACAACAATGGCTGCGGAGTCGGAAGTAAAATGGCCGACTCTGACCCCGACTCCAACTCCTGGATTTTGAAACGTCCGACTCCGACTCCTGATTTTTAAATATTTTTATCGTATTTTTTCAACTCCCTTTCGTCCTTCAGGGGAAGGGGGAAAACCTCTAAACAGAGATTGAAAAATTAGTTCCTTTTTATGAAAATTTCGCATTTTGTCTTTTATTGCAAACCCAAGACGCATGCAACGTTAGAAAAATTTAAAAATCAAATTTTCCAATAGATACGAGTTAAAAAGAGAGATGACTTAAAAATCCCTTTTTAAAAATTTGAAAAGGATTATTTGTAATTTGCCCCCTTTTAATGTTTAACAAATAGATATTGATCAAATCGTGTGCTTTCAATTTTTGAAAGTTTTAACTTGAGAGATAAAAAGCTTTTTTGTAAATCCAAGTTCTTGAGAGGGGGTGGTTTGCTCTTGGTGACACCCATCTTGTAGATGACACCCAAAGTTAATTTCAGTGTTTATAAAAAATATAAATATTTTAATTCTGAAAATTTTCGCGAATATATTTAAAATTATATTTCATTAATAAAATTTCAACGAAAATAGGGCACATATATGTCAGGAGCTAATTTTACACACAATGCGGCGGTATACAAATTTGTACGAATAGCTTTTACTATACCTATATTTCTTCTTCGCTAAATTTTTAATTTAAATTTTATTGGCTGTTTTAGAATTAACCTTAATATGAAGATTTTGAGATTAACTGCAATTATTGAGTGTTGTAATCAAGAAATCATTTACACTTATTTTGTTCCATACATTTTAGTGAGAACCGAGCTTATAGAAATAGTCTCAATAAAGAAAAAAAAACATTAGATTATTTCATCGGATCTTTTGGATTCGTGCTTTCGCGCCAGAACTTTTTTGAAATTGCCGATCACCTTTAAGCGTTTCAACCTTAGCCTTAAAAAGCAAGCAAACTAGGGGACAGCTAAGGAAAGTTCGGTAAGCGCTCCAACTAGCTGATTGCCATAATGGCAGTTATTTTCTCATTAGTATCTTTTGATGCATGTAATCGAACCGATTAGTAGTCAGTTTTTAAAAAATGCAAGGAGAGTCAGTGAAAAGGAAAGAGAAGAAGAAGCCCGGAGTCGGAGTCGGTATGTTTTCTAACAAATCCGACTCCGACTCCTTTACCTCAAAATCAGTCCGACTCCGACTCCACACCCCTGGTTACAACAGAGTAGTATGTTAAAATAATTTAGATTTCAGAATTTAGTAACTTATTATCATGAGGAAAAGAAACTGCATTGTGCAAATTTCTAAAAAGGTTAATCTTTTTAATAGATGAACTAGGTTTTCCTGTTTTTTGGTGTTGAAATGATGAGTAATTTTCAAGAATTCTGACATCAAAGAACGTAAAAAATAAAACAACATCGTGATGATATTATAACGAAAATGACAATGCATTTTAGAAATTATCCTTACTTTTTTCAAAGAAATCAAATTTGAAGATTGAAGAAATAAATCACCTTAAAAAATAAAAATAAACACAGTTCAAAATTTTAAATATTAATTTTATTTTATTTTACATATTTAAACATTTTTGACAGTTGTAATTGCAATAAAAGAAAAAAATATAGTTGGTAATAAAAAAAACCGTATCCATCTTTTATTAGCGAATACGTTTCTTCCCAGCTTCAATATCATTTCCATATGAAAACAGTAAAATTTATCGATATACTTTGTAAAGCAACCACAAAAAATAATTTACAGTTTTGGTTTTAAAATACCGCATCATTTCCAACGTTAGAAAAATGCTGTTTTTGAATGATTCGCAAATATACTAGGCATTTAATTGCAATAATCAATTTAATAGAAAGAACTCTTCGCAGCTTCTAATTTCTTCTCTCAGAGATAAACATATTTCTTAAATAGCTTTTCGTATGGCGGTATTTTCAATCTATTAAGGAAATAAAGATAAAAACTTTAAATTGTGTAAAAAGAAAAAGACTTCATTGTATTCATCAGTTCTGGCGCTTAGAAAGTATTAAAATAGTTTCTGGTATGCTATAAAAGATGACCTTTCATAATTGTCTTTCAAAATGACTTACTTGACTTGAAAATATTAAAAAATACATTTTCCTCCCCTTCCAATTATCGTTTCACAATTTGTAACTTCATTAAAAAATTCACTTTGCATTGATTCTAGTCTTGTCAAGTAAGGAAAAATGCTTTCCTTTTTGATGAAAATCTTCGAAAAATTTTCATTAAGTAAGAATTTCAATTGTTGTCGATTTGGAATTAGAAACAGTTATTGCAGTTTTTATTTTTCTGACATTAAGTGTAAATACCAACGGAATACACATGGAATAAAATAAGCACTACTCATTTCTTTTTCTTAAATCTTTTCATTTTTGGTTTTGCCTCTTACCTGTCTGCTAACGATTGTAGAAAATAATTGGGGGTTCATGTACAAAGTTATGAAATTCATTTCTATAGATGCTTTAAAAGTTCGTTCAAGAGCTAAGGAAATGTAACTCTAAACGCTTTCAAAGAAGATTTAGCAATTACTAAAAGTGGTCATATGATTATTACAAGTTTGCTTTTCTGAAGAATAAGATTAAAACATTTAAGACACGTTTATTCAAGTTAGAAAACTCTTTTGATGAGAAAACTCGTATATAGTGGTAGATTTTGAAAACATATTGGAACGTACCACATGGTGTACACATTACCAATATTTTGAACTTATCTTATGCCTATGACAAGCATTTAATCATTTTGATGTCCCCTCGTCGACGTCTTGAACAAGCTCTTTTTGTGGTCACAATGATGTTTTGTTCAGAATGACTTTACCTTAAGATCACATTAAAGGGCATCAAACACGAAACAAAAATGCGCAAGGTTACCAGTATTAATGGGTGTAACGTTACCGAATTCGGAAATGTGTAGTATCAGCGAAACGAAAACCTGCTTTGCTGGCCATGCGGTAAAATGCTCTTGCTTTGCGACCCGTCTCGTCTGTGAGATATGAGTTGTGCACTGTAAAAACGATTCAGAAACGTTCTTTGACAATAATAGGCAGCTGATGTCCCCAATTTCTGCCAGTAACTTATCTTGTAAAATCCAGGAACTTTTTTCGCTAAAATTCTGTAATCTTCCTGACATTATCCTGGAAGCCTCCTGAAAATTCTCAAATCTTGCCGTTAAAATGCAGTCGTCTCTCTGGAAAATTAATGTAAACTTAAGAAGGTATAATCTAATAGCTTGGCACATTCCTGATTTATCAAGGAAGATCCAAGAGCATTATTGCAAACATGACTAAAGCTAAGCCAGAATTGCTGGTAAGTAACGATAATTTTACTCGCCTGCAATTCTTGCAAAGTAACATAGTCTATACTTATTCGCTCCCTTTGGGAGCTTAATTAGCATGGACGGGTCCTGTTTGAATTGAAGCCGACACACTTTATAAATACACTCAGTTATTTTTTAAACTGGGAGCTAACAATATTTTTCACAACAATGAATGGTCTGTATTCGTGCAACTTGTAGCAATTCAGGAAATTTTTTGACAATGTTACTTGATTTTTCCAGGAAGTGGGTAAAAACCATTAGAATCCCGAAACGTAACACGGAGATACCCAGTAACGTTTCGGAATTTTTTTACAGTGTGGGTTCAAGCACCACTCAGGTCATTTCCTCTCTCAGTGCAATAAAAATGTCTTGTTTGTATATCAAAAATAAATAAATAAATAAATAAATAAATAAAATAATAATAAATATTGTGCATTAAAATAATTGGCATATATTGGTTGTTAATAATCAGGAACTTGATAAAGCATTTAAGAAAGTCAGATGAAAGCTTAATTTTTACTTTAAAGCAATATCTGAGTAAGCATACAGAAAATTCTGGTGTAACTTTACTCAGAAATTAGTGAGACATTTCGCTATAGTTACGTTACCATGGTGTAACCTTCCACAAGCGATGTGTCTATTTACACCAGTTATATCAGTTAAGTTACTTCATAGTAGTGGAGGCAGCTTAGCTGCCTCCACTATTATGGAGTAGTTGTTTCATAACTGGAGTTATTTATTTCACAACTAATTTTTAACCGATTTTATGGAGTAAGGTTACGCAATTTTTTTTACAGGGAAAACCCATTGTTGATTTCTTGCTATTTGCTTTTGCGTCATTTTTCACATTTTATTTCTCTGTAAAGAAGGTCTTTTATAGAAAAAATCGTAGAAATAACAAAAAAGAATTTTTTTGCGAATTTTTATTCCTAAGAAAGTTTACCACATCATTAGTTTTCATCTTTAGTTTAGTTAACGATAAATATTTACCAGAATACTTTTAGTTACGCTGATTATTAAAACGCACTAAAAATACATAAAAACTAACTGTTTTGAAAAGACCACTAGGGTTGTGCATGGGTGGGTTGAAGGCGGGGATTTTAACGTTTTTAAAGAATCGAAAATGTCTGTGTTGGAAAAAATTGTATATTGGTATCAAACGCTTGTAAAAAAAATGTTTTGCTATCAAAATATATTAAGACCAGTGGTAAACCGGAAGATTTGTGCAATACGTTACTTTCAACTTATGAGGACGTTACGAACTTCTTTTGGTCACTGGGACATAACCTTAGAGACGATGCTATGGTCAAATTTTACACGTTTAAAGAAAATAAATGGCTTGAATTGTTGAAGAAAAAGTGGAGGAAATATACGTAATTTTTACATCAATCATTTCATCATCATTTTGGTCAAAAGAGAAATGCTTATCTAAATAAACAGTAGATATCTAAAAAATAAACTGAAAACTCTTAAAAATTAAAAACCAATTAAAAATTAAAATTTAATTAAAAACCAATTATTTTTCTCTGCTAATACCGAAAATACCGGTTGTTGTTGTTGTCGTGTGCCAGCTAAGCGGTCATTTGGGGTGCGCTGCTTCACTTTTCCAACTGTACCCTGATTTAGTGTGAAGTTCGACTTCCACAGTACACACATGCCATAAGGACCCGTTTATAGGGTAGGCAAACATTCACAGCATAGCAACACATTCATACAAAGAAAGGGACAGGAGAGAGAAAGCACCTCCCATTAGACCTCCCTGTCGTAGTCAGACTACTCTGACCACTAGACAAGGAGGGCGGCAGCAAATTCCGGTATTACGAAATTGCAAAATATAGCTCAATGTACCGGTATTCAGTATACCGTTGTTGCAATCACTAGTTCTGAACATATTGTGAAACATTTGTCCACACAAATCACCAGAAAAGCTCTCTCATTACAGAAGTTTTACAGCTGCAGAGTGCTATGTCTACATATGTAATGAAGCTGGATGTAATATTATTCGGGGGAAAAAGTTTTAAGGGGAGTCGGTACCTTGTATACGAGGGATGTTAAATTGCTTAACTTTTTGTATCTTTCTCTCAAAAAGTTTAAATGATAGAAACTTACAACTTTCATAGGTTTTCAAGATATATCTAAGAGTCTACTGAACTGAAACGTTAACGTAATCCTGTTCATTTCCTAATGTATTAAATTTTAACCATTAAAACTTTCAATTTAAAATGCTATTTCTTTTTTAAATTTTACTAAACTTCAAGAAGGCTTATGTATATGTTGATTTCAAAGCATTTTTTTACAAGAATTTGACACCAATAGATAAACTTTTTCACCACGGACATTTTTGATTTAAAAAAAAGTTGAAATTGACCCACCTTACTGCACATGTGTTAAATAATAAATCCAGAGATTTCTATTGATTCAACTTAAAACAGTATATTACATCATTACTAAGAAACTGACACAATGCAACCGCGGTTCGGTAGCCTTACATAGCTTGATATAACTCGAACAAAAGATTAATATCAGGTTCAGGTCACAACAGACCGGCTGTAACTACACATGGGGTTATAAAAACTCTTTTAGGTTGAGAGATGTGAGGTTAAGACATGTCAACTGGGTTGTTTGTCGCATGATTTGTATCTTCGGTAATACAGTTCGCATAAAACTTAAGTATGGTGTGATGTTGCATTCCGTTGTTATTAGCGAGCTAATGCTAATAACAACGGAAATAGAGGAGAATAGTTGGAAATAGAGGAGAGTGAATAGAGGAGAAAGAGTTGGGAATTACAGCAATTAAAACATTCAAAAAAAGAAATCACACCGTGTAAGTAATTATTTTTCTATCAACAAATTATTTTTATTGAGTCTTTAATATTATCTGGCTATTTGACAGCAACGTAATCTGAAAGATAGTAGTTTTAGCTATTATTCGCCATAATTGCTTTGTTCATAAACACTTACTTCTCAAGAAATCTAGCTTAAAAGAGGAAAATGCTAGACTGAGAATGGTTTTAGCAATATGATGATTTTGAAGAAAATATCCCGAAGTTTTATGCCGTACTCAACACATTCAGAAAATGAACCTATCCTACACCTATTCGCCTCAATCTTCTACAACGCTGCCATCTAACTGGTTGAAAAGAGTTAGGTCAGAGCACTGGCTCTAAGTTAGAGGGTGAAAAAATTCATATTGGTACCTTAATTAGCTCCATTCATCCAGTAGGAAGTCGTTTGGCATCTTAACCATATTTCCAAGCTTCCAATGCACCTGAAGATTAATAATGTTACCGCCTGTTCACCCTAGGGTCTAATTGGTCCTCGGTTTGTGTCCTCGGATAACAGTGTGTATTACAGCGATTAAATTCAGCATATCAGTGAATAAGAGATGATTTCTTTGCTGCAAAGTCTCTATAACGCTTTGACTTTGATTAGCACACGAAATTTATTTATCGTTCGCTGATTTGAAGATATCAAAAGATGTTGCTCTAAAACCAGTGTTAACTTTTGATTAGTTGTCAAGCTGCCATGGAAATTTGTCACCTGTCCTTCACCCTGTCCTGAAAAAAAACTTTAAAATAAGGTTTTACTTTTGAAGTTTGATGAAATATTGAGTATTCAAAAAGCTCCTTCAAAACGTAACATATATTGGATCAGCTGGGGTAAATATGAACAATGGGTAGTTCCGAACAAGCGCCGTGAACACTCCTATAGGAAGTGTATGAATCAAAAAGTATGAAAATGTGATCGTTCACTACTCAATTGATAACTAAAAGCTGTTTTCCGCCAGTTTGACAACACTGATGATGCCATTCCAGTTGTTAGACGAGTTCATATCTCCGGAAAGTGAAAATTATTTTGCTGTGTATTCAATTTTGTGACTGCCTCATCACAGTAAATACAGGTAAGATGTTGTTCTCAAACATTTCACATTCAGTTATTAATGCCCCATCAGGATTTCGATAAATTTTTGCTACATCTCGTTCTTACTGATTCAAAGAAGAGTGTTCATATTTACCCCACATCTTTCTTGATATGGGGTGATTATGAACATTTGTTTCAGAGCATTTTCTGGCATTTCTGATGAATTGTTTTTGAGGTCAAAATTTTACTTACTATTTTAACCATGAAAATGAGCCAACAAACATTACCTAATGAGTTCCTTTGTAGGTTCAAATGACAAAATGCCTCGCACCCACGTCAAAAAAAAAAAAAAAAAAAAAAAAAAAAAAAAAGAAAAGAAAAAGGCAGCCCCCGGAGCTACTCCAGAGAAGATTTGTGCAGTGTAGGATATTTTTAACGGCAACAAAACCTACAGGGATGCAGTGGCTACCTATTTTATTAATTAGGGAGTGTTGCAAAACAGAGTCACAGCAAAACTGAGGCTGATAAAATTGCAGCAGGTAGCTGAACAGACACCCGTATTGATGTGGAGCAAACTCTGATGAAATGCCTAATTGCCAGGGCTCAAATGGGGTTCCCCGTGAAAAAGAAGAACTGAAAACCCTCGTTTTATTGTTGTAGCTAATGGATTGCACAATCGATTCAAAGATGGCTAGCCAGGGGAGGATTGGTACATTGGTTTTATGAAGCGACACTTCAGCATTTCACTGAAAAAAATAGAACTCCTGCAAAAAGCAAGATCCCTTCGTGATTTACCATTTTTATGGTACAGTAAAGGAAGTTTAGGAAAATCATTTCTGTGGATGATGACTCGAGTCAATGATCATAATTACCCAATACACACTGAGGTAAATATGAACATATTAGGTAATTATGAATAGGCATTTTAAGGTCACTGACTGCAACTTAAAAACAAAAACAAACTCACAGAATGAAGTAGGGCAATGAAACATTCGTTTTTCATGACTTTCCAGAATTTCTGCATGTATGAAAGACTTCTGGTAGCTGTTTAATCTGAAACTTTGAAAATTTGTTCATAATTACCCCAACTGACCCTACATAAAATACACCATAAATGATTCTGCGAATTACCATGTTAAAAAAAGCCCCCCCCCCCCCCCGCTTTGTTTCAATGAAATACAACTGTGGTTTTGATTCCTGCCCCAATAAGTAAAGATTTCTTTTCATGGAAATAAAAACCAATATTTAGCTGAGGAAAATTAGTCTCTCTAAAACTACCTTTTCTGCCCAATGAGAGAATCGATCCCATGATCTTCGTGCTTACTAAATGAGAAAATGGACCTCCATCTCGGACTGCTATACAATGCAATCACATCGGGGTCAATCCCATACAGGTTCGATGGATGGGTGCGCTCGACCATTTTTAATTATTTTGAAACTCATATCCCTAAAAGCTGCACAAGAAAGATGTTTAAAACCACTTTTATTTTTTCTCTAAACTGGACCTTTGATTTTTTAGAGGTCATCAAAAGTGATTTTCGTAGTCAAAAATGGGACTTTTAGACCTTTGTATTCTGGCCAAAATCTATTTGAATTACATTTATGAAAGTTAATTTTACGCTTTGATGTTAAAGTGCATAAGATGATAGTCTTACATGCTGAGATACATGGCTGTAACTTTATAATTAAAATAATGGTAACAGGTTAAATTTCAAGGTAAAAATGTAAACATTTACTCATTTCAAAGGGGGGTAACTCGCGTAGGGGACGGAAACACAAAATGAAATAGGGCAAAACTAATCACTGGAACCATGCTAATAAGAATATAGAACTGTTGCTGTGTGTTTGTTTACCCTTTATAGATTACAGCCCCTCAAATATCGGAAAAATGACAAAAATGACGTTTTTTTATCCCTGTAAACCAAAAGGGGATGGAATTAAAAATAAAATTTCTAGGCCAAATGAATATTCCATTCATGTACTATATATGTTTTTTATATTGTTTTGTGTAATTGGTATGTAAAAAAGATACAGGTCTTTGAAATTGAGCAATTTTGCTAGTTAATTCACACACACTAAAACAGCAATAAAAAGTGTGAAAACTTCATTGCACCTTCTTAAATTACGCATACTGTGCTCTATAAATTATATTATACTGAAAAAACATATTGAAAGTATACAAATAATTATTTTACTTTGATAACTTAGAAATGGTTGGACATGAATGAGTAGTTCATACTTGATTGACAGCTTAAGTAGTTAATTTATAGACTATACTGATAATCTACACACAAAAATTTTCAGTACATACAAACATACTCTCCGTACATTAACTTATGTAACTTGCCTAAACAAATGCAAAAACATTATCTTCATAGTTGAAAGGAAAAAAGAAGTGATTTTTTTCATTTCTTGCTTCAGTGTAGTTTTAAGAAAATGAACTCGCGCAGTAGTACTATAGTTCTGGTGGTGATACAGAATGTAGCGTACTGAAACAGTTTACTCAAATACACAACAAAAATAGAAAGAACTTTGTTAATTTATGTAATCATGAAACGGATGTCAACTTGAGAGCTGAATGACATTTATATGCAATATCACATGGTAATTAGACAATGTAACGGAATCAGAGGAACAGTAAAAATAATTGATATTACTAAGACTAGCTTGCAAAGAACTACTAGAAGTCACATTTTAATTTCTACAGAAATGTATACCTTCTGCATTTTTCCTATTAAACATTACATGTATCTTTCTGAGCACTCAGTATATTAAACTAGCTGAAAAAATGCTGCACAAAAGGTTTGACTATGCAAATAAAATTCCCAATACAACATCTAATCTCTGCTTTATGCCACCCTATTTAAATGTTATCACAGTAAAATTATTGTCCCCTAGCAATAGGTATGACGAATAGTGTGTTACTAAAAAGACTATTCAAAAAAAATGCCCATTATTGTCAAAAACAAAAAGGTTATTACATAGCTAGTGTTGATCACTAAATTTAGAACCCCTGTCATTGTCTTCGTCCTGGTACAGTTTCAAAGTATCAAATTATGAATGTGCCTTGGTAAAGCATTGCAAAACGCCATATACTTGAGTCACCAATACAACTATAGGACTACTAGGTGAGTTCATTTTTTCAAAACTACACTCAAACAAGAAATTTAATTAGTATTATAATGTTTTTGCATATGTTTAAGGCAATTTAGATACGTTATCAGTCTAGTATATAAATTAACTACTTATGCTGTCAATCAAGTAGGAACTACTCATTCATGTTCAAATATTTCTAAGTTATCAAATTAAAATAATTATTTTATACTTACAATATGTTTTTTTCAGTATAATATATTATATAGAGCACAATATACTTACTTTAAAAGGTGGAATCAAGTTTTCACACTTTTTATTTCTGTTTTAGTGTGTGAATAAAGTAGCAAAATTGCTCAATTTCAAAGACCTATATCTTTTTTACAAACCAAATACACAAAACAATATACAGGTAGTTATCAAAATACTGGAAACACTCTGTGACAACTGTATTGGGAATCGCTACTCTGCCGTAAATGTTCTTTTAACAAAGGTGCCTTCTGACTATGATCACTCACACTGGTGAATCCAGATGGTGATTGAGTTCTGTGGTCACTTTTGCTTCTATTGTTCGCTTTTTAGACATTACAATCCGCTTCAATACCCGTCGGTCTCCTTCACTGAGCTTTTCTTTCCGTCCACTATTTTGCTTTGCTGAGCTTGTCTTACCGTGCTGTGTGTATGCTGTCATGACTTTAGATATTGTACCTCACATTCAAAAATCACTTTTATTCACAGGTGTTTCCATTATTTTGATAACTTCATGTATATAACATGTATAGTACTTGAACGGAATATGCAATTGGCCATGAAATTTTATTTTTCATTCCATCCCCTTTTGGTTTACAGGGGTTTAAAAATGTCATTTTTCCGATATTTGAGGGGCTGTAATCTATTAATTGAAAAGAAACACTTAGCATCTGTTACATATTTTTATTAGCAAGCTTCCACTGATTAGTTTTTGCCTTATTTCATTTTTTGTTTCTGTCCCCTACGCGAGTTATCCCTCTTTGAAATGAGTAAAATTTTTACCTTTGACCTTATACACTAAAAAAAAAAAAAAAATCGACGCACCAAGAAACAATCATCTGTTTGCATTTGAAATTTTGTATGCATGAGTGTTTTGACCAGATATGCAAATGATTAAAATTTGGTGTTCAATGAATGAATAGTTTGATCTCCAGCGCATCAAAACTGCGCAGCCAGCAGATTATTATAAAGAGCAGTTCTTCAACTGTTGTTAAAACTTTCGGTTTGATTGCGATTCAGATTGCCTTTCAACAACTTAAAAATGCTTCGCCGCATGGTTCGTGCTCATTACGAGCAACTGTCAGAGTTTAAAAAAAGTTGTATCATTGGATTGAAAGAGGCCTGTTGGTCAAATCGGAGAATCGCTCGTAATTTGGGTCGAAGCGATGCGGCGATTCGAAGATGCTGGCAAGGATGGGAGGAAAATGGCAGAGTTCAGCGTCAGGATGGTAGCGGTCGGCATAGGGTCACAACAGATCGTGATGACAGAGTGATTGTTCGATCAGCTGTCACAGCGCTTTCTTCATCTCTATGAAGCATCAGACATTCAACCCAAACACTAGTGTCCATTATGACCATTTACATACGGTTGGGACAACGAAATCTACGCTCGCGCCGACTGTTACGCCACCTGCAACTAACGCCTACACACTGCCGAGCCAGATTATAGTGGTGCATAGCTCAATCAGGTTGGAACGGTGCCGACTGGCGACGCATAGTCTTTAGCAACGAATCCCGCTTCCAACTGTGTCATGACGATCATCGAAGACGTGTTTGGAGACACTCAGGGCAGAGGGGGGATCCTGGATTAACTTTTGCTCACCACACTGACCTTCAACAAGGCATTATGGTCTGGGGTGCCATTTCCTTTGATAACTGGACCCCATTGGTCGTAATTAGAGGTACACTTACTGCACAGTGGTACGTCGACGACATCCTAAGACCTGTCTTGCAGTCGTTCCTTTTGCAGTACCCTCGGCTGGTTTTCAACGGCACAATGTCAGGTAACATACGGAACGTGTTGCTATGAACTGTCTGCAAGCTTGTCAAACTCTTCCGTGGCCTGCTAGATCTCCAGATCTCTCTCCCATCGAGCATGTCTGGGATATGATGGGATCGCGATTGCATCTTACAAAGAATGTTGATAACCTCGTCTGACAATTGGAGCGAATTTGACCGGAAATACCGCAGGACACCCGCCTGGAGCTTTATAGGTGTTTCCCACGCCGTTCTTCAGCTTGTATAAAAGCTAGAGGGCGGGGTCAGTACCTTATTGAACTTGTTAGTGTAACTCTGACATATATTACTCAATTGTTCTGAGAACTTAATCATTTACTATTCTGTGCATTGTCTTCCTATCCACCAATTTTCGTCTCAATCGGATCACTCCTTCTTGGTGCATCGATTTTTTTTTTTTTTTTTTTGTGGAGTGTATTTTAACCTGTTGCCATTATTGAATTATTAAGTTACAGCCACGTAACTCAGCATGTAAGACTATCATCTTATGCATTTTAACATCCAAGCGTAAAATTAACTGCCATAAATGTAATTCAAATAGATTTTGCCCAAAACGCAAAGGTTTAAAAGTCCCATTTGGCTACGGAAATCACTTTTGATGACCTCTAAAAAAATCAAAGAACCAGCTTAGAGAAAAAATAAAATTGACTTAAAACATCTTTCATATGCAGCTTTTAGGGATATGAGTTTCGCAAAAATTAAAAATGGTCGAGGGCATTCATCTGTTGAACCTGTATGGATTGACCCATCAAGCAATGCATAATGAAGCTACAAAATAAATTATCTACTTTGTTAAAATATATTTTTTAAGTTATACTGCTATTACCATGTTGAAGTAAATGTCTTCTTATCCAACTTTAACAAAGCAGAACTGTAGCGCAGAAGCCTGCAATGAGTTTTTAAAATTTTGCTGAAGAAAATAAGTCATCAAAATGATGTTTTTCAGGCCATGGGGATTCGAAACTGACGACCTTCGCATTTTAAGCACAACGCACTAACCACTTGAAGCAATAAACCATGAACCATTTCGGATTGCCATGCATTCAAGTAATGCGTGATGAAAAAACATAGTATTTCGTGTTTTCTTTTGTTTGAAAACGATAATAAAATCTGAATTGTATCTTTAATTGTTGTCGAAAACGGTTAAAAAAAACTTTAATATGATGCCTCAACTGATGAAGCTTGACAGAGTGCTAATAAAGTTGCGGCGTTTTCAAAAAAAAAAACACCTGTGAGAAATGATGATTGTTTTATCACGTTTCTACGACTTTTCAGAAACTGTATTGATAGAGGAGAAGAATATATGAATTAATTTATTTATACAGAAGCTAAACAGCTTCACATACATAGAGGATTGCGTACAAAGCGCCTTGCCTCCGGGCACACATAGGAAAGATTTACAGCACAAGAGAAGGAAATAACATCCGGGCCACTGGCGGGAATCTAACCCATGATCTCCGGCTTAATCAAAGCATGATCAAAGCTGCTACCACAGAGCCACGGTCAGTGGCCGATGGGGCCGGCAGGCAGCCGGGCAAATGCCCGGTGGGCCGCCTTGAATTTTTCACTTAAATTGTATGAACAGAAACAAAACAAAACAAAGCAAAACATGATTTTTCCTTTCTTTTTTAAAAAAAAAACTATTTAAATATCTCTGAAAATATCATAATAATCCTGTACAATTCTAAACGACTTATAAGAAAATCCCTGTAACAAAAGTAATGGTAACAAATTAAAAAAAAAAAGAACTCTACAAACTCATGCTGTGAGTAATAAGATGTTTTACCGCGTGTCTGTAAATTCAGCGGCCGATAAGATTACTTTGTTGCATTACTGTCCAGGACCTTCTAAGACCCTAACAGCTGCTTGTAATAGTTTGTAGGGGACATGAACACGTAAAGGCAGGGCCGTCGCCAGGGAAGCGCAGAACCGAGGCTGCCAATTTTAATTTAGTGATGAACAAAAAAAAAAAAAAAAAAAAGAAGAAGAAGAAATAAAGAAAGAAAACGTTCTCTGTATTAAAAAAAATTAAATAGTAGTAATAAAATACCAAGTAGAATTCCAGTGACAAAAAGTATTTTTTCAGCAAAATTTTAAAGAAAATGCAACCTTTGAACATTAAACAATTAAACCTTTGAGTATTATTGCGAACATCTACGGTTCTTTATTATAATTAACCTAATGAAGGCAGCTGAAATTTTTTGAGACATCTGATAAATTTCGAACATTTTTTTTCAACGAAAAAAAGTATTCAGTACATAGTACAAACTTACGACAAGTTTCAGCGTAATACAATAAATTAGTAGATAAATAATCTTAACAGTTTCATAGGGACCGCCGAAGCATGTTTTTAATAGAAAAATGGTTAAAATGCAGTAAATGAGATTTAAAATATTGTAATGAATACTCTAAGTGTTTAGCGAAAGTGTAAACCAAAACTTTATCAAGAAATTCTAGCCCAAGGCATGATATTTAAAATAAATAAAGTTGGAAAAGAAGACCTACACGGTGTCAGTGAAAAATACGTCAGTCCAAAATGTTAAAAGATTATTTTAACGAATTCCAAACGCTAATATTTCAAACAAACACAAACATCAGGTTGGAAAATGGAAATGCTACTATCATTATTATGAGACTATGATTCCGACCCCCCCCCCCCCCTTCGGTGGGCACTCTCGAAAAATTACACAGGAATTCAACTTGAAAAACGTTAATTAAAGAATGAATTATACAACATCAACTGTATGTTGTACATCTAAAAAATGTCTTCAATATCTAAGCAGCCTTTTTTTTTTGGAATTTGGCTATTTTGCCATTTTCAGCTTTTTCTGCTGCTAATGACTCTTGTGTGTGTGGGGGGGGGCTTTAATAGTTCATCATTTTAGGCTTTTGAAAATTATTTTAAAAAGCATTAATTGATGACAAAGAGTAACCTTTTTCGAAAAACTTTCCATAGAATGACCATTCTAGCAACTTTCTTCAATACTTAAAACCTCATATATGTTAAATTTAGATCAACATTTTGCTGAATATGCTGTTTTAGGAATTCAGTGTGACAGTTTTGTGACAGGGGGAAGGGGGGGATAACAAGAAGTGTGACATCACGCGTTGTTTAGAACAATATGCTCATGTTGAACAGCGTACAATGTTACATGAAACAAGGGGGGGGGGATTTGTTCAAAATTTTGTAACATCCTTTATGGACTGCCCCTTAATTCAATTTATGTTACAGTTTCAGAGTTAATGAAAGCTTATTAACTGAAAGCCCAAGGAGTTCAAAAAATATATAGTTCAAGACATTTTGCCCTTTCTAAGCATAACAAACAAGCATAGAGCATTTGGCAAAAACAAGTTGTGTATCCACTGCTCAAAAGTAATCTTTCGCAAGCCCAGAAATTATGAATACAGTTAACTCAATCACAATTTGTGCATAAATATCATAAAACTTAAAGACAACACTGGAAGAAAAAAAAAATATTTTTTTTTTTTAAATTTACGCACAGAACCAGCTTGTTGAAATTGCAGTGGCGTAGTTATGGGTGAAATGTGTTTGAGTATCGAACCCACGACCTCCGGCGTTCAAAGCTAATCTTCTACCTCAGAACTACGGAAGCCCATCAAGGAATGTTTTCTGATCAAAATAACACACGCTAGCGTATGAAACAATTTAATCGAAACCGAAAATATAAGATTAGTTCAGTTAAAAGATTGTTTCAATAAACTTGTTTACATATTAACTGAATATCAACACCAAGTTACGTTGCTTCTGATAGCAACAAGTATATTTGCAGAAAATTTTGACATATGTATATTGTCAGCTAAAAAAATCAATTTCGAATAAATGCGTGTACAAAGTTGAAAAAATAAAGAAATAAAAAGTTGCAAGTTAACCGTTTTAAATATTAAAGCAGTACGCTGAAATAACAAATTACAGACAAAGATATTAGAAAGGAAACTGACAATTGTTTGTGTAATGGAGGAAAAGTTAAGTAACCTTAAATGCATGAACTCAAATGCATGAAATGTAAATTTGTTTATCTCAGAAAAGTACTTACTTCCGAATTGTAAAATTTATTCATGAGGCTCCCAATTTTTTTCTTCACATGCAGGTTGTTCGGAAGCTGAAATCACCGACTCACTTTCACTCATCAGACAGTTACAAGACTTAATTATATATATTTTTGATTGCCTCTACATTCCGGTACGAGGAAAGGATGAGATAAATCCAACAGTATTGTACTCAAAAAGTGTGCATTCGAAGTTACATATTTCCTTTTTCATTTATTTCAGTCAGAGCAAGCAGCACTCTGTCTACTGGTAAACTGCGCTGCTTTCAAAGTTTCGCGCCAAGTTCATAGATCGACGACTGGTGGCGTAACGAAACGGGGGGAGAGGAGTTTTCTGGCCTGTTATCACGTGGGCCACGCTCCACCCCATCTTTAAATATCATTTAAAATTTCGTTTTGAGGACTTCCATTAAAAAAATTTCTTAGGTCATCGAAACTCTCTTTCTCCTTGTATCACCAAAGATGTCCGAAATTTCTGTTTTAGGGGTTCAATCCCGAAAAGATTTCTGAGAGGAGCCCCTGAACTCTTGATAACATCAGCGAATATGATCTACAACTGCGTTTTAGAATTCAAATTTCGAAAAATTACCGAAAGAGGGTCCTCGAACAGCTTTACACACTAACATTACCAAAGATCGCCAAAAAACTGCGTTTCAAAAGCTTACTTCGAAAATTTTTCGTTCGACTGTGCTCAACACGCTGGTCAGCATCACTAAAGGTCGTCTTAAGTTTCGTTTTATTGGCTTCAATTCCGAATTATCTCCCGAAAACTACTCCCTCTCATATCATTGAAAGTCGACTAAAATAAAGTTTTTTAAGCTTCGGTCCATTTATCTCCCCCCCCCCCCGTTATCAAAGAAGACGTACAATCCCTTTCGTTAGATTTCAATCTCGAAAATAATCCTGGAGAGCACTCCGAACCTTTTCTCTCCCTAACATTACCTAAGATCACATAGAATGCATTTTAAGACAACAGATAAAAAAA
This sequence comes from Uloborus diversus, assembly GCF_026930045.1. Classification (NCBI taxonomy): domain Eukaryota; kingdom Metazoa; phylum Arthropoda; class Arachnida; order Araneae; family Uloboridae; genus Uloborus; species Uloborus diversus. The sequence goes on from NC_072733.1 coordinate 78,997,048, forward strand.
ACTCCTTGGGGGGGGGGGAGGGAAGGGCACCGGATCTTTGTTCTCATTAACATTGCCAAAGATAGTCTAAAGACGTTCATTAAAACAATACATTCTGTTTTGATGCGATATCGCATGAAAAGTTCCTTCTCTTCAATCGTTATTGCACATAAGACCTTCAGATACTGACTTGGGAGCGGCGGAGGTGGGGGGGGATTTATCGGTAACAAACTTGTTTATAGCTTCAATTTCAAAATCATCGCCCTCCTCCCAAAGAACGTCAATTGTCCCTAAACTGGCGTTTTGGGAACTTGGATTGAGAAATTTTGCGCAGAAAGAATTCCTGAACCTTTTCCCTCCTCCTAGTGTTTCCAAACATAGCTTAGACATGCGTTTTAAAGCTCTGATTTCGAAAACGTTTTGGGGGAATTCTTCAAATACCCCTCCCGCAAACATCGCTCAAGATCATCTAGAAATAGTCCAACAAAACGTTTTTGAAGCTATAATTTCAAAACTTTTCCGGGGGAGTGCCACCCGACCCCCCATCATCTGCACGAATATTACACTTTTTACTATGCAGGTGTTTTTTTTTTTTTTTCAATTCTTTTTCTTCACATTCGTAAACGCTATACTTCTAATTAGAGTCCTTAAATTCTAGTGGTGACTCCCTCCTAAACTAGAAGATGTATCAGCTCTCGCCTTTACATCTGAAAAAACTAAGGGGGGGGGGGGGGCGGGGGCGTCTCTTCTTCAAGGAGCAAGTCTTAAGGGGTCGGCTGGCCGATAAATGCCAGGGCCGGTTCATGCTGTCCCATCCGCCCCTGGCCACGGAGGCTCTAAGAAGGTATGAAATAGTTGGGAAATATCGTATGGGGCCTCAGTGGCTGAGCGGTCTGAGTGACTCCTTGACATTGGCACACTTGAGGCGGTGGGCTCGACTCCCACCCTCGCTCCGGTTGTACCTACCCCTCCTTGTGATGTAAATTCCTTCATGTGTTGTTTATATGTGTAATAAAAATTATATATCATGCGTAAGGGAGGCAAGGCACACAGATTGCAGTCCTCATCAAAATATACCTGTGCAATTAAGCACAAAAAGAAAGAAATATCGCATGCCATGTTCTATATCACTTTTCGGTACTGCTATCACGTGAGTACTGCTATCACGTCATGAACTACGCAAAAAAAACGCTCCCATGATGCAATTCAGTGAAAGTTGCCCGCATGTTGTTGTCGCAACTTTTTGCTGCAAAGCAAGTTTTTGTGATTTTTTAATGGTTTCGGCTGGTAAGTGCTCAAACATTTTTATCAACTAGTACACATATGAATTGAACATTGATGTTAAGCATAATATACATTAAACTAATTGCTTTTTTTTTTGATAATGTGCTCGTTTTTTAGCTGATAATTTTTTGTACGCCAGTTTAAAGGTTCATTTTCCAAGGTGGCGTTGTCTCGTATTTTGGGATTTTAGCAGTCACTTTAAGCAGCGGCCGCAAATGATGTCAAGCCTTGAGGGAGGAGAAAGTTCGTAAAATTGCGTCGATTTGTGGGAAAGGGGGGGGGAGGGTGCAACAATAAATGTGACATCACGCTTTTTTTATTACAATATGCTTATGAAAAACAGCGTGACATGTGACCAAAGAGGGGGAGAAATCAGTTGAAGTGTGGCACTTTGTGACATGGAGAGAGATGGGTCAAATTTGTTGAAAAAAAGTGTGACATCATTTATATATATATATGGGCAGCGCCTTACCTCAATATTTGAAGTAACCTTGCTCTTCGAGCAGTCCTGATATGGTTCTGATACGTCCTAGGTATGAAATTTTTCGTTGCCATATGTTACGAAATTAAGTAAATTATTTTCCAAAAGTGTTGGCAACCTTAATTTGCATTAGTTTTTTCTCATTCGTTCATTCCTTCTTGCAACAAGATCGCGTCAGCAGAATATGCAAATTGCCGGTAGCATTTAAGCTCCCGGCACTTTGCTTCATTCTCTTCCCTTTTGAATTTGCAACCCAAGTCCGACTTGGTTGTTTCGGCAGCTCAGTTGAGTCTTTCCGTTTTTGCCGATAGTTTCGGCTTACTGCTCTTGACATAAATATCATAGCTCAGTATGTCTAACGTTTCATACTTTGACTTAGAAAGTTAGATTCAGAAGCCATTTAAAGTATTATGAGCTACTTAATAATGTAAAGAGCGTATTCTCAATATTTCCTTTAACATGTCATTGTATATATCATAGCCATAATAAACAAGTTACTTTTTAAATTTGGCTCTTCATGATGTTGCACAAGATAAATATTTTTTTTCAAGAAGTATCATACGTCCTGGTTGAGCTTCCACTTAAAGTTAAAAAGCTGAGCACTTATAAAAGCTCACAGTTTAACACCATACACCACTACATCTAAAAAGCAGTACTCAAATAGTGGCACGAAAGCTGGAATTTTTTTTTTAAACTTCCCATAAAAAAAATAGTGTCAACTGAAAAAAAAAAAAAAATAGCGCCAGAAGTTTTCAAACAACAAAAGAAACTGAGTATTCAGTTTTTTCTATCGTTCAAACTACTTATTCCATAGTAACTAACCATTTTTTAGCTAGCTTCTATTCGCAACTTTATGTTTAAAATATTGTTTTCAAAAAAAAAAAAAAAAACTAGTATTATTTTTACAACTGAGATTTTATTGCAATTATTTATCATTTGTACACATAAGACTACAGAGGGGCCCACTTAGAGGGGGGGGGGGGTCATGGCGCAGACTGGGCCATTGGAATTTTGAGGGGAGGTTGTTTTGACGGGTACTTTTTTTTTGCCTAGGGGGGGGGGGTGGCTCCACGATATCGAAGAGGTGCGCTCTTGCCCTTAAGGAGGGGGGGGGGGGGGCACCTCTGCAGACTGAAAGATTTTTATTCAAAAAGCAATAAAGTTCTTACTAGAAGCGTAAATGTTATTATATGATACCCTCTTGTAATCTAATTATTGCTGCTTCCGATGCACAAAAAAGCATATCAATTTATCAATACATAGATTATCAATACATCGGAATCGTCTAAGATGTATCTCAGGTCTTGTCAGGATATCAAATATTCCTATGCTAACTAAGTCGAGATTTAAGTTCAATTTTACCCAACTTTTTATACTCTATTTAGAAATGTAAAGTACAATCATTTTTACATATAAACAAACTTTATTTTCGTAGGTTACTACTGACAATCCAGTAAAAAAACAAATCAGTATAAAGCGAAAACTTTAAACTCATCTCCTCCATAATTTTGTTTTGTGACTTAATGCTCTTTACCTCCTTGTTACAGAATTACAGCTGCAAAAAGATTTGATATTGTTAAAATAGCATTAACCATCGCATCGTGTGAACTTTGGCAAGGCTTCAAAACACCGACGTCAACGTAGGACTCAGAATTAAAATGATGTTGACCACAAACTTTAGAAATTTTAGTGGTAAAAATGAAATTTATAAATGATTGAACACTGCAAATTTTTATTTCGTAGCACCACAAGATTTCTATATTTTATAAAAATTCCAGAGAATTACATAGCATCGGCTATTAAAATTGTTAAAAACTTTTTAATGTGCAACAGTTTCCCTGCGAATTCTGAATCGCTTGTTTTAAATGCTAAAATAAGAAGATTAAACACAAAAAGAACTATTTCTAGCTAAATTTTTGCTTCAGAAAAAACTATTCTAAATTTTTAAAGAATTACATAGGAAAATGAACTAAAATTAGAAATTTCACTTCCTACACTGCTACTAACTTCGATGAATTAAGACAAAATCTAAATTCTAAAAGAACAACAGTGTAAAAACCAATAGCATTATTTCATTACAAAAATGTACGGTGGTGTTCAATAAAGATTTATTTCAATTTTTTTTTGTACACACTCTCAGAAATGGACTTTCAAATTTGAAGAAACTTTCTTCGTTTTTGACGAAACCGCTTCCAGGGATATGCTCCGAGCGAACATTTCGTCAAATTGAGGAAACTGCTTTCGTCTCTGGTTTGAAGATGCGAATTTCGTCAAATGTAACGAAATGTTTCTTCATCCTAGTTTCGTCAAATCGACAATCATTTCCGTAGTTTTGAGAGTATTAGTTTCGTCAAATTAATTTTGTCATATTTAAACATGTTAATTTCCTAATTTTTTGAGTTTATTTCCTTTCTTTTTTTTCTTTTTTGAGCTAATTAGTTTTCTTCTCTTTTTTTATTTTTGAGAATACAGACGAACCTCGTTAATTCGAACACGCTTAAAAAGAATTGCTTCTAAAACGGACTTTTTTGTAATCCCTGTCCCATTGTTTATTGTTTTTCGGATAAGACGAATTCTGTTAAGAATAATAGATTTTAAAGATCCATTAAAGTTTGTTTTAACGAGGTTCGACTGTATTTTATAAGATTTAGTCAAATCTTTACTTCAGAATCTTACTACCATAATTTCCCACTTTGATGCGAATAGTCACGCTCACAGGCCCGTCATTAACGGGGGAGGGGTCATTCATGGGGGTTGATCTCCCCCCTTCCCTTGATTTTTGAACATTTATGTCTTTACGTACGAAAGGCCGTGGTTTTAGTTGGTTTTCTATAAAATTTTTGAAGAGTATACACCTTCTTTCACAATTGGAAAAAATCGAAATAACGGGCCTGCCCCCCTCCACCTAAAGCAAAAGGCAAGTATTTGTTGAAAAAAGAGGCACATAAAAGATGTTAAACAAATTTTTATAAATGTAAAAATACAAGCAGACAATTTCTTTAAAATATAAAACTAATTATTGCAGATTGAAGTTAAAGAACAATGTGAAATGATGTCTGGGAATTAGGGCTGGGCGATGCATTGATACATCGCAAAAAACACCGGTGTACAGTACACCCTACATCATTACACCGGTTTAGAGTAAAAACCTATAAACCGATAGATCGGTGTGCTCCACTAGTTTGCTTACATCCAAGCTTTCTTCTTTATCCAAGCAAAAAAAAAAAAAAAAAGAACGGAAAAACCCGCATGTTAATCCGGTCCCATAAACTCCCCATGATATCTAACTAAACCCCCATAAGGGGGGTTTTCCTGTAAAAATCTAGTTTTTGTCGGATCTTTTCCAAATTTGGCACAGAGGTTCATTCTTTGATGTTCAGGAATACTCATTGGGCAGTTTTCGTCCCGTTATTGGGGGGGGGGGGAGCAACCCTCATGGGGGTTATTCTTATAAAAACCAAGTTTTCCTCGGATTTTTCCAAATTTGGCACAGAGGTCCTTTGATGCTCGAGAATTCACAAAGGATAATTTTAGTCCCTCTATGGGGGGGGGGGCAGCGTCCATGGGGGTTCTCCTTATAAAAACCATTTTGTTTGTCGGATTTTTTTCTAAATTTGGCACAGAGGTCGTTTGATGCTCGGGAATTCAAAAGGTAGTTATCGTCCCACTATGGGGGGGGGGGGGACCTCCATGGGGGTGCTCCTTATAAAAACCACGTTTTTGTCGATTCTTTTCCAAATTTTACACAGAACTTCTTTGATGTTCAGGAATTCTCATTGGGTAGTTTTTGTCCAGCTAGTGGGGTCTGGGGTTTTTCTTCTTCAAAAACCAGTTTTTATAAGGTCTTTTCCAAATTCGACACAAAATTCCATTGATGCTCGACAATTCCTCCGTTTTAGTCCCGCTATGCAGGGGGAATCCCTCGCGTGGGTTTTTGTCGGATCTATTCCAAATTTGGTACATTTGTCCTTTGATGTTTGTGAATTCCCATAAGGTAGTTTTCGTGCCAAATTTGGGAAAGATCTGACAAAAGCTTGTCAGATAGTGTGATTTTTGCAAGGAAAACACGCCTAATGGGGGATTTGCTGCCTATAGCGAGAAGAATAATTGAAACTGCTTGAACTACTCGCAATGTAAGGTTGGCGATGCATCACGATGTAAAAATTTCTACATTGCCCAGCCCAACTGGGAATATAGAAGTGTTACTTCCTCAGCAGACATTGGGTTCTGGAAGAATAAAACATAGGTCACTTTTATGCACAGTTACATCAATATTTGCTCATGGGAAAATTGCTGGGTATTTACTTCTTCATTGCATTGCATGAAAAAAATCCAAAAAAAAAAGATTTTTATCAAACTAGTACCATAAATTTTAAAGAAATGGTGCAATAAAATGGACAGCTTTAAATTTGCATAATAAAATGGACAGCTTTAAATTTGCATATCTTTGTTCGAAAATTAGATATAGAAAATGAAATTAGATAATCTTGAGAAAAAGCTTACCTTTTTCTTTTTTCAATCGATTATTTGTCTTATTAATTTTGCTTCTATGTAGAATGCTTGTTTGACAAAATTTATGTTTAATACAGGAACTGTATTATTGCATGTAATACATACTTCATACTTTGGAGTACTTTGGTACATACTTTATACTTACGTGGGTCTGGAACTTCAAGGGAAATTAGGTACCTTTATACAACATAATTGGTTAAAACCTTTCTGATTTACTAAGATAGCTCCATAAGCATTAATGCAACCATGGCCAACGCTAAGACAGAATTGCAAGTAAGAGATTCAAAGATATGTAATGAAAATAGTGACTAGCATATCGAGCAAAGTTTGCTAATTTTTATCACATAAATTTTATTTTCCTTTCAATTTTTCAATTGAAATTTTACATAAACATTTTACTTTGTCTACAGCAAAAATCATTACTATATTTGGACTTACTGGTAGTTCATCTATGAAATAGTTCTGAAGGGTTTTGCCCTTTTTTTTGTTGACGATTCCTTGAGGCAGCAAATATGGCAATAAAATTATTGCTGCATTTATTTCAGTTGTAGAAACTATGTATAATGGAAAAATTTATAATTATCACAAATCAAGTAACACAAATTAACATAGAATTTAGCGTACTAAATGTGAAAAAAAAAACAAAGAAGCTTTATAATTGTTATTATTTTCAGCCTGCTGCTATCTTACCTTTTTTTAAAATCAAGGTTACTTTCAAACTTTAATTTTAAATTTGGGAAAAATTCAAAAAATATTGAAAATATTTAGCTGCAGAGCACAAAAATGTAGTTCTTTATGGAAATTAATATTTTCTTTGTAACTTAAAATGCTTTGTATTAAATTAATACTTACTTTACTTCATGTTTTATTTTGCAAGTAAAACCATTCAGAAAAAAAGAAACAGAATTAACAAATAATGAAGTGTATTGATACAGCATAAACAGGAGACAGCTGCAGAAGGGAAAGACATTACACAAACAAGATGGGTTGCGACTTTAATAAGTTCGGTCAACTAGCCTAGCAAAAAAAAAAAAGAGGGGGGTACCATTTTCGAACCAAAAGCTGATACCAGTTTGCATTTATTTTTTATTGCGTTAAGCGCTTTTTTCCCTCGATTTTTATGGGTTTGTTTAAAAGGTTGCTAAACAATTATTAAAAAATATTTTTATGAACACTTTTGTGAGATAAAGTTCTTAGTACTTTTTTATTATTAATTTCTTCAAAATCATATTTTATTTTGCTATTAAAATGTTTCACGTAGTTTAAGAATTAACTATAGTAGATCTATTGTTTACCTATTCCAAAATATTAATCTTACCTAATGGGTAGAGCAATACACTGGTGTGCAAAAATTAAGGACGAGACGGTTTTTTCAATATAACTTTGTACATAAGCTTTCCAAATCAACACATTTAATACCGTAAGATCCCCAATACGTAAGGACAAATGTAATGTAAGCAACACTTACTAAAAGAGAAATCAGAGGGATAAAAAGAAGCTTTATTGAAAAAGTAGCATGGAGCGTAATGCGACTGAAGGCCGAAACATCCCTTTGATGGGTGTCCAGCAAGAAACATCCGGTCTTTAGTAGGGGATATGATCTCCCCCGACTGCTAGGCAGGTTTCACAGCGTCTGCCCATGCTGAGAATGAGGGTGTCAATAAGTTGTTGAGGCATTGCTGCCCATTCGTCTTGCAGCGCCAATCGAAGCTCCCGAATCGTTACTGGTGCTAAGGTACGAGCTGCCAAGCGTCTGCCTAGAAAATCCCATACATGCTCGATGGGATTGAGATCCGGAGATCGTGCCGGCCAATCCATACGTTCAATATCCTCACTCTCTAAGAGCTGTTCGGCAGCTACTGTGCGATGACATGGTGCATTGTCGTCCATGAAAAGGAACTGCGGACCCATAGCGCCTCTAAAAAGACGCACATATGGAAGAAGAATCTCATTACAATAACGGGTCCCGTTGACTGAACCTGCGTCGAAGATGTGAAGGTCTGTGCGACTACCAAGCATGATGCCTCCCCAAACGAGAACACCGCGACCTCCATATCTGTCCCTTTCAATGATGTTCGAGGGATGATTGCGGCTTCCCCGCTCTCTCCAGATGAGTATGCGATGAGAATCGCTACTCAGACTGAATCTGCTCTCATCTGTAAAGAGTACTCGTCCCCATTCATTGTGTCTCCAATTCCGGTGTTCCCGGCACCACAGAGAACGCCTTCTCCGATGGGCAGGCGTTAGAGGTACACACCGTATAGGGCGTCGTGCAAACAGACCACCACCGTGCAGTCTTTTGGCACCGGTAAAACGCAATATCGGTCGTCCAGTCGCCTGTGTCGTGTGTCTAGCGATTTCTCCCGCTGTCTGCCACCTGTTTCTTCTGGCCTGTAAGACAATATACCGGTTATCTGCGGGTGTGGTTCCTCGTGGACGACCACTACTGAACCCCCGGATAGCTGTTCCTGTAGTTTGAAATTGTCTCCAATGTCGTGAGACGATGCTGTGAGCACAATTCCGAACTCTGCAGCCACACTTGTCACACTGCGGCCTTCCTCCAACTTCCCAATGATTCGACCTCGGGTAAAAGCATCCAGATGTCGTCTAACAGATTGATTATTCGCCATTTCTCGCTGAGGCAACAACTCGGTGTGGTTTTAACTGCTATACGGCGTGCAATCTCTTTGCCAGAAATACTGATCTTACACCGACAACATGCTTTATACTACTCAGACACTCCCCCATTACGTCTGCCTGCATATCTGCTCATGTGCTACCGTACATCACCTTACTTAATCTCCTGATTGGTCTTTCTGTCCACTCTGCCTCTTCGTTCAGCTGATATTCTAATTTTTCGACTTCGTCCTTAATTTTTGCACACCAGTGTATTTCATTGAAAATGATAAGTGTTACGTACACTTTTGGGAGAGCTACTGTATAAATTATTATATTGAATAAAATATTACATGTAGAGTGAATGAAAAAAATATCAATACTTAGAGACGGGGTGGGGGGCGGCATATTTGTTTAAGAAAATAAAAATGCAGAGTAAAACAATTTTGAATTATTAAACAAAAACCACTTCGTTTACCAGAATTATAGTAGTAAAATTCATGCAGGAGAATGAAAACACATAACCCTGTAACAAATTCAACGTTGAAATTAAAAGCTTCAAAGTTCTATGCTATTTATAAAGGCGTTGTATTTATCATCTGCGTTACTGTAGCTACGGTGGAATTTTTTATGTAAGTTTTAATTCGTAAAAATGCTTTGTCATCTTTGTCAATTGTCTAACGGAAATAAAGGCCTACGTTTTCGGAAACAAATGTCGAAAAAACACATTTTCTTTTGCAAATAAAAAATAACGCAGCTTAAGCTTAAGCTGACTCAAAGTTAGTTTATACGGAATTCCAAACCAAATCGAACGGTTCGTTTTAAATTTTAATGAGTTTTCAATACAACAATAAACAAAAATGAACCAATAAACAAAAGAGAACACATCACACATATAAATTTCAATAAATTCTAACCTTTTTTACGAATCTTATAAGATAATTGGATAACTTAACGAGCAAGTACAAGAGTGAAACGAAAACTACAGGAATGCACTGCAATGTAACGAAATTAGGACGAAATAATTTCGTCAAAAATTTGAGATTTCTGGTTTCGTCAAAGATCACGTGATTTGGTGACGAAAGGATCGTCGAAAACAACGAAATAGTGCTCGAGGATTGCCGAATCGTTAAAATTGAGCGTTTCATTTTTGACAGTGCAGGTAAATAAAAAAATCAAGCCCCAGAAAACCATTCATGAATGTATAGTGGGGTGAGTGAAGAATAGATAATGGAAGTTTAAGGGTCATGACATGATTTATGTGACACTAGCAGCCATTCAAATGGTTCATTTTTGCATACGCAAATTGAAATGACACGCAAAGAACAAACAGAACGCTGCATTGAATTTTATTTTCACCCAAAAAATCATCAAGTGAAGAACATATCGCACCCTGGCAAGAAAAGTAACACAACTCAAAAATAAACAGCATTGGAGAAAGTCGAGGTTTTACGCAATGGTAGTTTTGAATTATTTAGTCTCAAATACTTCAATATGCGCAAGAAATTTTTTATGTGGTGTTTACTGGCTAGATTTTGTGGTCTAAATGGATTACGCATATACTTAAAGTTTGAAATTATTTCTTCTAAATTATTAAAATACATAATTTTTAGTATGATGTATTACAATAATTATATCGTTTTACACCACCTCTCACCAGTTATGTAAGCTATCTCTGTGCGAGTTTTGTGGCAAGTAAGAGTAGTTAATGTGGATTTTAAATCAATAACTAGCACGTAATCCCCGAATTTTGAGTTGTGTAATTTTCTTTGTCGGGCTGTGACATGTTGTCTCCGGAAGCATTTAGGGGGTCTGTTCTTCCTGATAACACTGTTGGGTCATTCCATACAAAATGATCAAAATTCACAAAAAAGTGGTGGCCGCATGGTAACAGATTTTTATGAAATTTGGTATACAGGTTCCTTTTATGCCTATATGAAAATATTTATAATATTTTTGCTTAATATTTTTTATTTGAATAGTTACATGCGATTGAAAATTGGTCAAATTGAACAGCATTCTCTCATAAACGCTAAATGTTGCATTTTTGAAGGCTTTTATCTTATTAACTATTTAATGAAAGCATAAAAGTTATATGTTGTTGCAATCTATGGAGTAGGGTAATTAATCTGATATCAGTAAAATTTTCAAAGTTATTAAAGTTAACTTTTAACTGAGTTTCAAAAACTAAAAATATTTCAGTTTTCTCATAATTAAGCATTTTATTTTTTAATCTCAATCTTTAAGGAATGCATTAGCTTTGCTGAAATTAATACCCAATAATGTGCTAAGTATCATAAAAAAATACTTTACTTTTGAAGTTGTATTTTAACTCTTTTGTCTTCAAAATCAGTTTTAAACTTAGTGACATTTTGTAAAATGATGATTTTCCCCTTCACATAGACACAAAAATTCAAATGAGGGAAAAGTCAGACAACTTTAAAATTTTGCAAGAATATAGAGCTGTGTTTGTACTATTCGTTTGAAGAAACTCGAAATTGGTTTTCGATTTCCAAACGTAAAATAAAATGTAGAAAAATAGCATTTTCTTTGTGTTTTATGGGTCAATCCATACAGGTTCGACGGATGGGTGCGCTCGACCATTTTTAATTTTTTTGAAATTCATATCCCTAAAAGCTGCATATCAAAGATGTTTAAAACCACTTTTATTTTTTCTCTAAACTGTACCTTTGATTTTTTAGAGGTCATCAAAAGTGATTTTCGTAGTCAAAAATGAGAATTTTAGACCTTTGCATTTTGGCCAAAATCTATTTGAATTACATTTATGACAGTTAATTTAACGTTTTAATGTTAAAGTGCATAAGTTGATAGTCTTACATGCTGAATTACGTAGCTGTAAGTTAATAATTAAAATAATGGCAACAGGTTAAAGTTCAAGGTCAAATGTAAAAATTTTACTCATTTCAAAGGGGGATAACTCGCGTAGGGGGCCGAAACACAAAATGAAATACGGCAAAAACTAATTACTGGAACAAAGCTAAAAAGAATATGTAACTGTTGCTGTGTGTTTGTGTACCCTTTTTAGATTACAGCCCCTTAAAAATCGGGAAAATGACAAAAATGACATTTTTAGACCCTTGTAAACCAAAAGGGGATGGAATTAAAAATAAAATTTCTTGGCCAAGTGAATATTCCATTCAAGTACTATGCATGTTATATATACATTGCTTTTTGTGTTTGGTTTGTAAGAAAATACAGGTCTTTGAAATTGAGCAATTTTGCTAGTCAATTCACACACTAAAACAGAAAAAAAAGTTTGAAAACTTCATTGCACCTTCTTAAATTACGTATATCGTGCCCTATATAATACATTATACTGAAAAAACATATTGTAATTTTAAAAATAATTATTTTAATTTTATAACTTAGAAATATTTGGACATGAATGAGTAGTTTGTACTGTATGGAACCTGTATGGATTGACCGTTATGTGAAATTACGAGAATTCAAAAAACTAGATAAACGACTCAATGATGTAAAAGCATGTATATCTAACATTTATTTCGATTTTTAAAAAATGTACATTTTAGCAAGTACTTCATAAACTTGCTTTTGAGAAAATGAAACACGAAAGAAATGGTTATTTTTTCTAAACTTACAATAAAAAGAAGTAACTAATGAAATTTTGCCTTAGTTCAAGTTACTCTTGTAACAAAATACACTGATACCAATGATTAAAATTTAGTAGCATCTAAAAGACACTTCAATATGTTACGTAAAAAAAACTTGAGAGTAAATTTAGAGCATTCCCTCCTCTTCAAAAAAAAATCTGAAATAGAGGAAAAAATGAAATTTTCGATTTTTGAAGTATTTCGTCATCAAGAAATTCATAAACAATAACTAAATTAGAGCAGATAGTTAGTCATAGATAGTTTTTTAACCTGAATCATTTTTACTGTTATTTTTTCTTTAAAAGAGCTAAAAGAGTGATTTGAAATCTGAAGTAAATTGGCAAAATTTCAATATTTGTTAATATCTCAGATTCAAAAAAAGATCCGAATAAATTTTGTTTTGCTCTTTCCCAATAGAGATTTGTTTATGGAATGCGGAAATATTTATTTTTTAAGTGTACGTTTATAACTTATGGAGTTATTGAGTAACAAACTGGCAGCAATGAACTCTGAAAATTTAGGCTTAGCGCAAGCATCAACTTCTAATTTCAATAACAAAGCAACAAACAGTTTTTAAACTTCCATACTTTGCATTCCCTCATAGAAATGTATAGTTTACCTAAATAAAAATTTTCATTGAAGTCTGTGACATGTCAGCCACAGCTGATTTGTTCATTTCGCATGGAATGATCCATTAGTCATCGGTGACTGACACTAATGTTTCCCTTCAGAACGCTCACTTTTTTGGTGACTGACAGAACAAAATGTGGTATGAAACTGAATATTACACTTTTAAGTGAACTCAGGATCGTACCATTAATGTATTTAAATAATACTTACCAAAAGCTTTAAAAATAGATCGTGTTAAAATATTTCAAATGAGAGATAAAAGAAAACAAATAGGTTATTATTCAATAGCTTCGAACTGCTGGTGTGGCCTGACTGGAATTTCTTCATAAACACGTGAGGTTAAAGCTTGCAGCAAAATAAAAAATAATAATAATAAATCAAAATCCTAATCTAGTGAAAATATATAATGCATTTTGTACAGAGCAGCGATGTGTCATCTTCATTAAAAAAATGGTTTGGTTATCTTCTAATTTGTGTGATATAACACAAAAAAAAAAAAAAAAAAAAAAAAAAAAAAACAAAACAAAAACAGAGCTAGTGGATGAACACATTTACGAAAAAAAAAAAGGATTAAGGTTGGTTGGTGGTAAGTGGGACCTCTTTTGAGAATAGTTTGTTTTTGAAACCATATACAAAAGTTTCGAAACAAAAGAATTTAAACTTATTGTCCTATTTTATCTTGGACAATTAACAAAAGTTCATCATTCTTTTCTAAAATAATTCTTCAAATATTCTTAACGATTATATTTTTTTAAAAATCGGATTGGTGTCCCACTTGGTGTCTATAGTAAGGGGTAAGTGGGTCACCCCCCCCCCTTTTTATTAAAATTTTATTGAAGCATATCTAAAAAAAGGGTAAGGGAGTCTTACATGATAAAGTATGCAAATTTTTAGTGTGACTTATTTTTTTGTTTAATCCATCCATTTATGAAATATTTACTGTCTTTTAAATCTGTATCATGGAATTCATTTCATTTGGGAAATTTATTGAACTCCTATTGGTATATATTTTACTTTTACATATAAAAGTGCGTTTAATGAAAGTAATACAGTTGATTAAAATCAGTTTGAGTAAATTTGCCAAAACTATAAGTTGAAAAAGAAATTGGAAACACTAAATGACTCCGTCTATGTAAAGTTGGCTGATGAAGATTCATTATCGTTTTATTCTCAGTAATTTTTCCAACAGCATCTGCACTATGCCAATAAAAAGTGTCACTATTTTTATTCCTTCTTGCAAATTTAACAGCATTTTTTAATTTGTATCATCAACTTCCAACATTTGACCTACTTAAATCTAAATGATTTACTTTCATGAATGTTTCACAAATACATAATCACCAGCTTTAGCAGTTTCTGTAGCTGAACTACTAATTCCTACTAAGTAATCATAGTTATCTTGTATTTCACCAATACAAATACTTAATCAGAGTTGCCTTTGATTTTAAAATCCACATTATTATAGGGGGACCCATTTACCCCGTACAGCAAAAATGTACGGAGTAAGTGGGACCTCTCCACTTAAGCACTTATTAATAATATTTTAAACACAAATTCTTGTTGCTGCATGAACTTTAAATCAAAACTTTTACGTGAAAAGTTATCATAAAAAAATAAAATAAAAACTAAGCTGGAAACACTTCTTTAAAAAATGTTGCTTGAACTCGCAAAAAAAATAAAAATAAATAAATTAATTAAAAAAAAACTAATACTATGATCTAGCAAAAAAATCCACGAATACCATATTTGTCCAAAACCAATCACTGTGATGAAATTTAACATGATCAGTGCAAAAAAGTTTGAAAACTTTATCCATATATCAAATTTAAAGGGGGGACCCATTTACCCCAGTAACCCACTTCCCACAACCAACCCTATTTGAGAAAATTATATTTCTCTTTTTCTCTAATTATCAATATCAATATTTATTCTTGTATTTTGTCTTTCTTACATGGGTTATTTTAACATTTGAATTATGTTATTTCATTCTGGTGTCAGCGATAAGTTCCACCTCAATTTCAACTGAATTACTGAAGTGGAATTACTGAAAATAAGTTTGAACTGCTAGTAAGACTGAAAATCACTTAGATGAGATAAAAACATGTTAACTCACACACAACCTGAAATTGCCTTACAATGTCATTTAAATGGTTCCTCCACTAATCTCTGCAATAATTAAACACAATATACATTACTATCTTCTGAAAATGTATTTCTGTTGTCAAAGTCTTTGAATAAGTATTACACATTTTTGAATATCTCTAAGGTTTTGATATTAATCAAAAATAAAATTTTAGAAGTTGTAAGTTTGGTATTTTTTGGATCACAAGAAATTCAAAACTCCCATCTTCAAAACTGCAAAACTTCAATCATGCAAATTGAATTTTAGGGACAATAGTATATTTCTGATAAATAAATATTTCATTTGACTCCTAATATACAAAAATTGTCCATGTAATTTAACTAAAATTTTACGCATCAGATAATACCTACATTTTCTTATTAAGACCAGCTGGTGAGACAATGGTTTTTAATGCTACGAGAGTAGAGGCAAATAAGAAATAAATAAAACTTAAATAAGAATATTCAACCTCTTTTGAATCCTGGCCAAATGCTCTGACGGCTATTTCCCACAAGAGCATATAAGTCAACGAAAATTAATATGCGTTATAAACAAACCGTTCTTTAATACTATTACTGAACTTATATAGCAAAGGGTACTTCTCAGGGCCAAATTTATCTGAAGTTCTTTAGAAAACAGTTGCTGTGGCGTGTAACTTGCAAAATAAAAAGGGGGGGGGGGGAGAAAAGTGATAGAAAATTTATCATCGCTTGT
Source organism: Uloborus diversus (assembly GCF_026930045.1). Taxonomy (NCBI): domain Eukaryota; kingdom Metazoa; phylum Arthropoda; class Arachnida; order Araneae; family Uloboridae; genus Uloborus; species Uloborus diversus. The sequence continues at coordinate 79,013,018 of NC_072733.1, forward strand.
CTAGTTTTAAAACTGCCTTTACATACTATAAAGTGTCAATTCACAAAGCTCTGTGACTCTCCAGTTGTTTAACCGACCAAAACGATGAAAATTTAATGAACAAAAAAAAGTCAAAACATGGGTTGAAGTAAATTAATCCACAAATTAAACATACTGTGACGCTTGACGAATATTCTTTTACATTTTAGAATTATGTATAAATAATCTGCTAAATGACAGAAAAGTACACAGTTGATGCTTTTACTCATGACCAACAACGGTTAACAATATCCCTACCGCCCGAGTTCTTTGGACTATTTGATTCTCAATCACACATGTGAACCAAAGGTGATATATTTCAAAATCTCACTCCGTTTTAAAGTGAAATCATTACTTAAATTATATTACAGAACAAAACTAACTTCTGATTTTAACCCATTTCAAGCCGAGCATAGAAATTTTATAAAATGTGGTAATCTTTTCTTAAAATTGAGTTTTTAAAATACATCCATTAAGACATAAAAAAGTTTCTTGCATAAAAAGTAATATTTAATTAAAAAAATAAAATGGTGCGTATACGCACCATTGGCCAAATCAATGAACAAATATTTCACTGGAACAATATTATTCTTAGTCGAATTTTTACATTTTTAAATGAAAACTTTGGAAGCATTTTGGATGTAAATGTACTGTGCATTTGAGGCACAAATAATTCGTGTGGATTTTGCGCACTTTACATCGTCTGCGAACTTTTTCTTCGTGTTCATTTATGGTATATGCGATTCTATCAGTTCTTATTTCTTTCGGTAGAGCTGTGGATGATGGATGACCCTTGTTTGGATGTGTTATTTGTACCGTATTTTCACCAAATAGATTGTCCTTGAATTCAGCTTTTAATAAGGCAATCGCTATGTATGACCAAACTTCTGTAAGTGGCATTTTTGTGTTATTAGCAATTCTATGTACCTTCCATGAAATCACTATCACACTATCAATAATATTTGTAAATAATGGCCACCACCATTTTTTACTTTTAATTGCTATAGGGTCATTCCATGTCAAGTGATCCAAAATTTGGGAAATTTTTTCCCTCACCCTTTTGTATTTCTTTGAAATTTCGCTTATCGATTGTACCATTCGAGGTAATCAAAAGTCCAAATTTTTAGATTTTTATCTCTTTTATTTTTTTATTTATGACACTTTGATTTTTCGAAAAACCCTCTTTTTTTCATGGATGCTTGAACATAAAATGAACGATAACTCAGCACCAAATATAGATAGAAAGATTTGGTAAAAAGCATTTTAAAGTACATTAGTTGCTGTTTAATGGGATATAAAACATGACTTATTTCAAAAAAAAAAAATTTAGTTTTTTAAAAATTGAAATTGAAATTTTAAATTTAAATTTCTTAGAAAAGGTATAATGAATTTTTTTTTAAAAAATCTCAAAAATTTGTGAGTATTTTATCTTTATTTGTACAAAGTTTCAAGTTGGGATCTCAATGGGATCATATTTTTATGAATTTTTAAATAAAATTTGACTTATGAAATAATGGACATTTTTCAGATTCTAACTAGTTAAATATGGGGTTCGCTTACTGGGGATGGTCTAGTAAGTAGTAATTGATAATGACTATGCTTGAAATGAGCTGACATGACTTTGTAAATTGGTAAGCTCCCCCCCCCCCCCACCACCACCACTTTTAATCTTTTTTTTTCTTCTTTTTTTTCAAAACTTTTCAAAATGTCAAAAAAATAATAACAAATAAATAAATAAAAAACCAAAATGAATAGTAAACTTATTAAAAGTTGGTAAATGTTCTTCTTTAATGCAAGAAAAAGCCCCACCCCCCGCACCACCACTTTTATTGTTTTTTTCAAAACTATTTTCAAAATGTAAAAAATAAATAAATGAGTAAAATAAAACAAAATGAATAGAAAACATATTAAAAGCTGGTAAATGTTGTTCTTTAATACAAGACGAAGTACATTCCGCCCCCCCCCACCCATACGATTAACACTATACTAGTATCACGCCTCACCTGATGCTTTTTTTTTTCACACCAAGTGTTTCTTTTTCAATCCGAACTTCACAAAGTGTACTTGATTAATTCACTATCTGATAAGGAAAGTTATGATTCATTTCATCCCGTACCCCTGCACCAACTTTCAATTTTGAAGGGAGGAGAGAAATAGTTTGCCCCAAGATCATAGCGAAATAGAAGTGTTTCCCCCCATGTTGTTCCATTCTTTTCACACTAAACTAAAAATAAATCTAAGCATCAGATCATATGTCTGTCCGCATAAAACTATCTTTCTACAACATTTGGAGTGCAGCTGTTTTTTTTTCTTTTCTTTAACGCTAGTTTTCTTTTTAATTTCAGTTGTAAAGGAGAGCAATGCAGCGAGATCTATTTGCAGATATATTAAAAGTAGTTATAGACCAAGCAAATTTTGCTAGTTTGAGCATAACCTTCCATGTTGTTAAGCTTCATTCCAGATTGCATTCCAGTATGGTGTGTATACGCACCTTTGGCTGAAAATGGGTTAAGAAAAAATATATAATGGGGTGAGAGAGAAAATATTCCGAAAACGCAATGTTTAGTAACAGTTTTAACTGTTAATAAGTAATAGCACTTATACCAGTGTTGCTTAAACTACGACCCGCAGGCTAAATGTGGTCAGCGAAGCTAATCCATGTAGCCAGTTGCTTTGTTAAACATTGTGAATCGAAAACTATACTCTGGAAACTTCCAAAACAAATGGATCACGTTTATTTATTTATTTATTTTTTTAATTAAGAAAGATTTCAAAACTCTTCATGCGCCACAAAGTATAACACGAGGCTTACAACAATAAATAAAATACTCACAAAAAGCTAAAAACAAACAACACATTCAAAAAATAACGTAAGACACATAACATAACACAAAACAAAGTTACGCAGAACAGCAAGTCTCTCGGAACTTTTCACTAGATCAAAAGAAACAGGAGGCCAACAACAGGACAAACTTAGTAAACTTTGCTTACCTACAAAACACCTACAAATTTAGAGTCAAATAATCAGAAATGGTTTTACGAGAAACAGATAGAAGCTTCGCTTTAATAAAATAAGCATGCAAAGTAATGATGACAACAATTCTTGGTTCGTAATTTTCTGCCCTTTTCTGCAGTTTTTCATGTTATCTAAACTTACTGATACACGTTTTTATGTGTGTTAGATGTTCGGGCTCCCGAGATTCATATTAACAACGCCCCGTGGGAAAAATAAGTAGGCACAACTGACTTACACTGTTGCAAGTAGACTACACATTGCAAGTTTAAAAAAAAAAGTATTACCACTATGTCGAGTGACTGAGTCGAAATTTCAACGCTTATACGGGTCATTCTTCAAAAAGTAACTTTGCTGTCACACGCCTTTTACAGTAAAAACTTTAAGGAACAATTCATTTAATAATGTTTTTTAATTTCATCAAAAATATATCTATTTAAACCAGCCAACAATTTTTTAATAATAGTTTTTTATTTTAATGTATTTCTGGTTTACAGTATGTGAATTCTCACCTATGTGGAATGTCACACACCTAGTGTGACTGTTATAGTTGCTTCATATCTTGTTTAATTAAAAATATATGTTTATTTGTTCAACATTACTTCCACAAGCGTCTCAAATAGTGATGTGGATCGGGTAAATACCCAGCGGGTAGATAAACATTTTTTGGGTATTTACCCAAGGCCTGGGTAAATACCCAAAAACTGGGTATTTTACAAAAAAAAATGCAAAAAAGTGAATGGGAATTATTTTTTAAAATCTAAATATGAAATAATTGGTAAATCTGACACACAAATGTATTACACAGTTTATAATATTTTTTATTGAAAGACTTGATGAGATTATGAAAGAAACCTATCGTGAACCAAAGAATCTTTCTTTTCAATGTCATAATTGGAGAAGTATAAATAATTCAATGATGAACTTCAGGATTTCAAAATCACAATCTAGGTTAGTCATATCCAAAATAAAAAAAAGGAAGCATGAGGGATTTTTAGAAGAAAAAACTGGGAAGTTATTAAGACTACATGATGTTATTTATTTATTTTATTGCTGTTTAAGTGATAACGTGGCAAATATAGAAATAGTTAGAAATAGTTTTCACATTACTAAGCAAACAAAAAAAAAAAAGAAAAAAAAAATCAAAATATTGTTTTTTATTGCCTTGCTGTTTCAGTTGCTCACCACTATTTCATGATGAAAATTTATTCAAACTATTTTTATTGACATTTCGTTGCATTTTCATGTCATGCACGGATATATTACTGGGTTATAAAAGACTAGGACCTTAAAAAATTGATGTTTGCTTTTTTTTGTAACCTGTTAAGATTTTTACTTTTTGTAGAATGGCTTTTTATATCTGAAGTTTGGCTATCAACATTGACTAGGCATATCCAACACATTTAATGTGAATATCATATTAGATTGCTAAGTTGTTTCACACAATAATTCTTTAAATAAGTGATCAAAATACAATTTTTGGGCAAAAATTTGTTTTGTATATTGTTGGTTATACATAGTGGAATACATACAGAAAAATATTTTAGTTGAATATAAATTTTTGAAATAAATTCCCGAGTAAATACCCATTTTGGGTATTTAACCGGGTATATATTCTGGATATTTACCCCCAAAAATAAATACCCGGGTATTTTACATCACTAGTCTCAAATACTAAATCTTTAAATGTATTATTTTTTTTTATATTGCAATTAAGTTTGCTTTAGTAGGATAAGGAATCACGTCACACAATAAATTCTCACCTCCGTTACCCAAGCGTAAAATGCCATTTCTCATTAACAGATGGCAGTAATGACATCAAATTTTATTTCCCATGACACAAGAGGGCCCCCCTTGTTTATTTTCAGCCATAAAGAAGTTGTGTGATTTTTGTTGAAAAATAAAATAGATTTTGTTTTAAAAACCAAGTTTTATTATTGGGAATTCCTACCTCCGTGAACTTGAATTTCATCGATGTAAATTAATGTAAAAAAGGAAGTGCACATGTTTCCATGTACTTAACATGTGCAGATCGTACCAACGAAGAAAAAATTCTCTCCATGAAAAATGTATCCATTAGGCTTATATTAATGGAAAATTCCTCACCTCCGTGAAAGCTCTGATCAATGTCATTATTTTTGAGGTGAGAATAAATGATAGAGGGGGACATATATCAGTTTTAGACAGTATACCAAAATGATAAATTGCCAGTGTGTTCTCAAATTTACTAATTTGGAAATATATTAATACTATACTACGTTTAACACAAATTTGAAGTAAAAGGATAACAAAAATTCAAGCCGTACTTTAATTAAGAGAGCTTAATGTTAGATTCATACTAATCATTAAAATAGCTCTTTGTTTGCCCAATTAATAAAATTACTTCTTTGATATTAAGATGACCACGATTTTCAAACACTAAAAGTTTTTTTTTTCCTTTTTTAAAAAAATTCCCTGAACATCGTACGTACTTCTTATTTTTTTTTATTTATGAGCAAAATATATTGGAACTTAGCTTGGCCAATTTTTTATGGTTACTTCTAATAGGTAACATTTCATGTAAGAATGAAAAAAAAAGAAAGAAAACGAGGTTTTTAAGTTGAAAAATATTTTTGTTCAAAAGTTACATTCTGGAGAATGACCCATATACGAGTTGAAATTTTGATTTCAAAAATTGAATTGACAGAATTGATTTCACAGTATATTATTTATAGTTAAATAAATCAAAGGAAAAAATGTTTTTATTATTCATTTTGCAAACACGTCATATTTTCTGCATCAAAAAGACAATTGGTGCGTTATAAAGTTTTTCTTTTTACACGGATGATTCTCTCTAATTAGGCCAAATAGGAGATAAGATTTTTCTTTCCATCAACTTTGTTATTAACACATGATTTAATTTTTTATGACTTAATCTGAGCTGATCTATATCAAGAAAATTATTGGCCATGATCAAACATATTCATTTTTTTGCCCATTCTTCTTCTTTTTTATACACGTGAGGAAGTGATGCTTATCATAACCTTTACCTAAGTAAAAATGGCTACAAGATTGGTCAGTTGATTAACACTTATTTTATAACAGCAATAATTTCATTTTAATCCCAGAATATAAGAGCAAAATTTCATCGCTTATTCATAAGTTATATCACTCCCTCACTTAGAGGGAATATGAGGGGGCTATGGTGAGAGAGTGATACATTTTAACAAAATGGGCCATTTACTTTTTTACAGTTATCTGAATTGAAATTAGGCTTAGTGGGATTTAACTATACCTAAATGTTCTTATAAATCAATATTACTTAGAAAGTTTATCATTTACCAGTTTTCAGTCTGGGCTGATGAGGGAATGAAGAGGCAAAAAAACTTTCAGTCTATTCTATGTCAAAATGTCCCTCTGAAAACAATAGAACTAAAAATCAAGTTACTTATTTCTGATGCAATGTGCTGTGATGGCTACCAAAACATTCCGATTCCGTCAATTAAGCTTTATGTGCCCTTTAGTAGCAGTTCGAGGAACTTTAATAGGTCAGTGAGGGAGTGTCATAAGAGGGGAAAAACTTTCAATAATGATATTAAAGTTAATATTTTTAATAATAAATTATAAGAATGTTAATTCCCTATTTGAACATAAATCAAATTATTAGAACATAAATAATAAACTGATACTCATGCTCTTGAAGTTCAGCGCGTTGCCGACCGAACCACTACGATTGTCTGTACGGCAATAGTAGCACTAAGACAAAATTTCAAACTCAAGAAAATAATTCTATCGTTCTCGTAACATGTAATAAATTCGACGTAGCTCACTAGTTCCATGAGCAAACACAATAGATAATACAATAAATTTGCAACTGTGACACAATTAACAAAATTGAAACAAAAATATTAACGCTTACTTTAAAGAATGAAATTCAAGGCGTTAAATCCACTATAATATTAAAATCTGTTCGCATCCGTCTGTCTGTCTGAAGATCGATCTTCTCGAGAACAGCTGTGAATCAGGAGTCGAACGAGATACCGATCAATTCGAAATTTTCCAAAGAAAACAATAGGACCAATCTCGTAATTGTGCGGCTTTAATTAGCGGAGATATTAATTAAAACGTTAATTAACATAACGTTATTCAGGAATTTTTATTTCTTTCCTGTTGCCATTTTGCATTTGCGTGAGCAAGTAAAATTCTAATAATTGTTTAAAAGAGATTTTTTTGGCTGCTGTCCAAATCTTAAAACAACGTTTCCATCTAGAATTTCATTTTAAATTAGTTTAAAATTGGTTGCCCTATTCGAGCATAGCCTTTATTTTATCGTCTGTCCTTTTTTTTATTTCTTGACATTCAACGTTCTTAACTCTTTTCAGCATATGAAAGTTGTTTCTTTAGCTATGTTTAATGATTGTAGTGTACACTGTAAAAAATCTCGGAAAACTCTCTGAATATATAAAAAAAGCTTTCCGTAATAAACAGATTCGTACGCCCTCAGCAGTTTTCTGCTCTTATCAAATACCTTTCCCGTTTAACAAGAAAGTAAGAGTCGACGCCTGCGCAGCTCACACGGCAATTTTATAGTCCAACATCAAATCCAAACTGAAACTCGTGAAAGCACGCAATGAAAACAAGTGCTGACTCATGTGCGAAGTAACACTCATCAAGGGGATTAGTAGAAGTTTTGTTCCTCGCATGAATTCACTGAAGATAATTTTAAAGTCTTATATTTTCTTGCTAATATATCGTCATGGGATTGAATTTGAAGCTATGTCACTTATTTTTAAGTACGAAGTGCAACTTCTCGACGCATGCTCGCGGAAGGAATACAAACTGAAATTAAAAACCAAATAACTGCCGAGAGGACGCCATGTAAATTCGTTGCGTCGCATAACTTGTGTAGGTAATTTACTTTTTTCTTGGATACTTTTCTTCTTTCTACCAAATGGGTAATTTTTGTAGGCAGAATTTTATTCTGTCATAAAAATCACCTTTTTGGTGACCAAAGCCTGCAAAAGACCACCACCGACGAATAGGTAAGTCGCTTTGCAACTCTATTACTTTAAAGTGATTTAGTTCATATAAATCTCGTTAAAAAAAACTATTTTCCTCAGTATCATTTTTTCGTTGTGAACTATTGCAATTTGAAAATATTTTACATTACATAGAACACATATTTAAAGTGCAAGTGTGTCTAGTTTTATTCTGTAAAATTTATGAATTGAAGATTATAAAAAACTTTAAATAAGTGTTATTGTGTACTTTGTTTTTATATGTCAATCTCAGTTAATATTTGGCTGAACATTTATGTATCAAGCATTATGAATTAAATGTTATAATATGCAAATTGTCAGGTTTGATAGTTCGTCTTTAAGATTGCATGTTTTGATTCTCTTGTAAACAGTGTAGCTAGAGTGTATGAAGTAAAAAAAAAAAATTCTTGTAATTAGGAACATAGTGCTTCAGTATTACCTAAAGGACGATATCTCTTTAAATATTTGCATTAGCGAAACGCTTTAAATTAGTTAAATGTGTATTAATTTCTTTAACAAATAGATTCATATATGTATTTAAAAGTGTCTTCATTTTTTTCGTTTTACGAGACTCAATTTTACCAAAAGCAAAAAAAAAAAAAAAAAAAAGACTTAATAAAATAAATAATTTTGTATTTTTACACCATATTAAAGTATTTGACTTATAATTTATTTGATACTTTGATTAATAAAGTATATGATACTTTGAATTATAATTTATATTATACATGAAATATTATTTATTTCAGCAGAGCTTCATTAGTACGATTTATTTTAGTTGCAATGTACCTGCCCTTAAGGGAAAGAAGCTGCAAATATAACAAACAAGAATTATTTCTCAATAATATATTTTTGTATATATATGAAATACACAAGCAATGAATAGCAATGAGAAAAAGAAAAGTAAAAGTAGCAATTATTAGAATAAAGTTGAAAGGTTGAATTCGGAGCTCATCAGCCGTGGAAGATTCGATAAATATGGTCAAAAGACCAAAAGATATTAAACTACTTACTAAATAGAGAGTGTTTAAGCTCTAATATATGCATTACATTGGGCCAAACGCACAATATGCTAAACTATATGCAATAAACAAGAGCTTAAACCTAAAATTAAAAGTAGGGTTTTTTTTACTTCGGCTAAATTAAGAAACAATTTGTCTTCCTCTGTACCTACTGCATGCATACTAGTTTAATGTAGGACAGTCAGGAGGAATGAGTCAGTGGCAAAAATGGAACAGCTGCATTTACATGCCAAAATAAAAAGTAATATTATTTCATGTCATTGTTTTAAAAGTGATCATTTTTAAAAAACTATGTTATTAATATACAATGTACATATGGGGAGAAGACGAGGGGCGTTCACCACGCAGACTGTGCCATTGACATTTTCAGGGGGTTGCTTTTTTAAGGGGGGGGGGCGCTTTATAGCATTTTATGGGTGCACCATCACTCTTATGGTGGTGGGGGGGGATTCTCGTATATATGAAATGAAATAATCATGTAATAGAGTTCAATGTTTTAATAAATCTATATATATAAAAATCTCGTGTCACGATGTTTGTTCGGGGTAAACTTCGAAACTACTGAACCGATTTTTATCAAATTTCATACCTATCTGTAATTTGGTTCAACTTAAAAGATAGGATGGTTTTTATAATTTTTAATTGCAAATAAATTGTTCATTACAATTGAATAGTGTTTTTTAACTATTTAGTTCCACACATTCTTAATAGATGGCGCTGTAAATTAATTCTTCCTCAAAATTTTTTATTCTTAAGTTAATCAAAATTTACAAATGATACTATGTTACGGATATCGATGGCAATTGTATCGCCGTAGAAACGATGAGAATAGTGGCCACACTTTTCAATGTAAATGTCAAATTCTACAAATCAAGTAGAAATTGATAAGCAGCGGGTCGTTCCATACTCACTACTGCTTTTAAAAACGTATGAGGCTCATATAAATGTCGATTTTCGCAGATCCGAGAAATCCACTAAATACTTTGCCAAATACGGTATACAATATCCTTATTAGATTGCCTTTGAGGTAGGAGATATGGACAAAATTGACGAATAAACGCGATGGGTAGATATATAATCAGCAACGAAGCTATCTGGCATACTTTAGTTTCACCATTTACGAAAGAGACCCTTCTGTACAGCATGTAGCAGTACATCTTGAAACGGTCAACGAGTATATTTTACAGAGTATAATTTCTACGAAAAGCACTTGAACCACAAAAATATATTTTTTTTACATTGTTTAAAACTTAATGTGTTTGGCCCGATTCTCAGAAATAAAATTATTTAGCAATGTTCCACGCTATTTTGCATGCATTGTAAAAAAACCCGAAATGTCACTGATTATTTCCGTGGAACATGTTGGGATTTTACAGGTCATCAGCAATTTTATTTGTAAGTCAAGTATCTGCGTCAAAAAGTTTCCTGAATTGCTAGAAGCGTCATAAATGAAAATTTCTCCCTGTTGCGAAAAATATTTTAGCGCCCAGTTTAAAGATTAACCGAACGCATTTATTACGTATATCGGCTTCTAATCAATTACGTTCCGTTTGCATTGCCTAAAAGCTTCCAGAGAGCGTGAATGAGCCTTTGGATTCCGTAGCTTTGCAGGAGTCGCATGCGAGTCAGTCTCATGGTACTTGCTTGCATGTCTGTTTTACATTTCGCCATGCTTGCAGTAATGCTTTTGGAGCTTTGTATTCAACTTACCTAAGTTTTTCTAAAGGTGCAGCGTTACGACTGGCTTTTAGCCAGGAAGATTACTGAATTCTTCAAAAAGATTCCAGCATAATTTCAGGAAAGGTAATGAATTTTAGTGATGAATTGACTTCAATATCTTCGTCATTGCCCGTCCAGATTGATGTAGCTCCTAATGGAGCAAGTCTCTGGATTCCGTAACTTTCCAAGAGTAACAAGCACGTAGAAGTCTTTGTGCATGCTTGCAAGTCCTTCTTAGACTTGGTTGCGATAATAATTTTGGTACTTTCTTGGTGCGTCGAAAAATGTGCCAAGCTATTACTTTTAAACTAACTTAGGTTCTCCCTTAAGGTTTCAGTGAAATGATTGTTTCGAATCGGAGAGGTTTAGGAATTCTTCAGAAAGATTTCAGGATAATTTTAGAAAGGTTTCTGAATTTTAGTAGAAAACGTTCCTATTTTTTGGCAGATATGTTACTGGCAGAAAGTAGGCCTATTCGCTGCCCATTATTTTTTAGAACGTTTCTTGATTGTTTTTACAGTGTTGAATAAAATCAGAAAATCATGGAAGTCACGTAAACAAAGAATACAACATTCAACAATCTCGAGCATAATTAAAGTCAAGACATTAGGTCCAAAACTGCATCCAAAAAAAAAAAAAAAAATGTAAATCCAAAACTTTTTTTTTTTCATTTGTTTTTGGTAAAAAATCCCGAATCGACAGGAATATTTGCGGATTGTTAATTGTCGAGTGTTTAATACATATCACGATGCATGTCGTAAATTTTAATTATTGGTCATATGCTTTAAAATCGGCTATACTGTTTTAAGGCCTATCAAAAATGTTAATTTGAGTCTATCAAAATAATGGGTAAAAGATTATTTTAATCCAACTACTTCGCCACAGCAACGCGTGGCTGGGTCAGCTAGTAAAATATATATTGCATTTTGCGCACACTGTAAAAATAAAATCAGTAACCTATTTTGAATAAGTATTAATATTTGTGATGAGCTGGAAAAGGGCAAGAACAGAAGAATCAACCCGAATGGTTCCAGCAGGGGGAACTTGGTGTCATATTTAAATTTATCAATTTCTCTGTTGGTACTTTTCGGTACACTTTGTTCGTCAGAAAAATTGACTTGAGGTGAACGAATTCCGGAACGCGAAGGGTAGGTAAGTCCTGTCAAGTTTTATCCGAAGATAAAAGCTATCAAGTTTGATACAAGATATGTTTTTAAGTTCTGCATTAAAAATACAATATGTTGATAGTTTTGTCTTGAAAATATTGAGAGAAAAACTGAAGTTTAAGATTGTTTAACAAACAATTCCCGCTTTTCAGAAGGTACCCCCCCCCCTCCAATTCCCCAACGATTTTGTGATTAGGAATGAAACTACTAGATTATTTCATAATTTTTCAAAAATTTATAACTGTGCATATGTTATGCTGTTAACCATGCTATTTGTCATTAGAAATTCAAAAAAAAAAAAAAAAAATCCACGAATGATTCTAAAATTGCTTGTATTATTGCTCTTAAGGCCATGTCACACGTAGCGAAATTCGTTCAACCTGACGATCAACTTCGGTTCGACTCAACCGCGAGAGCGAATTCCGACCGGAAAATCCCCGTGTGCTATGCTTTCCGAGGTTGAACGTATTCCATTCAACTTTTTATCTTCTCGGCAAAAAAGTTGGATCAACCTCAACTTTCAGCCAATCAGGAGGATGCAATCCTTTGACCTGTTACGTCAAAATACAACATGGCCGCCTGTAACAACATCAACAGCGTGTGCAAGGAATGGAATAAACTGCTAGAATAACTTCAGGAGAGTTATTATTACTATATTTTCGTCAAAAACAAATATAAAACGTAATATTTTATAAATATCTACCTTATTATTGTGTTAAAAGGTCAATTTCTAGTTCAAAGTCGTCGTAAGAATTTCCTTGCCAAATTCGCCAATCTTGTAGTGTGCAATCTTGCCAAATAAATGAATGTTTATAAACAATCTGAAGCAAGAGCAACGGTAATGGGTCAATCCGTAGAAATCACCCAGACCGTGTTGCTCGACATTTTTGATTTTCCTAATTTTTTTATTAGTGAATGCTCACTACTAGGTGAGTTCAAAAGTGTTAAAAGAAAATTTTTTAAGCTCATACTTTTTTTAACCCACCATTTTAAGTTTGCTTAGTTGCCGTTTTTGGACCAAAAACAAGTTTTACGTAAATGCATCTAACTCGGTCAATTTTACAGTTATCAGGACAAAACAAAATCCTACATCACCAGAAGGATGCCCCAGATACGATTTGCTTGCAAAATATTATTTAAATGGTGAGAAAGGTGAAGAAAAAAAATAACAATTACAAACTGAAAATTAGCATAAAATACGAGTTTTAGTGCAACAAAATTAGTAAAAGGAGGAGAGTCTCAGCTATATTTTTCTTCTTGTGTAGATATAATATAGGACTACTTAAAGTAAGACAAAACAACGTTAGAAGAAGCTGTGCTTCTTCTAACGTTGTTTTGTCTTACTTTACTGTTCAGCACAAAGGTATTTATTTATCTTATAGGACTACTTGTTGTAGGAATTTTAAACTTAAGAACTTTGTCCTTTTTTTTTTTTTTTTTTTTTTGCAAACTTTTTCAAAAATGGAAAAAATCGAATTTTGACTAAGTTTAAAGTAAAATATCTCAAAAGAGACTAGTGAAAAATTATGAAATTGATACAGGTAACACCTTTTTTATGACATGAAAATATGATTACAATTTGATGACTGAGACTCAACTGGTACTAGAGTTATAGAGCATTAAAGTTGGCCAAATATTGCATTTTCGCAAAGTTTAAAGCAAATTATTTCAAGTGGGACCGAGTGAAAAACAATGAAATTGATACAGGTAGCAGGTAGCACCTTTTTATTATATGAACCTATGATTACAATTTGGTGACTGAGATTCAACTGGTGTCAGAGTTATAGTGCATCAAAGTTCGCCAAATATTGCATTACACATACACAAAGTTAAATATTAATTCATAGATAAGCTTCACTTTCCAGACATTTAATAGCAACAAAAGTTCATCTTCTTTTATAAATTAAATTCATGCAATATAATTATGCACAAAAAATAAACAAATGAATAAATGAAATGTTTAGCTCCTTTGTCCTAAACATTTAAGTATATATACATCATAAATCAATTGTTATTAATAACAACACATTTTTTTTTGCTACAATTTATCATCTTTTACTTAAGTTTTCTTCTGCATATAAAATACCAGACACCCGGTTATCACATTCAGAGGCTGGAGGCAGATGTTATCGCTGAGATGACATCTGCCTCCAGATCGGTTATTCGCTCTTCCGGACTGATGAGTTCCAATAAAAACGAAACTGTAGTCTCTGGATATAATAATCGGGCTGTCTGGTATAACATGTTTATTGTTTAAAACCAGCACACACACCATGCCTATACTTTACGGAAATACATTGATTTTACATTTCATACAAGCTAGGGGGTACTTTGCCTGTCCTCCTCCCTGTATAATATTATATATACTTGTCTAATTTGTTTTCATAATTTTAGATTATGTGAGAAAGAATTTCAAGTTATTGTTTACAGATGCAGTTATAGAGGTTGCAGTCAAAAACTGTTTGCTCCAGGGCGAAGTTAATTATTGTTAAACTTTGAAATGTAATTGAAATTATGTATTAATACATATGAGTGTGTGTGTGTATGGAACTTATTGTAAATAAAGTTTATGTATAAATTTTATGTGTCAGTTTCTCTAAAGAATACTAGAAAAAATGAACTATTTTTTAATTTTTTTTTTCTTTCTTGGTATATATTATAAAAGATAATGTTCTTTCAGTATGCACTGTAAAAACATCTATGAAGCATTGTTCTTCTCAGAGAACAAAAGTAAAACAACTCACAATTTCTTACTTAATTGAATGTACCTGCATGACTCAATTAAATCAGTAGAACCATTTTAAGTCCAATTTTTCAAACTATGAAAAGTAGTACAAACCTGCCTAAATCAGTAGAAAAGTTGGTATTCTTGCGTTCTATGTAACTTGTAAACTATGCAATAAGTACTTTATACTCTTCACTATTTAAAAATTTAAGTTTTTATTTTTTTTTAAAGTAATAAATTTCATGTGCATGTGTTGGAAAGATAAAATAGAATCGGTCATGTACAGAGGTTTCATATAAAAACAGTAGCATGTATATATAAAAGTAGAACATTTTGTTATTCCACTTTTTGTGTATTGCTAAAAAGATTTCTATTTTAACAACTACACTTGGTGTACATTCAATAGCAAAATAATAATACTTAGACGAGGTTGGGTTTTTGACAAAAAAAAAAAAAAAAAAAAAAAAAAAACCTGTTTTTGACATGACCTGTTAAAAACTCCAATACTGACATTGAAAGTTTTTATAAACACATATGGTTTCCTGATGCTGAAAAATTATTTCACATTATATCATTAAAATTAATAGTTCAATTAATAAGTTTGATTAAAATTAATTCATAAATTTTCTTGTAAATTTGTTACACTGTAAAAGTAGTTATAGATAACTGTTCCAGCTTGTTTTCAAAGTAGTTTTGTTTTAAACTTTTTAATAACTTAATTCATTTGTAACAATTAGATACAATTAATTTTATCAATCAAAAAGGCTTTCTGGGAAAGGATTTATGCAATGTCTCTTTTCTTTTGAGTAAAAATGAAACTAAGTTGATCAGAACTCAATAGTTAAGTATAATAGTATCTAAATATTTTGAATGGTGATATTTACTTTTTTTTATGTTATTAATTTTTTCTCTAATATAAATATTCTCTGTTTATAGAGGAACTAATAGTTGCTTGATACAACCAAAGACATAAGTGTCAAAAACTTAAATACCAACTCTAATAGCTTTTGTAGCGGTTATCTCTCAATTCAGGATGTCTCAGCAAAAGTATGATGGGAAAGTTTTAGACAAAACAATATACCCATGTTCAGCATCAATAGAGAGGATATTTTCCAGTTTTGAATTGATCCATTTCAAACTTAGAAATAGACATGGTGTGCAAAAGGATTTGAAATTAGTATTTTATCACTGCATGGTTTGAGGAGAAAAGATTTAGAGTGGGAATAAATGTAAATGTTGACAAAAGATGCAAATTTTATTAAAGTTTGAAAATTAAACTAGACAAATGTATGCATTGCCTTTCACTTTCAGCTTTAAAAAAATTAAGAAATAAATAGTCATTATTATTGTTACTATTCAATATACTGCTATTTCCAATACTTGTTATTCTATACTAATATTAGCTCTTTTATTCATCTCTCTCATTCTACAGACAAGCAGCTTGTTGAATCAACATTCTGTTTGGGATTTTTTACTAAACATATATTTTTTTAAATCCAAAATAGTCGAAAAGTTTCCTCTAGTGTATGAAATAAAAATACTTTAAACTGAGAATCATTTGTTGTAGCAATTTCATAGTAAATACAAATTTTTTAGTCAGGTTTTGGGCAGATAAGTGTTTGAAAGTAATAACTCAGAAATGTCCATTTACTTGATTTATAATTGCTGTTATTAAATTTTGTCACATATTTTAAAGTGGTAGACAAGTTTACTGGTTTAAAAATCACAGCTTTTACATAATTAGACAAGTTATTTATAAATATCGACTCTTACTCAGGTCCAGATCTACATGCCCGCAGTTGGGGGGTCAGGGCAACGACCCAAGAAATTGGAAAACTTTTTAGATAAACGAATACACTTAAACCTTTAACGTTGCAAACACATTTGGGAATTTCTGTAAAGTATCAGGATAATTAAAAGGTTTTATTTCAGAAAATCAGCAAATGTGAAATAAATACATAAAATTACCTTAACATGAGCCACGAAAATGTCCGTTTCAAATAAAATTATTAAAAAAAAACCTTTAAATACATTATGAAAAGCAGCAAGACTAATCAAAGTGTAAAAAACGTAATAGTTACATAAGAGTTACCAACATTTGCAAAAAAAAAAACCTGCTATTGGACCCAGAAAGATGGATAAAACAAAATTTTTTTTTGTAAAAAGTTTCTTATGGTCCATTGATTTTGTAATGAACTTATACGTAAAATGAGAGGAAGAAAAATCAGGAGTTAAGAATTTCAAACTCCCTCAAAAACAAAATAAGTCAAAAAAAAAAAAAAAAAAAAAAAAAACTTTGTCTGATAATTAAAATAGCCGTTTAAAACATAAACAAATAATAATATTGAATTTAAAAAAAATAGTGAAGAAAAGCTTCCATGTTTTTATTCAATTTTTATCGGGGAAGGGGGGATCAAAACTTACAGATCCATGCCTGCTTTTACTCATTGTTATTAGGTAAAAGGGCTGTTATCGCTGTATTGAGCTAGTAAAATCAACATGTTTATAAATCACTTTCTCATAATTTCGAAAGATTGCAACTTTCAAAACTGAAATTTATTTTTATTTTTGAAATAAATTGAGGAAAAAAAACCCATTAAATCCAAAAAACGTCGCTCAGAGTACATTGTGCTAAGTCGCCTAAAGTGGTAGACAGAAGCCACGTTTAGGATCAACCCTTCATTTTAGAGCCTGGAAACCCTGTTCAACTTCTCCAAGAGAAAGTTGGATGAAAGCTTGAAGTTGAACGGGTAGGTTGAGCGAATTTCGTTACGTGTGACATGGCCTTAAGATATGAAAGAATTGAAACTGATATGGTATATAATACTATAATAAAGAATTATATTTTAGAAAAAATCACGGAAAAATGGATTCCGAAATTCTCGGAAACGTTTTTGAAAATTGTTTGGAGAATTCCGAAATACTCGGAAACGTTTTTGAAACTTTCATGAACCACAGCTGCACAGAATACTCAGAAACATTTCTGGAAATTACGGAAAGAGGATTCCGAAATACTCAGAAACGTTTCTGAAAATTACAGAAAGAGGATTCCGAAATACTCAGACACGTTTTTGGACATTACAGAAAGAGGATTCCGAAATATTCAGAAACGTTTTTGAAACTTTCATGAACCACAGCTGCATGATATACTCAGAAACGTTTCCGGATTTTTTTTACAGTGTAAGTTTATAATTCACCGGCCTCATATTTTGGTACACTTACACTGTAAAAAAAATCCGGAAACGTTTCTGAGTATATCGTGCAGCTGTGGTTCATGAAAGTTTCAAAAACGTTTCTGAGTATTTCGGAATCCTCTTTCTGTAATGTCCAGAAACGTGTCTGAGTATTTCGGAATCCTCTTTCTGTAATGTCCAGAAACGTGTCTGAGTATTTCGGAATCCTCTTTCTGTAATTTTCAGAAACGTTTCTGAGTATTTCGGAATCCTCTTTCCGTAATTTCCAGAAATGTTTCTGAGTATTCTGTGCAGCTGTGGTTCATGAAAGTTTCGAAAACGTTTCCGAGTATTTCGGAATTCTCCAAACAATTTTCAAAAACGTTTCCGAGAATTTCGGAATCCTTTTTCCGTGATTTTTTCTAAAACATAATTCTTTATTATAGTATTGCATACCATATCAGTTTCGATTCTTTCATATCTAAGAGCAATAATACAAGCAATTTTAGAATTATTCGTGGATTTTTTTTTTGGAATTTCTAATGACAAATAGCATGGTTAACAGCATAACATATGCACAGTTATAAATTTTTGAAAAATTATGAAATAATCTAGTAGTTTCATTCCTAATCACAAAATCGTCGGGGAATTGGAGTGGGGGTACCTTCTGAAAAGTGGGGATTGTTTGTTAAACAATCTTAAACTTCAGTTTTTCTCTCAATATTTTCAAGACAAAACTATCAACATATTGTATTTTTAATGCAGAACTTAAAAACATATCTTGTATCAAACTTGATAGCTTTTATCTTCGGATAAAATTTGACAGGACTTACCTACCCTTCGCGTTCCGGAATTCGTTCACCTCAAGTCAATTTCTCTGACGAACAAAGTGTACCGAAAAGTACCAACAGAGAAATTGATGAATTTAAATATGACACCAAGTCCCCCTGCTGGAACCATTCGGGTTGATTCTTCTGTTCTTGCCCTTTTCCAGTTCATCACAAATATAAATACTTATTCAAAATAGGTTACTGATTTTATTTTTACAGTGTGCGCAAAATGCATTATATATTTTATTTATTAAAACATTGAACTCTATTACATGATTATTCCATTTCATATATACGAGAATAACCCCTCCCCCACCATAAAAGTGATGGTGCACCCATAAAATGCTATGAAGCGCCCACCCCCCCTTGAAAAAGCAACATCATATACATTATAAATCAAAGTATCACATACATTATAAATCAAAGTATCATATAAATTATAAGTCAAATACTTTAATATGGTGTAAAAATACAAAATTATTTTATTAAGTCTTTTTTTTTTCTTTTTTTTTTTTTTTGCTTTTGGTAAAATTGAGGCTCGTAAAACGAAAAAAATGAAGACACTTTTAAATACATATATGTATCTATTTGTTAAATAAATTAATACACATTTAACTAATTTAAAGCGTTTCGCTAATGCAAATATTTAAAGAGATATCGTCATTTAGATAATACTGAAGCACTATGTTCCTAATTACAAGAGATAGTTTTTTTTTTACTTCATACAATCTAGCTACACTGTTTACAAGAGAATGAAAACATGCAACCTTAAAGACGAACTATCAAACCTGACAATTTGCATATTATAACATTTAATTCATAATGCTTGATACATAGCCAAATATTAACTGAGATTGACACATAAAAACAAAGTACACAATAACATATATTTAATTTTTTTTATAATCTTCAATTCATAAATTTTACAGAATAAAACTAGACACACTTGCACTTTAAATATGTGTTCTATGTAATGTAAAATATTTTCAAATTGCAATAGTTCACAACGAAAAAATAATACTGAAGAAAATAGTTTTTTTTAACGAGATTTATATGAACTAAATCTCTTTAAAGTAATAGAGTTGCAAAGCGACTTACCTATTCGTCGGTGGTGGTCTTTTGCAGGCTTTGGTCACCAAAAAGGTGATTTTTATGACAGAATAAAATTCTGCCAACAAAAATTACCCATTTGGTAGAAAGAAGAAAAGTATCCAAGAAAAAAGTAAATTACCTACACAAGTTATGCGACGCAATGAATTTACATGGCGTCCTCTCGGTAGTTATTTGGTTTTCAATTTCAGTTTGTATTCCTTCCGCGAGCATGCGTCGAGAATTTGCACTTCGTACTTAAAAATAAGTGACATAGCTTCAAATTCAATCTTATGACGATACATATGCAAGAAAATATAAGACTTTAGAATTATCTTCAGTGAATTCATGCGAGGAACAAAACTTCTACTAATCCCCTTGATGAGTGTTACTTCGCATACATGAGTCAGCACTTGTTTTCATTGCGTGCTTTCGAAAGTTTCAGTTTAGATTTGCTGCTGGACTATAAAATTGTGAGCTGCGCATGCGTCGACTCTTACTTTCTTGCTATACGGGAAACGTTTTTGATTATAGCAGAAAACTGCGGAGGGCGTACGAATCTGTGTATTACGGAAAACTTTTTTATATATTCAGAGAGTTTTCCGAGATTTTTTACAGTGTAGGATGTGGGACTAATTATGTTTATTTTGTTGAACTTTTCCCCGTCACATGGGTGAGTTTTCGAATTGTAATAACTCTCTTTTTCCTTCCTGTTTCTATTTTCAAAATACAGTTTATATCGTTAAAAGAACATGTTAAATTAAGATTGTTTGGATTTCTTTGTGAAACAGAGTTGAACAAAAAAGATGGTTTTTAAGGATTTTAACTAAAGCTAAATTAGAATCGGATGACTTGGTATTAAATTAATGCTTATTGTATATAAATAGTTCAGATACAGTCTATCAGATGTAATTCATTTTAACGTGAGCACAGATTACAGTTGATAATGCATAAATTTTCATCTTTTGTGCTAATTGAAAATACTCATAACTTGTGTCATTGATAACTATGATTAACGTTAAAGAGATTTTTGACAAAAATATGCTCTTCTGGTGTTTTGCAAACCTTGCATTACGCGTATTTATTTACTCCTTAGCGCTTTAGAAACTGATGTCAGGGTAATACAAAAACATAATTGAACATCTCTTTCATTTTTTAAGTAGCCCGTGCAACGCCGGGCACGCAGCTAGTAATTAATAAAATATGAAGTTTGTTTTTCAGCTAGAAGCATCTTTCAATTTTGATGCTCATTGCATAGAGTAAGGAAATTTCCTTCCTCTATAGATCGGTGCGTGACCGCACTAGATAACACTCACGTAAGCGTTACTTACGCTTCTTTGCGTAAGCGTTAGTACTATCTATAGTTGTGAAGAACCTAACCTAGCAGCGCCGTAATGCTGTGATTAGGATCTGCGCAGCTTTTCCAATGCTGCCAGGTTAAGCTTTCACCATTTATAGTGGGCTATGATCAGTGTGTGTTGTATGTCGGTGAAAAAAATAAAGAACTTCGACTGACGATAGGTTGTTTAATTTAAATATAAACAGTAAGTACTTTGAGAGTACAGTATTTTGTAGTATGTCCTCTTGGTCATTGATAATTCAGGCTTGTTGCTTGATGCACAACGGGGTTACAGGAGAAGAGGAATTCAAAGTACCCTGAGTGGATTCGAGGATTCGAGAAAAGGATGGAACGGCTGCGCATTTCTTCGTGTTCTTCTGCTCGAATTGGTGTTTAGTTCAAACTTAAACACTATCAGCCAAATAGGGAATATTGTTTTATTCTGGTAATATGAGCAATGACTCAAATACATTTTGACTTGATCTTTGGCGTACAAAAAAATTTAACAGTTGGGAAAATTGCGAAGCCTTCCAGTTATTGAAATCGTTTCTGACCGGAGTGCCCACAAGATAGGATTTGTTGAAATTTTCAGGGGTATGTAATTTTAAAAGGGTTTTCATCTTATTTTGGGAGGTCTCATTTTTGAAGGGATGCTCCGTAGCATTTAAATGGGGTGCGCTGTCTCCCTTTGGAGGAGAGGGGTCATTCCTGGTTATGACACGTTGCAAAATGGGACTGAATTTCGTAATCGTTGTGAGGTAACCTCTCGCAAGTTGTAGTTTTTTAAATTACTTTACTAAATGTTTAAGTAAACCAGGGCAATCCACATGAAAATCTTTTTAAATGAAGTCTTTAAATGTTTGGCAAAGGAAGTAAAAGCTACTTTCTCTTTTTTTCGGATGACAACGATAAATTAATTTCCAAACCAAAACTGCTAATATCTGGAGGGCATAATAAATCTTTGTAATAGTGGTGAGTTACTTGATTATTTTTTGTGTACGCATATTTATCTTATTTCGTAGCTACACAATCACAGGGCATGTCCATGAAACTAGGGACATCACAGTTAAAAAAAAAACTTCATTGAATCAGTAATTTTTTTTCTTTCATATGAGGTAAAAAAGACTGTATTTTTTATAAAACTATGCAAAAAAAGTTATAGACACGTTTTTTGTAAGTTTTATGGCACATTTTGTCAACACTACTCAGTGCCCATGTGTCGTTGTATAAGCGGTTCTAAAAGTTTTTTTTTTCACTTAGGAAATTGATTGTTATGTCTACAATCTTATTTTTTATTGAAGTTTAATTTACATAGGAAGAGATTAGACCAACAAAGAAATTTTTAACTGTTATAATTCTTTTGTAAAAATTGTTTTTTAACTATGCTTTATACTAATGTAACATCAGTCACAAAATTGTATAAAAGTTTACATTGCTTTATCAAAAACAAACCCAAGTTTATAAAAAGCGATATTCTCTGCATTCACGATGATATATTTAATATTAATCAATTAAAAAAATTTAGAAATTGAATTTAATTATTTAAAACTTATTTAAAATATGTAACATCAATCACATTTCTCTTCGTTAATAAACCTCAAACAAATGGCACCAATGGCATTAAGTGCTGCAGAAAGGCAAAAGAGGAGTCGAGATAAATTAAGAAGTAAAGGAAAACATAAAAATTTCAAAAAGTTAAATAAAGTAAAAGCTAAAAAGGGCGGGTGATAAAATATAAATAACTTGATTTAAAAAAACCCTAGCATAATTGCCAAAGTTTATTCAGAATAAAATTAAAAAGAGAAATTAAGTGAAGAAGTAGAACAAGATTAGAACAAATTTAAAGTATTGAAGTCCCAGGTTTAAATAAGCAGCTGCATTACCCCTCTTTAAAGTAATGAAACCTTGGTAAAATCTTTTAGTCATTCAAAGCGCTCTTTTTTGTATCTTCACTAAAGAAAACTGCAGCAGCAAAAGAATTTTCCAGCAAGAAATTTGACAAACTTTCATGCTCAATTTTCCCACTTATTAACTCCAAGTTCTTTGTGTATTACATTTGAGTAAAAGTGCCTCACCATCGATACAGAAATGTTTCTATATGTCACAGCTTCATGCAAATTTCAGAGCTATCACCATCCGACTTGCAATCATGTTATAAAGAGTTATATTGGAGTGATATTTTTTTTTAATTCACAAGCTGCAACAGGTGATTAACAACAACCCTTTTTTTAAACGACTTCCTAGGAGGTTATGTATTTGTCTTGTGTCTTTATGTATGTTTTCTGATTTCTCCAAGACACCTGGACCGATTTGAAAAATTCTTTGTTTGTTTGAAAGTCACAATTTTCCATTTATTTTGCACTTTCAAAGTTTTTAGCAGCTATGTATTTCGTAAAATTTTTGAAGTAGAATTCTGAAAATTGACAGGATTACTTATCTTGTCATGTGTCCTTTACACGAAGTTTCATTAAAATAGAAACTGGTGAGGAGGTCAAGAAGGTGACTGACCAGACATATGGAATTCCACAATGTAAAACATATGAACATTCCTGATTGTTTTCCAGTACCTTGCCATTGCGATCCCAGTCTAAGTTTTGGTGTAGTGTAAGAGTAGTGTAAGAGCTATAAAATATATTTTTTTTGGAAAAATTCTAAGGGGGCACGTTTTGAGATATTCAAGGTCAAATAGTTAGTGAATGACCTTGAAACTTTAATCAGTTCTAAGAAAATCATGTTTATATCAATAGAAAGCGCTGTTCTTTAGCTTTATAATGGTTTTTAAAATTTATTCTACTATAATTAGGAGAGAAGTTACAGTCATTTGAATGTCACAACTTTTCGTTTTTTTTCGTACTTTTTCAGTTTTTTAACAGCTCTATATTTCGTAAAATTTTTAAAGTAGAATTCTAAAAATTGGTAGGATTACTTATCTTGTCATATGTGTCCCTCACATCAAATGTCGTTAAAATCGGAGATGGTGAAGTAAAAATTATTATTTTTTGATTGATTTGACATGGAATCACCCTAATATCTCTATTTTAAGGCGAAGAAATCTGTTTAGATTTTACGTTATTAGTTCCCAAGAGAATTTCAAATCTATATCTATACTGATAATATAAAGCATTAGAGTTTCTTTGTTTGAACGCGCTAATCTAAGGAACTACTTGTTCGAACTGAAAAATCTTTTTCTGTTGAATAGTCCATTCATTGAGGAAGGTTATATAACATCACGCTGTGACTAATAGGAGTGGAGCAGCAATAAAAAATGTTATGAAAATGGGAAAATTTATATTATAATATAAAATGCTTGGAACGCAGAATATGCGTAGTCACGGTTGTTCGATCTGAAAGGTGCGGGCTTCGCAATCCAGTGTGTGTAGGTTCGAGTCAGCTATCAGGCAAATCTCGAGGGTACTTATCAGAGAAAATCCTAAACGGTGCTAAAACTGATTTTGTGGAAAAAAAATATACGTATCATTGTCTTAATTTTTATATTAATTAACTAATAATATAAAGCTGAAGAGTTTGTTTGGGCGTGCTAATCTCAAGAACTACTGGTTTGGATTGAAAAATTATTTTTGTGTTGAATAGTCCATTTATTGAGGAAGGCTATTTTTTAAAATCGGATTGACCGAAATATTTGTAATTGCAATTTAAATGTTTAATTAATTGTTTAGTTCTATGAATTCCTAATAGATGGCGCGGTAAGTTAGCTCTTCGAGAGTGCGCTGGCCGACAGTGTCGATAACTGCGAGGAGCCATGTTCATGCTACGCTGTTGTGATCAGCGAACAGATTTTTGAATGCATTTTTTTTTCGGTCTTCAAGTATATAATTTGGTTTTGTAGGATTTTTCTATTGGGTTTTGTTTTCTTTATTTCTTCAACGTTTGTTTTTGTTTTTATAGTTGAAGATAGTTACTTATCTAAGTAACTAATATAATTTGCCGTATTATTCAATTGTGATTGTTCTTTGTAACCTTTTTTTGTTATAGCCTTGTTTATTTGGCTAAACCTTTTAAATTGCAGGGAAAAAACCGCTTCACTCGCTAAAGGGCAGGGTTACGGTAGCGTAGTTGTTTGGTGCATTAAGCGATGAACTATGTAGTCAAAGGATAATTTTGAGTTTTATAGCTACTGTTAATATTTTTACAGTAAAAGTAACCACACCAGTATTTGCCAATGCTTCAGTAGTGGCCACTTCAAGTTTATTTATATACTTTGAAGAAAGAAATGTAAAATAATAATGTGATAAATGTATTGGTTCTTAAAGTAACTATCATATTGAATCAATTTTATTCATCAGTTATTTGAAATTAAAGTAAGTAATGTAAATTCTTTGGGTGAGATAATGTCGGATGGTCACTATCGAAATTTTCAGTTTTTGGAGTGGTCAGCACGAGATGAAATATAAGGTTTGAGAAAAAACGGATAAAAAATTGAATTTCTGGCATTTTTAGAAAATGGGACGATTAAGGATGAGTCGGGCTAATACGCTCATTGAGTTTCAAGAGAGGTAGTGAATATTGTGGACCCACAGCTTAAAAATATACTTCATTGTGGCTACTGCTGGTGCATTTACCTTAGTTATGTTAAAAAAGGTCATTTGTTCCACTCAGAAAGTGTCAATCCGTTGTTCGGCATTTTAAAGTGAACTTTCTTCTCACAGTCTCTTTGTAAACACTAGCAGAAATGTCTTCATATAAGCATCATACCTGCGCTGGTATCTGCCCTCTTAGAACTTTATTCCTTACTTCTTCAATAGTATCTCGAAAATGATCTGAAAAAAATCTAAATATTTGCTTAAATAATGAAATTTCGTGTTCATGTTATATCGAAAGCTATTAAATACGTTACCATAAGTTAATTTTAGTTTTCATCCTTGAAATTATCTAGAAAAGTCTTCCAAAGAACAAATGATATCCAATGCCTCATTTTTAAGAAACACTAACCACATATTTTTTAAAGCAAGTCAAAAAGTATAGCACACCTTTTGCAACTGTATGCATTTCATTTCCTTCATTTAGCAAAAAAAAATAATTCGACTGTTTAGGAGTTTAGGTAAGATGTAGACACCAAGTTATATTAAAAAAAAAGGGCATCATACAATCAGCGATTGGGGACCCCTGACATAAAATACGCTTGATTGAGAAAAAATGTTTTCATATTTCGAACCAGCTAAATAAAACATCATGCCTGCCGTTTCCGAATGAAGCACAAAAAGTAATTTCATTTTGAAAAACAGTAGGGTCATATTAAACAAAAAAATAAAATAAATAAATAAGTAAAAACTAGGAGAAAACGAGCTGACGTGTGCTTCACATGACTTCCTTTTACTCCAATTTAATGTCATTTTCCCATTATTGACAATTTTAATGTGATTCAATAGTTTACTCTCTAAATATCACCAACAATGGCCAAATCTATACCAGATTTAAAAAAAAAAATATCGTCAAATTTGTTGCCAAGTTGGCGACAAAACTTGGCGACCAAAAGACTGGCGATATATCGCCAAGGGTACGCCAAATTATAACACCACTTGATTTTACATCGAAATTAACAATGATTTCCCTCCAAAAAGGGGCAAAAGACCCCCTTAGAAACACCCGAATGCAACCAAAAGAGAAGGTGCACAACTAGACCCCACTAGGAGTTCACGTACCAAATTTAAACTTTCTAGGACATACCGCTTTTGAGTTATGCGAGATACATACACACACACACATACGCACATACATACGTACATACAGACATCACGAGAAAACTCGTTGTAATTAACTCGGGGATC
The DNA here is from genome assembly GCF_026930045.1 of Uloborus diversus. Lineage (NCBI taxonomy): Eukaryota > Metazoa > Arthropoda > Arachnida > Araneae > Uloboridae > Uloborus > Uloborus diversus. The sequence continues at coordinate 79,039,916 of NC_072733.1, forward strand.
GTCAAAATGGATATTTCGGGTGTCTGTACGTTCCTAGGCATATATCCACGTGTGGTCGAGTCGAAAAAAAAACCCCAACATTCATTCGGGGGTGAGCAAAATAGAAATTAAGGCCGATTTTTGAGTGAAAATTTTTTCGCGAAAACAATACTTCCTTTCTTGTAAAAGGAAGAAAAAAAATATGTTTATAAGACTAAGCTTTCTAGTTCAATTTTATTCGGTTCAGCATTTAACTTCATGAAATTTCAAAACTCGCACTTAAAATGGGCTAAAAAATGTTGGAGTAAAAATTTTTCGGATTAAGGTTTTAATGAAAATAAAACAAAATTCATTTATACTTCTTTTTTAACAGCAAATAGTAGTAATAATAATCGACAGTTCAAAAAAAATCCAGTTTCAAATACAAACGCAAAAATATTGGATTTTTCATTAGAAGTATGAAAAGAGAAGACAAAAAGGACTAGTTATAACAAAGAATTGTTTTTTACCTGACTACGGCGAGCAATATAAATACATACCGACACGATCGTTTGCATTTTCGGGTAAATTAAAAAATAATGGAATGAAAATTGTGATTTGGGGTAAATTTTGCAATTTTTTAGCATTTTCTGTCGCGATCGAACTTTTGAGGATTTTCAGCAGTTAATAAAAATAATCTTAACTAACTTTTATGAAAAATCGGAAGAAAATAAAAGATAAGAGGGAAATCGGGAGGCAAAAATGCGGGCAGCTCCAGGGATAACAGTAGATTCGGCAGGTATGTAAAACCATAGCGAAAGTCAGTTTAAAAATTTGAAACACCGACCAAAGAAAATTTTGGTGACATGTGTAATACATAGTGACACCAAAGACATAAAACATTGCATAAAATATCTGATTGGGCTGTTGAGGTCATTATGGTATGGTGCGTAGTAAGAGAAAATGAGTTCCCCTTAAACTCCAGACTCAAGGGCCCACCATGACTTTTCCAAGAGCTGCTCGTTCCCAATCTTGCTTTGTGTCGGATGGCTTTGTTTAACGGATGAAACTTACGCATCATAACACGTCCTAAGTATCGTAGTTCTGGTTTTATTTTCCCTTAATATACTAGCTTCGGATGGCTTAAAATTTTGCAAAGTGAAGGATTTTTACGCTATAAGCTAAAACGACTGTTTAGGTAAGATGTAGTCAGTAGTCATTAAGGTTGCATTAACAAATAATGCTTCATAAAATCAGCTGAAAAAGCTGTATTATGCTGATTCTTATTAAATACACTTGATTGAAAAAAAAACTGTTTTCACTTTTCACACTTAAAACCAGCATACCTGTAGTTTCTGGATGACAAACAAACAGTAGATTTTACATCAAAAAAATGCTCATAAATGTCGTAAAAAATCTGTGAATAAAAATATTAAATTATTGCGTGAGCAATCTGGGTAATTTTCTAAGGCGTTTAAAAATTGATTTTATTATAAAACTAAAGCTATTCATCCTTCATTGCTTTTGATCAGATATATTTTTAGCGCTTTCATGTTTATTTCAAGTGTATTTCATGCATTAAAAATCGGAAAAATTCTAGAAAGAAGCTTTTATCTTTTTTGAAAGTGATCGTTAATTTGTTATTATGGTTGCTTTGATTTATTGTTTTCGTTTATTTCTATCGCTTAAAATGAATTTAACACCTCTAAAAATAACAAGGAGAATTTTCACTCTTTAACCCCTTCAGTCGGAATCATGAAATATTTGACCAAAAATGTTGATATTTGGTACACAGTGTACTATGGTAAAGGGTATCTTATAGACAAAATTTTGAGTTTGTAGGAAGAAAATTAAAAGAGTTATGGCACGTCCAATATTCCGGACTTATATTTTTGAAATCAATATTTCATATACAAAAACCATAAAATACCGAACAAACTTCATTATAAAATGTTCTACAAACAATTATAAAACATAATATAAGCGTTTGAAACGATTAATGAAAGATTATATATTTTTTAAAAAATCAGGAAAAAAATCCTCGCTTTTCAGATGAAAATCCATGGTTGGAAAAATGATCCACTCTCTATCTCTCAATCCTTATATGTCAATGTTTTCAATCCCAAAACGAAAAATTATTTCACGGATTATAATAATCGGAATGTAAAGAGTCAACTACAAAAAAAATCAACTAATTAAATCAATTATTAAATGATTAGCAGCTGTTTAAAGTGGTTGTCCGGCATACCGGACACCAGGTTTGAAGGGGTTAAAAAAATCCCAGCTATATCTCCGCTTGTGAATGTATTTATGTATTTTATTTTACGTTAATTATGCTAATTCTCCCTTCCTTTCGAAACAATTTCCTCTGAAGAATCCCTGCATGGAAAAGACAACGTTAAATTACATTTTGAACAGAAGTATTTAAGTTATAGAATACGAGAAATACGAACTTCAGCAGCTCCGAGGGTTCAATGAGGTCTACTACAAACGTCATCTTCTTTCTTCAGAAGCACAGGAAAAAATTCGAAGCATTCTGTCGCCACAAGCCCTTATCAGTTCTCCGTCCAGGTCGCAAATACAGTCTGGACAGTCGAATGATAAGGAGACGTGGAAACTGTCTGTTGAAATTATTTATACACAAGTTCTGTTTCAAGATTCAAGCAAACTGCACGTTGGGAATCTGTAAAAGAAATAATCAAAAATTTCAGCTCACAATAAAATAAGCTGTTAATAATAATTGTCAGATGCTTACTAAAAGATATGATCTAGTATAGTATATTACTACCATTTGAGGTTATCACATGGACTAAATCATGCAAAATCTGTTTCACATGCATTGCTTATGCAGAAATAATAAATACCTCATGCAGAAATAAAAAAAAGCAATTTTTTATTTTTATTTTATGAATGCGTCGAAAAGTTTCCCGACATCTGTCTCAATTTTATAGCAGTTGAGTGATTTATATTATAAAATGCATTACTGCTAAATATAAATATTGACTGCATTTTAAAACTATATTCCAACTGTTTGCAATACATTTGTAATCATGTTCGTGATTGTCTCGGATGACTTTTCATCCAGAAGCTCACATTTCTTTGCATTGAAAAAGGTGTTCCTTGTAACACCGAAACACGTGTCTGCAATATTTGCAAATATTTGTGCTTTCTGACGTTGGATTACTGATTTTTTGAATTTTCAAAATGAGCTTATTTGATTGCATCCAAGTATCTTAGATATCAATGAAACTGATATCTACGCGAATTAGGAACGTTTTATAAGATAAATATGTCCTTATTTAAAGGCAAGCATATTTCTTTTACCGGGCCTTTGAACTTTGATTGGTTTATCGATAAGCTTATTGAACCCAGATCTTAAGCTTTAGCTTGTATTTGAGAAAACGAATTTTTAGTAAATAAAAATGTTTCGCTATTAGTTAGTTTTTAAAATAAAAAGCTATATTTTTTAAAGAAACATAATCACCATGAAAAATGGAGATTTTCATAAATGTTATTTATGTGTCCAATTCAAGAAGTTGTTTTTTTTTCAGTCACAAAATCCTGAATCTTTTCAGAAGAACTTAGCAATTTGTAATTGGGAGAGTATAACTCAACTTTATTACCATTTTTCTTAAATTGGTTCTCATTTTTTCATGATTTAAGCTTCAAGATCAATTTACTTAAATTTACTTAAATTTAAGTTATAACTTACTTAAATTTATTTAAGTAAATTATAATTTACTTAAATATATATTCCTGCTATGGCTGATAATTATCAGCCAAAAAGAAACATCTTTCGTCTAAAATGACCGCATATTCTGTGCCCAAGTTGCTTTCCAATAACATTTTCAAACTTAATTTTTCTGTTTGATTAGGAATTATACAATCGTTATAAAGTCTTTCTAGTTTACTTTTGAAAAAATTATTGAAGGGTATTGTGGTTAGCATAAAATAATATAAATGAGACGGACCTTTTTTTTTTTGTTTTTCCAAAGTCCGAAGAATCTTGCTTTTTTAAAGCCACAAACACACGAGTCAAACTTGTTAAGTTTTTAAAGCTAAATATATAATGAATGATATCAAGGATGAAAGACATCAACTAATGTGTCTCTCAGGAGATGTGAAGTACGGTTAAGTATAAGTATTACACACATATATGGGCCATTCCATGGAAAAACAGACAATTCGTCTTGCACACGACAGCTCTGTACATTTCATTTCAAAAAGTGTTGCAAAAGCATTAGCGTCTGAGAATATATATTTATGTGTGATTTTTTCGTCAAAATTTGTTTAATTTGTTTTTTAAGTATGATTATGAAATAAAACATAGAGATGACACGTGCAGGACAAAATGTCTGATTTTCTATAGAATGGTCCACTATTAGTTTTTTGTTTAATAACAATAACGCTAAAAAATAATTAGTATATAAACAAGGTTTTGATTTCACAACTTTTTCGGCAATAGATTTGGAGAATATTTTGCTAGAACTGAGAAGTCTAAAACTGCTGTTTGAATGTGTGTCCTGCTCTAAACATGTAAACTTCATTAAAAATTGACAAAAAAAAAAAAAAAAAGAAAAAAAAAAAAAAAAAGGTATTAGAAAACATATTTTTGCTTAACAAATGACGTAAGTAAAGTACTTTAAGTAGGTCAATATTTTTTAAACTTTGACCCTTAAATAATTTAAAACATATCAAAATGCACGGAAAAATGATGTCCAATATTCCTGTACCTGTCAGTAGAATCCCTATACACCGTGTATCCAAGACACAAATTGTTTCAAAGTGGTTTTAGAAATTAATATGAACCCTTTTTGTGGTGCTAATAATTTGACTTTTTATAATTTAGAAGTATAAAAATTAAACCCGCAAACTGTCGTACGTTTATTTATTAGAACTTAATAAACCAGGACCCAAAGCTGAAAATAATAAGTTAACATGAAAAGACTGATAGTAAGCTGCGTACGAGATTTGTAGCTAAAATGGCAAAAATAATTAAGAAATCACATTTTAAGATAACTTGCATTTTAACGCATCAAAGCGAAAATTATCACACATGAAAAATAAAAAAAACTTCAGCTAAAAGAAATGCGAAACTGCAGATAGAGCGAGTAAAAATAGAATTAGTACATTAGCATCAAATGATGGAGACGAAAAAAAAATTTGCAAACAATTGGAGCAAAACAAACATTCCCCCCCCCCCAAATTCTTGTATTGTGTTAAACCAAAAGCAAATATTTTAACCGAATGTAAAAATGTTTCTGCGAAACTATCCACATTTGTATTTTAAAATCAAAAATCGATTACGGAAAATCAGCAAAAAGTCTAGCAATGTCTTGTTTTTTTTTTTTTTTTTTTTTTTCAGACTTCGTTCTTTCGAACGCTAAGAAAAAAAAAAAAAACTCATTAGAAATAAATGGTGCATCTGCGTATATCTGAAGCATGAAAAGTCAACGAATTTTATGGTTTGTTACTCATTAAAACTGTGGGGGATGTTCAAGGCATTTTCGAACATTCTAGAAAGGTTTTTCTTCTTAGCTCCACGTCATTAAACTAAAACCACTTATCAAAAACCACTCTGTAAAATCAGAGAAATATCATTTGTGTTTGCGGTATGGCACCTCTACACTGAAAACAATAAAATGCGCTTGTTTTTCCGGTTAATTACTCTTCGGCGTAATGTTTGTATGTGTGTTTCGCTACTCAAATAGAGATCATTCGTCGAAGTCATTATATCTATATTAGCAAGATAATTTTTCCTCATGCTGAATTTTGTTTCCTTTCTTAAAAAACTTGTTCGAGCCAATTATTTAACTGAATGACAAACATATAAAGATGTGAAATCATATTCAGTATCATTTATCCTCATATAAAATATTTCTACCTTAAAATGTCTAGTCTGGCTATTTTAATCATTTTGTAGTTACTGTGCTTTGTAGTAGTCTACTGTGAGAATTTTCATTTCAAATCAATCATTTAGTAGACTTTGAGCAACACTTTGTCCATATTAAACTGCGTCGCTAACATTTATTTGCATAGTTTAGTTGTATTTTTTGGTAAAAAATGGAAGAAAACTCCAAGTGTTTTATAGCAATCCAAAATTAAGAGATAAAAATATTAAATATATTTAACATATATTTTTAGCCTTGCTCAAAGATATTTCGCCATTTGAGGTAATTTTGAGCACGTCAGAAATAAGATGCAAAATAAGTAATTTTAATGAGAGTGGTGTAACTTTTATTTAAAAAAAAATTGTTTTTATAACTAAGCAAAATAAAATTTCTAAATGTTTTAAAACTCCCCCTTGTATTTCACAGCCTCGCAAGGTTTCTATTATATTAATGCATGCAGGAAATGCATTTTCAACTTCCAACATGGTTTCCAAACAGTAATATCAGAATGATTTAATGTAACATTCAACTGTGTGTAATATTGCCTTTTTTTAAAAATTATTATAGTCAAAAACTTATTTTATTACCCTCCTAGGAGAGAGCAGCAATGGGGGTTCTAGATTTGTTGTAAGTCAAATGTGTAACAAAAATTGAAGCGGTTCATAGCTAACCGACATTGCTTAAAAGTTATCGTAAATATGAGTATTGGATAGTAAATGAAATATTTATTTAAGTGTAGAAATGTATGCAGCGGATTTTCAGCAAAAGCTTGCAATAAATATTACAGACTCTTGCTTCGGAATTACAGGAACTTTCTTGCATATAGATAGAACAAAAAAAGTAGGTCACTTTTTTTTTTGGCGTTTAACTTGCTTTTTTTTTTTTTCGTTTTAGATATTAACTTCCATTGTTACGTGTCTGCGCAGCAAAAAAAGCATATATTTTTTTAACCTGAACCTAGTTCAAGCATTTAAAATGGATTAAATTAGTAAATAAAGTAGATGAAGTGTATCTATGGTGCCATGCATAAAAGGATTTTGATTAAAGTTTCCAACTACTTGTTTTACCATCTAGTTTCTATACTTATTTAATATTTTGAACAGAGGAAAAACAAGAAATCATAAACATTTGTATCTGAAATATACAAGAGCCGTTTAGACGAAAAAAAAAACAAATATGTAAATCTCCATGAATGTGTAAAATGCCTTAATCAAATTTTGCATAAATTTGAAATAATCTCGGGCAGCAAATTCAAGTGGTAAATCCTAATGATGTTTCACGGTAAAGTAATGCATTCTTTGATTCAAGTAATAAATTGAAGCAATAAACATCAAAACGAAAAGTAAAAAATGTGTCTGCTCTCAATTGCTTATGACATTAATGCTAGTATGTCCTTTCGAAGTTGTGACTGTTTTCTTTACCATGTATCCCTTTGACATTTCGGATTGAGGAATAAGTAAAGATATAATCGAAAAGAGAAAAAAAGAAAAATGCGACATTGTTCTAAATTACTCACAATCTAGCACAACCACAGGCTCCTAATAAGATCATTCATTGCAATGAGCGACCACAAAAAAAATGTTATATATTTTAATATGCGACTGACAAATTGCAGATCATAACTCTGTTCGTCTTTCTTCTAATTATACACATTTAAAACTCAGCGACGTTCTTGTACATCATTCTCAGATCTCATTTTACTAGAGAGGTAAATAAATGGGCTTTCAAATAGATGTGACAGTTTTTTGAGTCAAGATTTTTTGGTTCATGATCAGATATTTTTAATGCCTCCACACGTGTTTTTCACGCATAGAAAATTGGAAATAAACCTCAAAAACTGAGTGAAGTGATTTCCACTCTTTGTCTTTGAAGTAAAAATTTAATATCATGGAGGGTAAAAAAATAAAAAAAAGAAGCAGTAGGAACTCTTTTAAATATTATTTTTAACTGTTTTGTTATTTTTAAAACACAAAATGTGAAACGGTCTCAATGTTGAAAATTAAAAGAGTATGCATCTTCTTTCTCTATCATTTTCCGTTTCAAACTTTTTTTTAATGAAATTTATTATTGTTTTGTATTTTCACTCCTCAAAAATGAATTTTACTTTTCTAGAAAATGTCATGGAGTGTTTTTGCGCTTTCAGAGAAAACAAAACACCGAGCAATATCGTTGTTCCTGATATAAGGTGGGTGCGCCAAGTAAGGTAATGTACACCAAAAAAGCCATCGTCCATTTTTCAATGATGCATAACAAAAATTTGCGACATCGTGACATAATCGTCTTCAGAAATTTAAACTGATAAATAAAAGTTATAACAGATAAATTTCGATCACCTGGCAACAGTGTAGCAAAAGTTATTACAAAAAAGTATCGGCGATATTACCTGATCTTATTTTACAGTAAATTTTGCTTCTATCATGGTTCACTGTAGTTTACTTGTATTAAAATAGTGTTCTAGTGTACTTGAAGCCTAATTTATAAATGATTGATGCATTCAAAAATGAAAATGCCATTGTGTACCGCCTTTTTCACTGTATTTGTTTAACCTAGAAAAGTAGATTGTAGCCCAATATGGCCAAGGTTGGCTCAGTTAGGATTCCGGTGTTCTTGGCATATGCTGCACATACTATATGCACACGAATTGAGCACAAGAGTGACACAAAAACTGAAAATAACTACCTATCAGAGCCCTGAATATGACGACTGATCTTTCTCCTCTTTATTGACATAAAAATATAATTTTGATCATGTTTTTGAGTTTATTAAATGTGTTTTTATATGTTCTTAGATTAAAAATAAAAGTTCTTTTTTTAGTTTGATAAGTACCCTTTGGCATTAATTTACTTTTTTTTGTCTTTAACCTTGTGAAAGGTAATCCCTGCCTAGAGTTGGCCTCATTTAGGACCCATGTTCCTAAGAAATCTAAATCATCTTTCTTTAATAAAACTGCAGACAAACACAATTAAAACCGAAATTTTCACATGGAATTATGTTTTTCTTATTTTAGATGAAGAAGTTAGCTGATGAATGTGCAAAAGTTGGAACCAACTGAATCATAAATGAGTGGTATATTAAGCCATAAACCTTAGGATGGTCTTATTTGAATCGGTAAAAAACAGCTTTTTTTCCCCTCCACTGTGTCAATATTTTCAGTTAAGTTAGCAGTTTCCCCATGTAGTGTTTGGCGTTTCTCGACCGTTTTGGAATTACGTTAAAAGCATTACCAAAGTTTTTGTGAAGCTTAATTTAATAAGGGCTAAACATGTTATCAATTCCTCAAAAAGTAACTAGCCTTCCAAGTTAAACTACTTTCAGTGGTTTGAAAAGACCCTTCACTAATACTAAATCAGACAAAGAGTCCTGAAAACTAAAAATATCAAATTCAAACTACAACCTAGTGTAGAGAAAACATTGAATGCAGTTGAATAAGGAGAGAAAATAAGCAAGCTAAAAACTTTTAAGTTTATATTTTCAAATTCAACTCCTGATTCCTAAACATCCTCTTCCGGAAAGCACTTCAGTTGCCAGACAAATGTCTTACAAGGTGGAAACTTTAAATGAAAATTGCTTATACAAACTCCACGAGCAGTTTCCTGCAGTACATAACAATAAACGCTTTAGCAGCTATACTGAAGCAGCTTTTCTAATATTCCACACATAAAAAGAAGCATCAACAAAAAACGATTATTTCAACATTTGTAATACTTTTAAGGTAGTTATAGGGTAAAGCTACATAATACTTGTTTATCTGGGGTACCTATATAAGTTTTATTCATGCGTTCGACATCTACAGAAAATATCGGAACTAGTTGTGTAAAAGTTGATGCTTTGTGTTGTGATCAGAAACCTGAGCTGAAGGGTCTGAGCTGAAGTTGTGGAGGTTACAGCTTGTTTTACAATTCCGAAAGTGTTTTTAAAAGTGTAACAGTAATCAGATTACAATGCTCTTTCACGTTGAAAATTATAACTTTATAAGTTATTATTTCTTCAGAGTGACTGTTAAGTATGCGTTTTTTAGTATTTCTTAGATTTAAAGTAGAATGAAAATCGGAAATAGAATGAAAATCAATTGGAGAAGACACAATATCGAGCAAAAATGAAATATGGTGCGAAGTATGTTTCTTTTTCTTCAGAGGGAGGAAGAAAGCAGAAGTAAAAACGAAGATGAAAATGCTGTTGTGTGATTTCTTTGCTCAAAATAATCTTCAAATTGTAATGGGGGTGAACGATGGGTTTGGTGTCAAAAATGCCTCAAATAGGCTCATATGGACTCGCTGGTAATGAAAACAAAAGAGTATTATTTGTTGGCAGTGCATATACAGTGAAATCCCGGTACAACAAAAACCAATACAACGAAATGAATTTTAAGTCCCAATTTAATTGCTGTTACATTGCTTGAATTCTATCACAATGAAATATTAGGACGGAAAATTTTTGTTTTGAATGCTGTTTCAAGTGTAGTAGAATAGTTTATAAAATTTTCTCTCTAACGTTTATATGCCACCATCAAACTTTTTTTCAAGTGTTGATTTTATTGAATTATTCTAACCCGTTTCATTTAAATAGAAAAAAAATTCTCCTGACAAAATCTTTAGAGTAATTTGGTAAACTAATTAACTGAACTAATTTACTTTAAAGTTATCCTTTGGATTATAGGAAGTAATTTATGCAAACACGAAAATATTTTGACGCTTTCATGTCATACTGGTAATAAGTGGTGGATTTTAAAATGTTAACAAAGCATTGACAAGTAAAAACTACTTTTGTAGAAATTAGGGCACGAAGCTAAAATGAGGGGTGTAATATATGTAGATACGTAGGGGTAAACAATATGGAAGGATGCCCTTAAAAGTCATTTGTGACGGGCCCCAACATTTCTGTGCACGCCCAACAAGTGTTTTCTAAGCGTACAATTTTGTAGCAGAAATTAAACCTTTAGATTCTTAGTTCAAATTGTCTCCCAGCTAAATTGGCTTAAGAAACGCACAAAAATTACATTTGAGATCATAACTTATTTTAAAATGGGTCTTTAGATATGTTACATCATTCAAACATTCATCTATTTTACATATATATATATATATATATATATATATATATATATATATATATATATATATATATATATATATATATATATATATATATATATATATATATATATATATATATATATATATATATATATATGACGCGTAATAGACGTGAAAATAAATTAAGCAATACTTCAGAGCAGTTAGCTTTTTCTTAAAGAAAAAAAAATTTCATCTATTGTTTTGTATAATTATTAGGAGTTGAAAAAAAATCGACAAAAAGAGCTTCTAAATATTGGCTGCAGAAATTCATACTAGTTTATAAAACACCTGAACCAAAAATTTATATTAATGTACATAAAACTAATGAAAAATCCTTTGTAAATGTTGGAGCTTTGCCCGAGCATAATGGCCACTCTACTAATAAAAAAAGCCTAATAGGCAACATAAGCCTGCTTCACACATATCCGGTGTATTTTTTTTTTTCTTTCAACAACATAATTTGTGCTGATGTATGAAAAGAGACATTGAAGTTTTTCATTTGTTTGAGAGCAGGAAATGAAACTTCATTGCTCGATGCTCATCTCTCGTTGCCTTAATTACGCGCTCCAATAAAAATATTTTGAGTCTGACGTCACAGACGATCATTTTTTCGTCCTTCATGAACATGGTGTTTTCTTCAGCACATATGGAAAGCGGAATAGTGTACATTTTGCCTCCTTTACCAATTTGTTTGCATTAGTATACAAAAGAGGCAACATAACTTTTTAAATTGCATTCCGACACTAACTAAAGTTTGAGCCACCTAGATTCGGGCATACGAGCCTACAAAAAAGGGTTCCAGAATTGAACGGATATTTAAAAAATGTATATAAATCGGAATTAGTTTTTAAACTCTTATTTTATATTTTAAAATGTTTTAAAATTATATTTCAGGAGAAGAAATAAAAAATAAGAAATTATTTTGTGAATGAATTGCATAAATGTGTAACATTTATGGGAAGTACAACTCGTAATGTGTAACAAAATTGGATCATTTTATTTTTAATTTAGCTATGAAATTATGGCCCTTTAAAAAAAGTGATAGGGAAGACCAAGTTCACTTGATCCAGCGTTAAGTTGAAACAAAGGCTTTGATTCTCGAGTGAATATGTGCCAATAACTGAGAGTTATGCGGATGTAACAGACTCAGGCTGATATGGCCTACGTACATGATAGTACCAGTCCTTTTTTATTCATGAGTTATTCGTAAAAAAAATATTTTTTGTGCACAAATGTAAATTTTTAGGGTTTGCTTTCCACTATTGTAAAGAGTGATAAAGGAATTATATCAAAGCAGGACTGTTCCTTGATTAGGTGGCATGATTTTACATAAGAAAAGTTGCTTATATTCGTAGTTGTTTTTTCTGGGTGAAGTTGATGTGTGTGATTATTAAATTCAAAAATTCTAAGCGTTTTTTATTCTTTCCGAAATGCTAAGAAATGGCCAGGAAGAAAAAAGAGAAAGAAATCTTAAGGGAAGGACTCTCCTCCTGAAATAACTGAAAGGGCGTATTTCGGAGAAGATATTCATACTGATGCTTGCATTATTTGTAGATTAGATTAGGGTTTTATCATGTAAGCCGGATTAATACTTCAAAAAGTTTGAGGTTTTTCTTTAAACTTCATTTCCTTATTACGTCAGCATAACAGTTTATTCATTTGTGTATTAACTTGACCTCCGTTGAGTCAAGTTCATACATTTCGGAAAAATATTTTAAGATTTTTTTTTAATGTAAAAGAAATGTCAACAAAGTTTTGAAATCATCATTTGATAGAAAAATAGTCATAGTATGAATTTTTTTTTTTGTACATAATATTAGTAACAAAAATTAGAAAAATCAAAATGTAAAAAGTGTGTGTATAAATACTAAACCCGGTCTCCGATATTTAAAATTTTTAAGCTGTCATACTGAAAATACTTTAACTGTTCTGGAATTCTGGATCACTAGATCAATAGATATGCTGTTCTTATTTATATTAAAACAGAAAAACTGCTTAAATATCGTGATGTCGTATTGTGGTAACGATGGTTTGCCACGACATAGGAACTCCGGAGGGAATCTAAACAGGCACATGAAAAATATTTTATGTACTTCTGTTCTTTAAAGAAAGATATTTTATGTTGAAAATAGTTTTATTTAGAAAAATATTTTTTCTAAATGAAAAATGTTTTATGTGTTTCTAAGGGCCCCACCAAGGCTTAATTAGGCCCTGGTTGTATTTTCATACTTCCACTCTATTCGTGTCTGACACCAGGTCAGCATGTGCTTTATAATGATTACGTATGTTCCGTCTCGATAATATTTGATATAACGCGACTATAAAAGACAATTCAAAGCTATTTAAAACAACCTTTAAATCATAAAAATATCATTATTTGTCATCCTTATCACACATCAAAATTATTTCCTTCAACATTTAGACCAATTTCTACATTTTTACTTTTATTTTTTGGGAAGAAAACTCAACTATTTTTTTGTCCACTTAAATTTCATAAAACCTTTCATTAAAATAAACTTTTTTTTTTAAGATTACACTTTAGAGATGTAAACAAACTTCCTTGGATATTTTTAGAACTTAGTACTGTGAATGTATTAGACTTTTTCGGGGAATTTTTCTTCGAAATAACCGATAAATGGTAGGGGAAGCTGCTGTACCCACGGACGGTTGTACCTACGGACGTTGGTTGGGAAATTCCGGGTATGGTCGAAAGGGATCCTAATTGGGGTTCAACGTGTGTGTCACAGCCCTCTCCAATACCCCAGAAAGTTTCACCCCATCAAACGAGCATTTAAGAGTCTATCACATTTTTTCGGTTTTAGTAGAATCTAAGTAAAAAAAAAAAAAACATGAGCAAATTCTTTTTTTTTCGTCCGTCGTGGGTTGTATTATTCCTTTTTGTTGTAAATATCATGATACCCTATATTTTGAAGGTTTTGTTTCTGATATTTAATGTTGTAAAACTGTGGTCCTGTCGAAGTGATTGCCTTGCAAAACCAAAATGGCATACCTTTGTACCCAAGGACACACAACCATGTGTACCCACGGACAACAATTTTTAGTCTCCTTGGATCACACTTGAGTCTTCTTACGATGTGAAGTACCTCAAATTGGTGCCTTGTCATCAACGTTCGAAATTTGCTTTTAATAATAATAATGATGAATTTGAAGTAGGGCTTGAAGATATAGTGTTGAAGTAACCCCCACCTGTTGTAGGATCTTTAGACAGTCATTCACCCCTGTTTTCATTTGAAGTCGACTTTTCTAGATTTTTGTTAATTTAATCTAAACTGAGTTTTTGTGATGGGTTAATTTTAGTTAAAGGTTTCAATTTACATATAAATTGAAGTTATTATGTAGGTACATAGAGAGCCATACTATCATGAATCTAGTTTTTTTTTTTTTTTTTTTTTGTTTAAAAACTCATTAATTATTCATAACATCATTAACTTTCTTAAGACTAATAACATTTTTAAAGTGTTCACTGATGTTAATGATTAAGGAAAATTTAAAAAAAGGGGGGAAAAACTTCGATTAATTTTTAAAGTTTGATTTCTGTTGCATATTTTATTTAAGGTTATTTTCAATGGATGTTTGAAGTCTTTCAACATAAAATAGCTTATGAAAATGTATTGAGTATAATTGAGTTCCTCAGACTTAGTTATATATTATTTTTTTATATGTCAGTGGGTACAAAGGCACCTGTCCGCGGGGTGAGCGGGTTGTTGTACCCACGGACAAAAAATATGCTTTTTAAGAAAAAATTTTTAAGGTTGAAAGCTTTGAAATTTTCACCTGACAAAAATTGCCAAATTAGATAAGCTGTAGATTCTGCCACAAAATTTTTCCGATCGATTATCCATTCCCAGAGAACAACAAAAAATGAAACGTAAATTTGTCCGTGGGTACAGTAGCTTCCCCTACTGCCGTCCTTTTTCCATTGCTAATCGTGATATTAACTAGTACATCATATGCGAAATTTCTTATTACCATACAATTTTTAAAAGTAATTCCTTGTATTTTATCAGGATAATTAGTAATAAATGGTATACGTCATCACTAAATAAAATACTCGTTTCTGGTTTTCAATCACTAAGTTGAGGGGTTTTGCTCTGAAAAAATATAGTTTAAGTGAAAAGGAAGACAAATACTGATTGAACTATTTTAATTTTTAAAAGAACTGGACAATTTCATGCTTTTCGTGCCTAAACAAAATTCAGTGAAATATTTAAATTAAAAGAATAACTTTTTCATGCTTTGCAATACACATCCTCTGCTCTTTGTCGCATGTAAAAACTGCTTATTTTTATTTACTTTTACTTTTTTTTATTTAATATTTTTTTTTCTTTTTCTGACCACTTATTTCCCATTGATTTTTTTTTTTTTACTTTTTATAATTTCAGAATAATTTATTTATGTAATTTTTCTTTAAAAACTCATATGAAGTAAATGTGACAGATCATTTTATAAATTATGTCTAACTTAAAAAAATATCATGCCAAAGATCTTTGAATGAATTTATTTTGAATGCGTTTTTCATTTTCCTTTAGTCTGTTTCAAACAAATAGGGATGTAGGGATGTTTTTTAATGCAACTATTCTTTTAACATTGTCTATTACAACTGTACATATTTGTTACAAATTTTAAATATTCCTATTGATCAGTGTCATTTTTGTATGATATTAGGTTTGAATAAACAAGCTGAGAATATACTGAAATTAATGCAAAAAAACGTTTTAGAAACACGGAGTTCTTAACCATATAGCATAGAAACTCAAAAAGAAGAAATGAAGTTTCAAAAAATGAAAAAAAAAAAAAAAAAAAAATCAAAACCTGAATGGTTCCTATCCTTCATAGCAAAAACTTGCATTTATCAGAAACAAACTCTTTTTTTTTTTTTTTGTAATTGTAGTCTGTTTTACAAAATTAGTGTTTCACTTTAAATAGTATGTTTGATTATCTAACAATGGAAGTCTTAAATAGATTGAGGGCTGGCAGTCGGAGTGGGACTGGAGGGGGTGGGGGCATTGCTCTTTCTGACGTAGAAAGCTTTACTTATGTATTCAGAATAACGCGTCTCAACCAAGAAAAAAAATGAAGTGTCAGGTCAGAATAGAAACAATAGCAAAACTGGGATTTTTCTCGAAGAGAACAATATAGAACAAGACCTTTGTTACCCTGAAACTACACAAGATAAGGAAGACGTGTTATTAATTTGCATAAAACTAATGAAGTTAGTATACGAAGGCGTAATTTAACAATCCCATTTTTTGCGGCCAGTAATTCTAAACAAGCCCTATATACCGAATTGCAGATACGTTTAACACTTGAATTCGACCTTGTTTGAAATAATCTCTGTGAAGCTAACTCTGTTTCGTTTCAACATTGAAATTAAAAAAGACATGAAGGAATCAAGAATTATTAGTATCATATATTTTGTTTGACGTCGCATACATAAGGCCCCAGATGATAAAATATTTAAACTCACCTTTAATAGTGTCGATGTCCACGCAAGTCAACCAATTTATCCAAACGTATGCTTTATGCATAAATGTTGTAAAAATAACGCTAAATATCGATTTTGTTTATCAAATATCCTGCTCTTATAAGGAAGAACCTCCCCTCCGTCTACTTCAAACAGTGTTACTGAACTAACGGTAGCAAGAGGATTCAAAGAGGGAAAGTGGCATCTTTCTTCTTGGCACTCATCTGAATTGAATTGAGGGACGGGGTAAAAAGTGCTTTCAGGAGTTATTAGACCCTATAAAGCATTAAATGCTTTTTCATGCCTTTCTGAGTCAGAATTGAGTTTTCATGCCCTTCGTCCCCCAAAAATGGGAGTGTCCCTATTTTTGTGTGGTAGCTAAGTGTCCTACAGAGACCATCGAAAATGCAAGAATATCCCGAAGTGGCTTTACCAAAATATTTCAAGCATATTGAAAAATTGGCGTTCGTTTTATTTCAGTTAAGTCATATCGCAAATATATCAAGCGGATATTTTCCATGACTAGTAGATTCATGAAAGAAATCAAACACCTATATTGAGTCGTTTGTTTTCAATTATGGGGGGGGGGAGGGGGGAGAAAAAACTTACTCTCTGCCAATCATAATCTGAAAAGTATAATTTTAATTAATCATCTTAAACGCCTAATTTTTATTTTACGTTTAGTTTATTAGTACTATAGTTTACTTTAATACAAAAGATCTTTCAAGTAAAATAACATTGCGTCAAATAACATTTATTTTTCAAACATCCAAGTTTTCTTCGTATATTGTATTTTATGTTACAAACAATACGACCCACCACAATTCATCGACCATAAATGGCTAATATTAGGGTTATAATATTAGCCATATTTAAAGAAGGCACTTATTTAAAAAAAGGATTTCAAAAAATAGTTGGGATAATACCCCAATCCCCTAGTAATGAACCTTATGTGTATCCAGATTTGGCTGACCTGAGTAAAATTATGGTAGTTCTTGTCAGAAAACGAAAGAATAAGTAACAACTTCGAATCGTTTACAGTAAAATAAGAAAAACCAAATTTTTATATATACTCCTTGAGACATTTTTGCTCAACCACTAAATGTTTTTTGAAAATGTAAAATTTAGACCATTATTCTAAGCCCAAAACAAAAATAGCGAAATTAATTTAGGATTCTTGGATGTTTAATAACACTTCAAAATTTCTTTTTTTCATTTTATTTTAAGAAAAACGAAAGCGTCGCAAAGTTTTCTGCTTAAATTAGTCTCTGGTTTACTTGTAGACACAGCAGACGGGCAATCATCTATTTTGAAAATTGTGGTTGGTCAGAGCGCCCATATTATCCATTCTTAAATAATCCAACCACATATGAAGTTACTGTTAGTTTGTTTAATCTTTCTCAGCCATGTTTAATATCATTAATATGAAATAAATTTAAATATTTGGGTAATGTTTGCATTTTAATCGATTTAGTTACAATACACGCAGGTTTGGAAAGTTTATTATTGTGTGCCATCCATGAAGAAATATTATTTTAAACCTTCCTACTAGTTTCAGTTTAGATTTAGATTTTTCCAAACATTTATTAAACCATAATAATCCAAAACGTAAACAAACTTAATCTAATATTAAGAAGTCCCGATACCATAAACGAAAAAAAGGGCATCTGTTTTTCATATATTTTTATTAGTAACATTAGCAAGCAAAAGACCCATATTCACATTAGAGCTTTCAAGTTCCCATCAAATCTAACTTTTTAAAGAATGTAATTTTAAAAAAATCTCAAATGATTAAAAAGAATACATGTCCCAGGTTGTAAAGCTAAAAACTTCAATCTGCTTCAATTTTACTTTTTCTGAAAATCAAACTTTGAAATATATGCGTTTCTATTATTGTTAGAAATTTATGAGAACAATATACTTTCCAGCGACATTTATTTTACTAAGACAGATGTTTTATTACAAGAGGACTGAAATGGAGTTACTTTGTGGCAGTCAAGAATCGCTCCCTTATGCCATCATCGCATCTTGTACAATGACGTCAGCTTACCGCTAAAGGACAGCGACACATGTTGTCTTCAACTGTTTTACACTTTCTTTTTCATTCATAGTTTCTTAGGAGTTTTTCCCCCTCTCTCTCTTCTTACATCGTCTTTTCGAAGGAATTTA
Organism: Uloborus diversus; assembly: GCF_026930045.1. Lineage (NCBI taxonomy): Eukaryota > Metazoa > Arthropoda > Arachnida > Araneae > Uloboridae > Uloborus > Uloborus diversus. The sequence continues at coordinate 79,058,494 of NC_072733.1, forward strand.
GTGGCAGGACCAAACACAGGGGAGTAATTCATGTCAAATTCAAGCATTAGTCACTCAACAGTTAAATAACATTTTTCTTAAATGTTTTTTTGTTTCTTTCTTTTTTAAAAAAAAACAATATTGCTTTAATTTTGAAGAAAAGCGCTAGAGTTCTTTTTTTTGGGGGGGGGGATTTACTTTTTTTCTTATCAATACAAGTTTTTGGTAAAAGATTCTGTTCTGATTAAAAAAAAAAAAAATTCTGCCCATGAAAACTTTTGAAGAGAAAATATTTAACGGAACTTCTTATTCTTTTAATTCATTTATTATTTTTCTTTTGCGATGTGTCTGTTTTACTGTGAAAAGCTTTTTATAAACGGTTTTCATAAAACCTTTTTGAGCATTGGAGGTAGTTTTGATACAATGTACTATTTAGTGCAAACTTTCAAACTGGCTCTCATTTTTTAAATTGTGACATTTTTTAAATGAGGGGGGCTATAAGTTTTTCGTGCTTTGGTCAATGTAGGTCCTAACGCGCAAACCGATTATGATTTTTTTTTTTATTTGAAAGATGACTGGACCGAGAGCGTTTTTAGCCAATGCCGCACAACTTACAACCGCTAGCGATACGGGGCCCGCGAAGTTGATCCATGGGGCCCGTTGTTATTTTAATATTACTCAAAACGAACTACTTAGTGAAACCTCTCAACTCAATCTATCAACTTCAGTCTATATTAAGAACAATTGTTGCAAATTTCGAGCCAAAGAGATAAAAAAAATCGAAAAAATGATTACTAAAAATCAGATGAAAACTTTGTATTAATAATATTAGCTGGTAGTAATGAAAATCAATATTTCTCGGCTTGCAATTTTCTTCCTTTTACCGTGTTTTCAGATGTCATCAAAAAAGAAATTCAATATATTTAAATTTTGTAGTTAATATTCTATTTAGCTATTTAGAACGGTGAAGTATGAGCCGTAGAACTCTTTTTTGTACTTTAAACGTATATCACAAATAAAAATTTTACAAGCTTTCTATCTTTTAGAAGAGAAAATTGAATATATCAACTCAGAGAATACAAATCAGTAGTCAATTTGATATATGCGACTTAAAAATAACGTATTTACGCAGGACGCAAACCATACACTTTTGAACGACAAAACTAGAGTACCATATTTTACTCAACGCCAATATGATTGGAAAGAAAAAAAGCTATACTACTTTGGTGCTTTTCAAAATAAGCGATATAAGAAGAATTTGAACACATAAACGCGGGGAGATATAAGAGTAGCTAATAGTTATGCTTATTTGTTTATGAAGAATTTCTTTTGCTTTTCTTCTGGTATACACACAACACAATTTTGATTTAGTAAGATTTGAGCATGATATATATTAAGGAAAAACAAGAAATAGATACCAAAATTACAAAAAAAAAAAAAAAAAAATGTAAATTTGTAATTTTGGCATTCTCTATTTCCTTTTTTTCATGATTATGTTTGTACTGTTTTTGTTTCTAGCAGCTTTGCGCTGACACTACAGTATATTTTCGGTTAAATTCTTACAATTTTTTGAATTTTTATTGGAGTTTGTATGTAAAACGTATTTTATGTATGTATATATATATATATATATATATATATACATAATGAAAATGCCTACAACCTAATATGACAGTTATAAATACGTGGGTCCGTAGTATCGACAATGTAGAATTTAACAAGTTTCTGAAAAGCACATAGTATTTGACGAATTTTAGGTTTATTTACGGAAACAAAATAAATTTACTTTTACATTGTTTCCGTAGATGCTTCTCAGGAGCAATAAGTCATCTTATGGTACAAAATAAGCAATTGGAACCGATATAGCGATATGGAACAAGATCAAAATAGTTTAAAGTAGGTGGTCGAAAACTATAGGGTGCTTACGGGAAATTATCTTGTTCAAAGTGGATGATGGGAAACTCGACATTTAAGACGTGATGTAGTAGTTAAGTTCAAAGTAGGTACTAACTGAACGTAAAATGACGTTAAGGGCAATGATTAATAAACCGCAATGAGGGTAAAAATACTAATTAGAGTTGCAATACTTATAATGTTCAAATGAAAACGGTTTAAAAAAATTTCTTTGTTGATTTATTATTTTCTGATTTGCAAAAATTATGTGTAAAAATCGAAAAAAAAAAAAAAAAAAAAAAAACTTTTTTCTTACTGCAGTTTTTCGGCTTTGCGAAAAGTTCCAGAAATGCTCTGAAAAACAATGAGCTAATGAAATTAGTTCCTAAAGGAAGACGTTTAATCCACTTTCTACAGGAAGACGGGAGTTCCGAGGGACTAATAATATAACAAAGGTTCTGAAAAGGGAGAGAGATTAAATTTATTACTTATTAGAAAGCAATGGTGACATTTTCGATTAGGAGGAGATGATAAAACGTTTCTGAACGGAAAGTTTAGTCGAAGACTCTGAAGAAACTAAAGGAAATATGGATTTTCATAAAATAAAAAAATAATGACGGAGTGAAAGAAGTCCAAAGTACATGTTTAAAGAATCTCACTGCTGTAGTCTAAATTTTAAAAAACCCGCCGGGGCTTCTTCCGGTAGTACAATTCTTGTTGTTTGGCTTCTAAAGAAAAGGTTTGACTATGATGAAAATAAATTTACGTTTTCGCAATATCATATTTTTTTTTATAAAGGACCGCTTCCTTAAAATATAAAAAAATAAAAGAAAAAATAAAAATAAGTCGCTAATTCAGGCTCTACTTATTGTCCAACAAAGAAAATGAAAATTGACTTTCATTAGTGAATCATATATGAAATCAAACATCCGATGCAGGGTAAAAGCAGTTTTGTGTCACCGAGACGTTGTTATGATTACGACATTAGTTCAGAGGGTCAAGTATTCTTTATAATGGAGTGATTAAGGCAGTTGGAATTCTTGGAACACGTACAGACTTATGATCTCATGACCTGCGACCCGTCTTGTGTTACGTCAGTCATACGTTGCGGGGGCAAGATGATTCCACTGGTGACTCTTAATGAGGGGTTGTATGCATATTAGAAGAGTTGATTTGTTATTATTTCGCGTTTTGCCGCTATGAACCCGTTTTTTCTTGTCTACAAATGACATCTTTCTATGTAGGGACACTACGGTATAGTGATTTTTTTAAATGCTAATATTGTTTTTTAAATATTAGAATCAACTTTTGTCAAGTAAAAAAAGTTATTTTTTTCTGTAAAAATTCAAATTTTATACCGATGTAAATTCAAAGTCAGAAAGTCTTGTAAAATGAAAAAAAAAATAAAATAAAATAAAGTTTAAAAGTTTTGTTTTCTATATTTCTGATTGTCTTTTATGCAATGATTTACATTGTAGTCAATGCTAAATTGCGAAGCAAAATTATTTGTCGTTAAAACACTTCAAGAACTTGACTGATATTTTTTATGCTTGTTTTTTCACATTAGGATATACAATTTGACATGAATATGTGTGTAGGTTACTAGCTTAAACGGAAATGGTACATTGATAAAAATGAAGCTTTAGTTATTGACATTGATTAGTTTTCTCATCAAAAACAGCAGCAAAAATAAAAATTTAAAAATTGATCCACTCGAAAATGGCTAGTACGCCTGTTGAGATGATCTTACTAGAAACTAATAAACTTAGGAAGAGACTATTTCATGTTAGGGAGAAAAATGTGTTGATAATTGTAATTATACATTCCTAACGCTAAACCTAACATGGTTCCAAAGTTTTGAAGCATTCGGCATTCAATGGATTGAAATGATATATTTCCTGAAATTTAGGATGAAATGTCACATAGAACGGGTGCTTTAAACTTCTACCGAAAGATTAAAAAAAAATAGAAATACGTAATTATTATTTAGTTACCTTGACATCGAAAACTCAACTTAAATATCTAAAATAAGGTTCCTAAAATTCTCATAACTAAAAAAGAAAAAGCTCGTGAGGAAACGTTGACTATTTATTTTTATTATTTTCATTTATTTATTATTATGGACGTGACAGTCACTAGTTTTAAGCACATGTTTTAATTTTTAATTTGAGCCATTAAAAATACCTGATGGATTCAGATTCTAAACATAATTTAAAGAAAAAAATTTACTGATGAGGGAAGAGAAATTGTTTTGTGAATTGCGACTATGCTTTTTAATGACGCAAAATAAATACTAGCCCAGTTTAAAAAGTTTTCTTGGTTATTTTAACGAGAGGAATTTGAAGAAAATGTGCTTTTTTACGTAACTTCTTGCCTCCATTGTTTTTCGACTGTTTCCATCAGGTTAGTTATTTGAAAGATGACTTTTCTATCTCAGGAGATTAGATAATTAATTACCTTTGAAGCGCAAAGAGGAAAGCAAGACCTTTATCTTTAGCTGTACTACTAATAAAGCTGGATATTGATCAAATATAGTTACAAAATTTTCTGTTCTTCCCGACTTCAAAAATAACAGATCAAAACTGTGGTAAAAAATAAAAACTAGTACCGATATCTTTTTGTCACATTACTGATTACAAAATAAATTTAAAGCTTCGTTCGCAAAAATTTTAATTGTTCTTAACAAACCTAATTATTCTTAACATTAAAACCAATTTATTATCACTTCCTGTTAACCAATATGTACTTTATACCGTACTGAAAAAATTCATGTTCAAGAATCTCCACCCCCCAAACAAAATGCTGCAATGCCGCCCCTGGTTTCATATGCTGTCTACTTTCATCTAATGTGAATTTGAAATGAATTCAGTACCATTCGCATCCCAAAGCCTCTTGAATTGATTTCTCGAACTCAAGTGTTGGTTATTCGATTTTAATATGCGTCTGTCATATTTAAGTCCATTTTTATGAGTTACATTTTTTACTGTTTAAACGATTTGCTGGAAACATTATTTCCATAAAACACTTCTCATATTTACACACGTCTCATTTTGAAAATATATTCATATATTTCACCACAAATTTCGCTATTACCTTATCAGATATAATCTCTAAAACTTATTTCAGTCAAAATTTATATGAATGTACATGACACCATTTGAAAAATAAGTTCAAAGCAGAACATCCGAAATGAGTTACCGTTTCCAAGTGTAAAAGGATGTTCCATTAATAAGGATGCCGTACGTTAAAACAGTCCATAATGGACGCTAAATTTCCGGTAAGCGAGGCCGGCGAATAGCACATGTGGCCAATGAGTCGTCAATGAGACTTCAAACAGCGTCAACCTACAGGGATCCCCTTTCTATTATATCCTCATAAAAGAGGATTTTTTTTTTTTTACATCCCAGTTGTATGACAGTACAAGTATTAGAGGAACATGGCGCTTTGTTAGCAGCTGGTACTGTGGTAGATTTTAGCAGCACTGTTACAGAGGTGCTTGTAATAATTTAGAGATTATATATAATAGAAGGGTAGCTAAAAGATTGACTTTGAACTCGATTTTTATTAGTGAAACCATTACGTGCTATGAAATACATTTTTTAACGTTTTATATTAAGTTACATCTTTTTAAGTAAAGCCGAAATTAATCATAATTTTATATGCTAAAGTTGAAGGATTAATTTGAAGCTATTTCCGTTATTATTAAGCGATTGTTTTTCCTGTAAATGAGAAAAAATATGAGTGTATTTCACATTCATGAAGCTTGCATGTCAGATCCTACCAAAATACGTAGACTGATAATATTAAAGAAATAGTTTATTGAATATTAAATTTCCATTAAGGTTGTAGAGTTTGTGCAAACAGTAAAAATCTGCATTACTCATTTACTAAGTGCTTTAAAAGCTCATGTAAAAGTCAAATGTAGGAATACAAATGAAACATTATTTTCGAAACTAGAAATATATAAATTAAAATTTTTTTCGAAAATAATTATGAGCGGCTCTAAGAAAAAAATAATTAAAACTATCAATAACTTGCATTTTAATGTGATTTTATTTAAACATTATATATAGAAAATAAACTCTCATTTTTCGAGGAGCGGTGGCTTCAAATCACTTAGGACAGTCAACTGTTAAGTTCTTCATTAAGATTACAACTACCGATTCTATCCATCAAGTATCCATTAGCTGAATTTATGCGCAATAAATGTGGCAGCATAATAATTACAATGTCTGAAATTGATTTTTGAAAAAGGAATTTTTATGGTAAATTATGCTTACGTACTGGACCAAAATTAATTTAAAAGTTTAAGAAAAATGACCACGTGCTTTGCGAATTGCATATTTTTATTTCATGTCGAACTTCATTGTTCTTCAAATACCACACCAAAAATAACTTTTTTCTGAAATACATGCGGATCTATGAGTTTGTGAATGAAACTCAACGGTAGTTTGAATACGTCACAGTTCTTTTTCTTTGTAAAAGTAAAAATAACCTAAAAAGCGCCGTACTTATAGAGGTTAAGGATTTCTAAAAACAGAAACGAAACTTTGTACCCACACGTTGGAAGAAAAGCATCATGTGACGTTTATTTTCGTTACACTTCGCAAATTTTGCATAATCACCGATTCTTCGAACACCCAAGCGAGATATTAAGATGGTTTATATTGCACAACTCAAATTCTGAAATTATTCTAAAGTATTAATTCTCATATTTAATTCAAAGACTTATGCTGCACAGCTCAAAATCTAAATTTATTATTATCAAATTTAATTAAGTGACTTGCACTGTACAACGCAGGATACAATTATTCAAAAGTATTTATTTCTTTTGTCCTAAGAGAGTTACAATTTCGGCATCAGCATGAAAAATTGCAATTTGTTTCACAACAAGTTCAAATCCAGCTTATTTCGATTATGCTTTAAAAATGTAATTGATAGCTGTATTTTCAAGGGAGTTAACGAGAGCCAAGTTTCTGCAATTTTCTGTTACAGTAATTCTTAACTATAGGACGGAGTTTTAGATTCTCACGCATGAATTTGGTTTTTGAAGAATATAAGACATTTTCTAATCGGAATTTACAATTTGTATAAGCCTTTTATACAACATACAACTAACTGAAATACTCTACGTGATTCGTTTTTATTTAGCAGAAATTGCTACAAATCAAAACAGTTCAACTTCAAAAATGCAAATGTAAAAATACAAAATAAATATTAAGGTAAACACATCAGTAGTGGACAGTGCTTAGTAGTATTTCAGTAGTAACCACTTCAAGGTTTATATTCGAAAAAGTAGGATTCCAGGTTTTCCAATGGAATCAAACGCGCAGTAGGTAACACCTCCTGCACGTTTGACGCACTTTTGAATCCATTGAGAGGGGTGGAATCCTATTTTTCAAACATAAACCTTGAAGTGGCGACTACTGAAGCACTGGCCACTACTGGTGCGTTTAACTTATATATTTCAATTTTTACCTTTTCCTTTGCCATGGAAAAAAATTACAATCATCAGGAAAAATACTGTTAAAACGGTGGTATGATGAGAGAAATTAAAAATGGAATTGTAAACCACTTACTTCATTTCACTCGAATAATGTTCATTGTTTTCTAAAATCAAAGGAAAACTTTTTCGATTCTTTTGTGAATTTTTGTGCAGAGTTTAAAATAACTGTTGTTGCCTTTGATGCAAAAACATATTACATTTTAAATTTTAAGCCTGTTTCAACTTCTAAAGGAGTATTGATAGCAACAGCAGCAGTAAGCTTGGTCTACACGTGTTCATTCCATACACTTATCCAGTGTTCCCACTTTCCAACAAATTTCACATGACTAAAGCAATACGTTCTTTCTCCATGAGTTTCCTGCAAGGGAATACTGAGTGCGTAAGATAGAAGAGTTATGTCTCGAAGATTACTGAGATAACAGCTTGGGTGAACTAGAATGTTAGTGGTTTATCTTCTTGTTTGTAATAGCGTGGTGTTTTTTGATAACAAATGTGAAGGAGTCGATAGTGGAGTTTGATCCGAGTTGGCAAGTCTCAACATTAGATCTTTCTTTTTGAACGTTCGTGGGAAATTGGGATAGAGGAGTTTAATGTTCTGACCGAGAGAGAGAGAGAGAATAAAGAACTTCTCTGATTTCGGCAAGACCCTTGCACTTGAGGTTTCGGTTAGGGGTTTTTTTCCTCGATTTTAAGCGCCCTCTCTTGGGGTGTTTCGTAAACAATGCTATAAGTTGCACTTTTTAGCAACCATTTTTTTTTTCTGAGACAGACAAAATCACTTTCATCCTTTAATCAATTTAAAAAAAAGAAAATGTTCTGAAGAGTGTTTGCAATTTTAACATACGATGAAAAAAAGTTGAATTAAACTGAAGAATGTGTGTAATTGGTTATTAAAAAAAGGTACAGCTTACAAGTTTCTTTTTTTAAAACAGCAGTTTTAAAACATGACTAGCGAAATATAAGATCTGATGCGCAAGTCATTTTGAAGGTATTACGAACAGTAAGCTTTTTATAGGAAAGAGAAAAAAATAATGATGATCCTCTTAGCATCTAAGAACCTTGCAATGTGGAAATTAATAAGTAAACGGAGATTTTTTTTGTCTTAGTTAGTTTTTTTTTAAAGGACTAAATATACTTCAGTTTTTCAAAGAGAGAAGAACACTACGGATTTTTAAAAGGTAGAACCATTTCAAAATATATTTTCCCCCATGAACGATTTAGAAAGTTTGATGTCACAAGAACAAAATGTATTCTAAATACAAAACAATTTCATGCAATTGTCTGCGGAGTTCACAATTTTAACAACAACAACATGCTTTTGAGATAATATTTTTCTTTCATCAAGAGCTACTTTAGACCCACAATTAGTTCAGACCACAAATTAGTTGTAAATGTAAAACAAATCACAAAAACATTTGAACTGATATTACTGGCCGTGATGTAATACTTCAAGAGTTGAAACTAACGATATGTGCAATAATTTGCAATATAGTATTTTAAAACTGTTGCAAAACAGTAGTTAATGCAGGAAACATGAATTTGGTATTTGAAATACTTTTTTCTCGATTAGTGATTTATTTGCTTTGATTATTGGTTTTATTCTCTGTTGTTAATTTTGAAAAAAAAAAAAAAAAATTCAGAAATCCTGAATGCAGTTTTTAATTTTAGCCTAGTCTGGCCAATGCGATCAATTCATCCTTTACTTTCGGCCACTCAAAATTAATCAATATTTTCCATTCGGATATTTAATTTTGGAAATCGTGATTGTTTTAGTTCATTTACTGTTTTGCTTGTCTCTTGTTCCATTTTAATTTTTCCTTAATATTTCGTTCGTATTTTTGTGTGATTGGCGTTGACCTTACTAATAACTCTGAATATTGTGGTGAAATGGCGAGATTTTTCTATTATATCAAACTAAGCTTTCCTTTTACTTAAAACGGATATTAGGCATAAGAGGTTGCTTTTTTTAATGGTAATAATCATTTGGAAAAGACGGGAGCATATGTTCCTTAGAATCTAAGGGACTGTCCACATATGATGTCATGCTTTCGGGGGGGGGGGATACAAGAAGTAAGACATCACGCATTTTTTATAACATGCTTATAAAAAACAGCGTGTCATGTGACCAAAGAGGGCGAGGGAGCAATATGAAGTGGGACACTTGGCAACACAGGATTACATATTACTAGATCGTAATAAGGTGTCAACAAGAAAGAACGTCATAAAAATCAACTTCAGCATTTTTCCTAAATAGCATATCCTCTCCTCTGAAACTCAGGAGTTCAAATGTTTTAAAAACGGTACAGTAAACTTGCTCTACTCTAGAGGTTCCTAATGTTGGTCCGAACTCTAAGGTACCGCGAAGTGTTATCGGTATGAATGCATATACATAAAAAAGATGGATACGGGGGCCGTGAGAAAATTCTAATTCTTCAAAGGGTAAAGCAAATCGTAAAAATTTGGGATTACCTGCTCTAGTATACGGGTTACGTAATTGATATTCACTATTGAAAAGAGCGTGGAAAAAAAAAATCCTTGATGAAAAGTAGGGACAACTTGCATAAAGTCACAATGGCTTTCAATGTGAGCATTCGAATTTTGTAATTCTACTTGACTTTACAAATGTTTATACTACTGAGAAAATATTCGTTAAATTTTAACATAAATATATTCCTTACAGTTTTTGGATTATTTTACTATACTCAAGCTTGCGTTGTTTGAACTGAAAACCCGTTTTCCTTTTTCTCATTTTACGCTGTGAATATTTTACATAAAAAAACCCGCAGTTATATATTATTTTCCTTATAAATATGAAAGAAAGTTTAATTAATGTTTAATGAAAAATAAAAATTGAAGCGTGCCACCATTATCTTGTTCTTTATTTTTCGATTAAGCAGCTTCTCGGGGTGAAAAAGTATATATGTAAGTTTTATAAATTATGTAACCATAATAAATCAGCGGATAATGTATACTTATTTTTATTTAAAAATTGCATTACAATTATGAAGGGGGCTTATCAATGAGAACTTAGGGAACCATATGTATATAGATAAATAATAGGCATAAAAGCCAACAACTCCTTCGTTATTTTATAAGACTTTTTTGAATCTTCATTTTCAAAGGCAAAATATGACAATAATGCTTCTTAAACCCGCATGTAATTAAAAACATGTGTCATTTAATTTCAAAACTTTACTCAAGAGTTTGTTTATAAGGATAAATATAACACTTTTTGTTTTAATGTAACGAAAAATGCGTTTGAACACTATGTGTAAAACTGTATCATATCACTATTAATTTTTTAAATATAAGTATTTAAGAATTTTTGAACAATCATATAATATTTTCGGCAGAAATGACACTAAGAGTGCCTCTGAGTAAAGCCGAGCAGTATTTTTTTATATGCGGTAATGAGAAGCAAAGGGATGTAAGTGGCAAAATTAAAAATTTGGAGATAACCAGTACACATGATAGGTGAACCTCTCCTCTGTCTTGGGGCAAGAGATGGTACTAGTAGCCCTGGTAGTTGCTGATATACAGCATGATTTAGAAAAAAAAATACAATGAAAGTCTACCTAGGATGTTATATTTAAACGCGTTTCACTCAAAACTTGAAAATGTCCACTTGCATCCCTTTGCTTCTCGCTGCCTCATATGTGAAAGTTTGAAAATAAATAAGTAATTAATAGACTCGGGGATGAGCGCCCATAAGACATTTTAGAGGGGGGCGGGTAATCTTTTTTTTATGTTTTTTAGAATTTGCTTTTGAGAGTGCTCGGTAACACTTGAAAGGGGTACGCTGTCGTTTTCTTTTTCTTTTTAATCGGGGTAGGGGCATCCATCTAAGCCTGTGGTTATGTGTACATACAAATAATAAATGTAAAACATACGTTTTGTATTTAGTTAAATAGAAATCATTCATACTTTCGAATGGACCTTTTTAACTCCAACTTTTATTTGTAAATATTTTATAATTTATTCAGTAGTAAGAAACTTTATAAAATATAAAATATATAATATTTCCATTCGCTAGCATAATATAACATATAATTATTCGGGAATAAAGTAATTGTAATATTCTTCAATTAGCATTTTCAGACATTCATAAGTATATAATAATAAATCAATACATTTACTAGGCATCGGTATGAAACTATTACTTATGTCTTCAGCTGATCAAATTAGTTAAGCTACGTGGTTAAGTTATTCAAAACTAATGACATCAACACTTAGATCACTATTTTATGAAACGGGTAATGAAAACAAAATATCAAACCTACTCAGATAAATTCTATTAAATGTTATAAAGAGCCTGTTTGCAAAAATAAAGCTTGAAATATTCCAAAATAAAAGCTCCAGAATTTATTCAGTCATTTAGCCTACGAATCTTACTAAAACAGTTGTTATTAATTCGGAAATTATTTATAGGAATACTCACAAATTCAGCTGTAAAAATCTCTTTGATGACTTTAGTCTGTTGCACAGCTTCGGACTACCCTCCAGTGCATTTTGGGGAGGCGAAAACTCGAGCGACTAGTCTGCCACTTATCAGAGGAAATCCGCAGCAAAGGATTTCCTCCTTGAGCACGCCTTGCTTTTTGGAGATAAGAACAATTTCTGCCTCCTTTTACACCCCACTCTTCCACCCTCTGCCGATACAGAGTATTGAAAATATTTGGGTTGATTATTTAGCTTAAAAGAACAATTAAACTCGTACTAATAATCACGGACGAAATGTACCATCGCAGAAATAATTGAGGTACATGTTGACCATAGTTTTGATGTCACAAATCAAAATCTCGTTTCTAATGCTGAAATTAATTTTCGGCATGCACTGAGACTGCTTAAATTTATTGAATAAAATTATATATAATTAGTTTGACTTAAGTACTGAAAGTTCATTTTACACCTTACTCTTCCATTCTTTGCTGACGCAAAGTATTGCAAATATTTGGGCTGATTATTTAGCGTTAAAGAACAATTAAACTCGTACCGAAAATTATTGACAAAATTTACCATCCCAGAAATGATTCAAGAGCACGTCCTCCGTAGTTTTGATACTTCTAATAGAAAGCTCGTTTCTAATGCTAAAATCAATTTTCGACTTTTACCGAGTCTGCTTAAATTTACTAAATAAAATAATTTATCATTGGTGAAATTTAAAATCGCCGAAAGAATTGAAGTACAACTTGAGAGTTGTTTTTTTTAAATCAAAATCTCGTTTCTAACGCTAAATAATTTTATGTATTAACTGAGAGTGCTTAAATTTATTGAATAAAATAAACTAAAATTAGTCTATAATTCAAGTACTTATTTCACCCTGATATATATTTAGCTTTGAAATCCCTTCTAAATCGTTTCTATTTCTATCAAATAGTTCATGACGTCTTTTAAATAAAGGTTTATATTTAGTGTTGAGAATGCGACATTAGAAGAAGTTTTAACTATTTTCACATCCGTTTAACTTAATATCATTCTCTAACAGAGTTGGTTAGCTCGTTAACTAAATGGGAAGCATGTGCAAGTTATTTTCACAGAATCCATTACCAAATATCCCATTAATTATTCAAAATTAATGAAATTGGTGAGTTAAAAGAGAATGAGATACGCTCTAAAAATAATTTTACTTTGTTTATGTAGATTTATTAAGTTTATTGCAAAGTCTCTAATATAATAAATTACTCTTGCATGAAAAGTGGTAAAAATAATATTTTAATACCATGCGTGAGAGGTTATGAATTTTTTTGAATCACTACAATATTGTTAAGCAATGCTATAATAGTTTCATATATCGAAGAAATTTGTGAAATAATGTAAAGTACGTGTTATTTTATTTCATTTATTTATTTGCTTATTACTTAAAGGCCTGAAGCGAAAAACATATTTTCAGGTGAGATATTTGTCGTTTATTACCTTTTTTTAAGTAAGTCCATTTTGTTTTCTCCTTAGAAAATTTCAGACTCAAAGATTACTTCTGGATATCAGTTATGTATAATTTTTGCTCTAAATGCGAATGTATGTTCTTAGTTGAGATAAAACTTTAAAAATTAGATGGAATATTTTAGATCAGCAACACACATTTAAGAAAAATAATATTAAATAACAAAATATAAGGAAGCACAATTAGTCAATTAGCTTAATTGGATAGTTTAAATAGCATCTTTGACAAACCTGAATGAAAAACTTTCCTCAGAAGCAAAGGAAAAAGTACAGTTCTGCACTTTTAAATTATGCTTTAATAATTATTCGGAAGTTTTAAATTTATATAAACTTGATAACAAGCTTAACATTTACCGTTTTAGTTCTATGCAGCTTCTGTAGAGATGATTCATGTTAAAATACACCTGTCCTTCAAGAGTTACCTGTAATCAGTAAAAAACAAGCTATATTGTGCAATGGAAAAGCTTTTGTTTTTTTGATGTGATTGTTTTCATAAGTATACTGTCAACTAAAAATATCGAATTAGTTATGAAACTGCGATTTTCGTTTTACGTAGATAAACTTTAAAACTATACGAACTCGAAATTCTTCTTAGCTTTCGATTATCTGAAGAAGTTAAACATATATGTATATATATTTTAAAAACCATTCCCAAAAGCAATTTCAAGTTAAAAAAAATAATAATAATTACAGAGCAGTCTGTCATTTAGGATTGTAGAGAGGAGCCTATTGATCGCCCCCCTACTGCCTTTGAGAAGTTTGGGTATTTCCGCATATGTGGATGTGGCTTTTATTGTTTTTAGATGCAATACGCATTCAGTATGTACCTTTCGACTCCTCCTAGAATAATTTAAAACAACGGTCCTGATTTCGATGTAGTCGCAGCGAATTCACTCCCTTCAAAGCAATTGGAAGACCTAGCTACTGTTATTATGAAAGAGTTTGCATACTAGTCATAATAGCTAAAATTTGGAGAAATATTTCATAATTAGTGTTTAAATATTTATTTACTCTGGGAATTTCAAACTGAAACAAAGGAATACATTTAACAGCATTTCGTTTTGGTCTGCCAGCAATTTACAGGACGCAAAGTACTTGACTGAGTATAGAAAAGTGCATAAATGTTTTCTGAAATTTAATTCCTTTTTAATGAATGTAATATGATCAACCGGGCCTTCAGTAAAGACAGATAGGAGAGGCTACTGATGGGCACGTCGTGTAAGTATTCAACGAACCTGAGCAAAAAAAAAAAAAAAAAAATCAAACAGACTTGTGTTAAAATCATATCACTGAAAACGTTTCGTTCGTCTTATGATATCGTCGGCTCAGAGCAACAGTAAGACATCTAATCCCAGGAATAACGCTAAGATATCCTACTGTTGCTCTAAGGCGACGATATAGCGTTCATATTGAATAGTCATTTAAACTATATTAGTACTCTTAGATTCTTGTTCAAAGTTGTAACAACATTTTCAAAACTAAGATTGGTACCTACTAATAGTATTTTATCGCGTCTTTTCCCCCTACATCATTTATTTGTGACGAATGTCCTTCTTAACGTTCTGAGTTTTTTGCTATCGCTAATGTTCAAATTGGAAAGTTAGTTTCAAATTTTAGAAACAAAATCTTAAAGAAGAATGTTTAAACTATTTTGAATCTCACCACAAAACCTTTTTATGAAAAGAAACAAACGTCAAAGCATTCGTGCCACAACGATAAAAAGACTTGATAAGGCTGCCACTCCTTAAAAACGGTTTGTTTCAAACAGCAAAAATGTAGGAATTCCTCACTTCAAACATGTAACAAAAGTTAAAAATAAATAATAAAAAGAAAAGGAAAATTCGCAGTGCGAAACGTAATTAATCCAAAATTTTTTTGACAATTCTTGCTATATAGTCAAACCTCGTCAATTCGAGCACGCTTCAAACACATTTCTACTAGGACTAATTACTGTCACGATCCCAGTCCTATTGTACTTGCAAATAACGCTACTTATTATTTTTCAGACGAGTTGCGGTTAAGAAGGATTAATTTTTAAGGTCCCTTTGAGTTCGTTTTAACAAGGTTCGACTGTATTTTTATCTCTTTTGAACAAATAATTCACGCGACTTAAAGTTATATTGTAAACATAAGATAACAAAGCAATTTATATTGAAACCACAATTAAAATAATTTTCAAGTGCATTTCGGGGGAAAAAAACATGAATCGCAAGACGCTGAGAGAATCACAGTAAGTAAAACTTTCATGTATCTATTTCTCTTAGAAAAACTTAGAGCTTTCACTGGAATTCTAGGTTTTCTATCGGAAGCGGAAACTAGAAAAAGCTTGAAGGACATATTTGGTACAAATGCATGGAATATTAGACAATACGAAACAACTTAGCTTTTGTACTGAAGATTTCTCATACATTGTTTCTGTGCACGCACTGTTAAGCTGAGATCAGACTGAGAGAAGTAGTGACAAAAATTTCATTTGTCAATTCATGCCCTAGTTTAACTATCTTAAAATTTGTTTCCACGTCCAACAATGTTAAGACAAATGGCATTATTGTTGAGTCACGGTCTCAATTTATTTGCATTCATTAAATTAATATTGGAGACTCCACTCATTGTTTTCGGTCATTAGGTTTGTAGGAAATTCTTTAAAGATAAATTTAGATTACCCCCTTTGTTTTCGCGCTATAAGTTTTCAGCAAATAGGTGAAACGAATAGACTTTTGCTCTTAATCAGAGTCTAAAATCACAAGCAAGGATGAGCTCTGACTCGAATTTTCACAGTGAACGCAATATAAGAGTAATAACTTTTAGGGTTTCATCAAAGCATTTTAATTAATTGCGTATTATTCATGCGCCTTACCAACGGAAAATTTTGGAGAGAAATCTTCCATCTGTTTAAAAATTATCACTACATGTACGTTTTGTTTATAAAAAATGCATATTTTATTGGGGAAAATCGTAGCTCTCTATTAAAATAATAATATTATTGGAAAACGTGCTGTTCCAAAACTGAGTTTTCGATTCCATTATCGATGGAATTGCATAGCAATCCATAATGAAGAATTTCCTTTCTCAAAAGTTATAATGCCCAGTATGAAAATAGTTAAAACAATAAATAGAGTATCTAATGACGAAAAAATTGGTAAAATTTAACGATATTAACCTGAAACTTTTAAAGAACTATTTCATGGACTGATTCCTTTTAGTAAATATGACGCTAAAAATTAGTTTTTAGAGCTTGATCCCGGTCGTAGATTCATCAGTTTCCTAATGTTTCTCGAGAAAGAGCCTGAGCGTTTACAAAAACCAAACATCAAGTCGTGTCGGCATTGGCAAGAAATCTCAAAATTGCATTGCATGCCATACTCGGGCTTTTTTTGCCTTTCCATTTACAAAGAAATATTTTCTTTCTATCTCCATCATTCAAATTGGAAAGTTAGTTTCAAATATCAGAAAAAACTTAAAGAAGGAGGCTTGTACTATATTGAATTTTACCACGCCACTTTCTACTGAAAAATAAACTGACGTCAAGCTGTTCACGGCACAACGATAAAAATCTTTGATAAGATTGCTACACCTTAAAAGGGGCGCCAAATATGTGTATTAGAAAATCACTGCCGTGGCTTACAATTCAATAATTTCGAAAGTTTCTCTTCGTTGCTTCTTACTCTTCCAGGAACACTCTTAGCAATGCTTCTCACCGGTTACCCTAGCAACGTAATGAGATTCTGCATCCAAAGCAGCTGCATTATTGTCCCTTTGGAGTGCTTTATTACGTAGCACAAGAGAGTGAATATTTCTTTTCTTTATTTCGCTTCGTTCGCTCTTTTCTGGCTCTTATTTTGTCTTTTGTATCGAAAAAAAGAACATTTCCCCCCTTTTCCTCAAATATGGCTTTTTTCTTTTTTGCTTCAGTTTTATTTACGGGTTGACGCCAAATTTCATTTGAGTCAATTTTTAAAATAATGCACGTTTTTTGAGTTTAAGTGTAAGTATATGATTATGTACGCTTAAACCATATCTATTTCTTCAGAAATTTGCTCAGTAGTACGTACAAATAATAAGACCCAAGATCAAATTTACCTAGCATTTTAATAAATGTATCATTTGCTACACGAAATACCCTCCCAATATGTTAGATTCTTGTTTCATTGTTTGAGATTTATAGGCCCTTAGTTTGAAAATATATGCCCTACTTCTATACAATGCAGTTAAATTTTAAATATTTCCAGAAACAGTTTAAAAAAAATGTTTTTTTTTAGGTTCAGTATCGGACGTACCTTGTGAGATATGTCCGTTACTGAGCAAAAAATAAAACATTTTTTATGGAGATTTTCCAAATTTAATTTCATTACATGGAAGTAGAGTTTATATCTCTTCATGAAGTTCATGCAATCAAACAGGAATCTAAATTTGGAGTTTTGAAAGGCATTTTGTGCAAAAAATGATACGTCTGTTACCATGGAATTCTATAATACGATCGTGAACTGATATGTCAAATCTGTCTTCTCTCCAACTCTGAGCTTTCTGATCTTATACGAAGGATTTGATTTCAGTTTTAAAATCCTTTTTGCATATAAACTAAGAGCTCGCTCATACGTTAAAAAGAGGTTGTGAATTGAGAGTTCAAATCTCCATCGCATCAAAACTAAGTGTTCTGATCTCTTAAAGGATACTCACTCCTGATTTCAAGTCCATTCTGTTTCCTGTTTCGATTTAGTAGTGCTCGTTTCGACTTAGTATTGATAATAATTTTTGATTCATTTGAATGTAATAAAGGATTTTTTGAAAAGTTTTGAGAAATGGTTGTCTTGAAAAGACTAACTGATCAGGTGTCCCAAAACTGCTCTGAAAATACACGCATTTCGAGACAGCTAAAAGCCGATCCGTGTGTAGAAATAAAGCAATTTCGAAGACACAAGGCAGGAATAATTATAATATCAATAGCTAATTATAATATCAATAGCAGGAATAATACATAATATCAATAGCTTAATTTATCAACTTCAAAGACGAACTCATACATTTTACTCCCAAATGAATTATGCATCCAAATCTGCTGAACTAAAAAACAGCGAGTGCTTAAGCTCCGATGGGTATACCAATTTCATTCGCCTACGCATTTTTATTTGAAACTGATTAAATACGGGAAGTTGTAAGTTAAAGTTGCAAAAAAGTTGCATGCTTTATAATAGTAAATAAATAAATAAATAAAAACATTAGGAAACACTCCATTAAAGATCTCCTTTTTTTTTTTTTCAAAACTTTGGCTGCAAATCTAATGCAAGCAGTTAATATACAACTACCACAATTTTTCTTTGACTTTGAAAACTTTAATCCGTATAAGCTGTAAAACAAAAGATCCTTTTACTGTAAAATAAGGGCGTCCACCTGGGGGGGGGGGGCATAGGCCATTGACATTTTTAAGGGGGGTGTTTAGAGGAGTATTTTTTCATTTTTTGGGCTTTTGCTTTTGGGGATTCTTCGCGATATTTAGGGGCCGGGGTTCCCCCTTGCTATTAGGGGGGATGGTCACGGGACTCGCATGAAAATCTTATTGCGGGTCTTATTAATAAAATATATTTGCTTCTAAAAATCTTATTGTCACCATCAAAACAACCACAATATTCAAATTTTTAGAATGAAACTCGAACCAAGCATCATTTTCATGTAAGATAATTTGATACGTACGAAAATATAACCAAATGTGACGAACAACAAATAAACTAGTATGTTATTAAGAAAACATGTTACTTCTATATCAGAGATTGTTTTAACAATATTTCCCAAGCATGCGAATATGTTTAAAAAAATGAAATGCTCATTTTCTAAACAGTCCCACATTGTTTTGCGGCAGTTATTGTCAGAACTTGAATGAGGACTTTCGTAAAATTAAAGCAATCTGAGGGAGCTGCCATCTGGAAACCCCCCTGACTTATTCGAAAGGATGTTCGCCCCACCCTATCGCTGCAGGGGATTTGAAATACAATGATGAAGGGATGACGTCAGGGGGGGGGGATTCGATCAGATGTGTCATTCTCACCTGCAAAACATTGTAGGGGACTTGATACTGCCGATTCTACTACAAAAAAGAGAAGGCTTTGGATTAAAAAAATGCGTGAATAAAGTGAAAGCAAAGAACGTATTTCTCTCGTCGAATTATTTGTAACTCGAAGAAGAACAACTTTTTACGTTTGGAAAAGAGAAAATTCTTAATTCAATGATCTTTTAAATAATTTTCCAGGTAGCATAAAACTAAAAAAAAAACATGTGGTTTGGTCGTTAAATAAAATTACGAACTTGCTCTTTTAGGTGCAAAGCTTGTTAAGTAGAGAATTAGCAGTAAGAATAACTACGGAAGCAGTAAGAATATTACGGAAAGGGAAAAGTTAAGTGTTGGACATAATTTGATGGGTTTTTATGACAAATGCTTTTAAAGACTATATTACTTATTAAATAAAATAAATATATCAAGGGAAATTGGATTTTTTTTTAACACGAGCGAAAAAAAGAAAATTAGGATTATAAAAAGAAATGGAGTGAGCATTAAAAAAATAAATAAATAAATAGCTGAAAAGAGAGAAAGAAAACAGCAAAT
This sequence comes from Uloborus diversus, assembly GCF_026930045.1. Classification (NCBI taxonomy): domain Eukaryota; kingdom Metazoa; phylum Arthropoda; class Arachnida; order Araneae; family Uloboridae; genus Uloborus; species Uloborus diversus. The sequence continues at coordinate 79,078,407 of NC_072733.1, forward strand.
CTCTCTCTCAAAGCCTTTAAAGATTTTTTTTGACAATTTTTCCTACCAGACGTTTTTTACGTTTTTGTAGGAAAAATTGCGTTGTACAGAAAATTAATTCTTTTACGAAGTTTGGTACAGATTATTATATAAAGTTTTTTATTTTCAATCTAAACCATTAAATGTTGTCTTATTCTATAAACAAATATTAATTTATCTACATGCGTTGATTGATTAATAATATGACCTCGCTATAGTATTTAAAAACTAAGGAAACGCCTCCAAGAGCACTCTGTAACGAGTAAATAAATAAGTAAAACAATTTTTTCAGTAAAAGCAAACAAGTACTACAAATAGAGATTTATAAGTTTTATTTTTAGTAATAATTCTGTCAGTGTTAAATTACAAAAATTATGGTTTAAAAGTCTCGTCGCGGGAGTTCAAATTTTGAATAAAAGCACTTTAAGTTCATAAATCAGAGCATCATTCATTAAATGGAGTGATGAGGATCTTCTTCTTTGAGTGAAGTCTTGAAGCAGAGGGAAAACTATGGTAATGGAAAATTCCTTCTCTTTCGCACTGAGTACGCCATTCCTCCTCTATCCCGATCCCATGAGCAAATAGTCCAGCAATCTACGGATTTCAAAAAATAAATTTATGCTTTATTGTTGCTTAGAAATAATAATAATGATTTTTGAATTCTAATAGCTAAAACATGATAGTCCTCTAGGCAGTGCCGAGTAATAGGGACGGCTCCTTATTATTATTATTATTATTTTTTTTTTTTTTTTGCCTTCAATCACATACAAGGGAATTCCTCACAGGTTGTTTCTATGTGGATCAAAACTATAAAACTTTCGCAATAATTACAACTTTGTGTTAGTTTTTTAAGTTTTTCAGATGATATAAAGCGAAGTTGCTCAACTTTTTAGCTAGTTATCACACGAAGTATTTTGTCTAAGGAATTCGGTTCAAATGAAAGATGAAAATAAGTTTCTAGAAGCTACAAAAGTGTATTTTCTAAGGGTTTTCTTCTTCTTCTATTTTTTTTTTTTGATATGCAGAACCAATTATACTGCAAAATACCGAGTTGCATTGTGTTAATATGGTATTAGTCGATGATCGATGATACAGCTGATTGCCAAATACGAAGCTATTATCTTAAACTTCCGCGCAAGGTTTTATAAGATAAGAAAATTTTCTCAAATCTTACTTTAAGTTTTTAGTTTTAAGGCAATTAGTTCAAATAAGGTTTTTTTTTATACATTAATATAGTGCTGAAAAATATTTTCTTTTAGTTATCTAATCTAAAAACTGCTGCACTTTTCACGCATAGTATTTTTTTATGGCAGGTAGCGCATTCGCAATGATATAATTTTTTTTCGTAGAAAGTTCACATTTCCGCCAAACATTGAAATTACTCGAGGTCATTCGTAGCATATTCTGAGTTCTTTTGAAAATATGCAATAAATATATCGGCTCTGCCTCTAGGATCACGTAATGATACACTTAATAAAATTTAAAAGCAATTGTTTTCCACATCAACTGATTAAAAAATGGATTATGGGTGCATAAATTTATTTCTTTATTAGATTGCATTTTTACCAATGATATATATATATATATTTTATAAATACACGTGTCTATATTGCATTCATTAAGTATTGGTTTGTGCCCCAGCTTTGAGAATAGAGACAAATTAATAAAGTAAAGACGTTTTCAGATAGAAGAGAAGGAGGAAATAAGCTTGGATAGTTTGCTCACAAGATCAGAGGGTATAGTTCCACTAAACCAAAACGTGCTATTTTATTTTCTTCTTCCTCATCATTCCATTTAAAATATTCTGAGTATCTAAGCAAAGTTAAAATATTTAATTTTAGATTTATACATAGTAATTTATACATAGTAATAACTTTTCCATTCGTAGCTATTTAAACATGTTAAAAGGAAATGAGGGTTAGAAATATTAAGAGGCAAAATATTTATAGAAAATTAAGTAACTAACTAGTATTCATCGATAAGAAAAGTATTAAGCTATAAAATAGCTTTGAAAATTGATGCAAAAGATCAATAATAAAATTTTAAGAGGATATGGTTTTCACTTGCACGTAACAGATAAATATCGAATGAAGATTATTTGCGGGAGGAAAAGTGAACGCACACACAGTAGGAATAACAGCATATGAAGGCAGCTAAAAAAATAAAATAAAAAATAATTAAATAAAAAAAATAGGAAATATAATTTTTAACAGCGAGAGAAAGATTCTGAAACAAATAAAGAGCTTTCAAGGGTCCTTTCCAGAATGTTCGTGAAAAAATATGATTAAAAGTTTGGTTATTTTCTTCAATTAGGAGCTTTTAAACTAAAAAAGGAATTGGTAGTGAAATATTAAATATAAATATTGATGTGTTTTGGAAAGAAGCTTAAGAGTTATGATGATGCAACATAATTCTTGCTTTAAATATATCCGGAAAATACTTTGTTTTATTATGTATGGTCGGAATGATTTTCCTAGTTTTAAAAATGTTGATAAAAATATTTATCCATTTTGTGTCGATGTATTTCATGAAAGCCTAAGTGCTTTTTTTATGCTCGTAAACCTACCTTTTTGCAATGGAATAATGACTGAAACTAATAGAAAAAACATATGACAATTTAAAATTTAACGTACCTTCAGCAAATAAAGCCGTCTTGATCTTCTTCCATTTTACGGCTGAGCAAGAACGACATGGTAAAGTATGACTGGTGTAGCATCAGGAAGCGCACTTCTTCTGACTGGATGGATTTAACTTACCCTCGACAAGCGAAGTGGTAAGCAACTTTCAAGAATCACCAAACAAGAGAATCTTTACTTTATGACGAAAGATATGATTTTTCGAGTATTTCTTCAGGATTTTTTCGGAAATTATTTCAACTTAAGGAACGTAACATTAACGTTTCCGTCGGATAAATAAAAATGGTTTTATATAGTGTAAAGGGTTACCATTCAAAGCAGCATAACAAACATGAATACTGCTTGTCATACGCTTGAAATCAACGGTTTGTAAAATTGTAATGTAGTCACACGTTGAAATAAGATGAAGAATACAGTGTCCTCTGATATTCACAAAAAAATTTAAATACCAAATTGGTATGATTATTGCTATCTGTTGGAATATTTAGTAGTTAAAGTAACATATGTGCTGTTCATAGTGAAATTGCATTTCGTAAAAGAATTTATATTTCTTAATAAAACTAATTTGTATGAAAACCACTGAAATCTCGAGATATACACAGGGCCCGATTAAGATATTAGGGGGCCCTAGGCCAAACGCCTTTTTCTGTGGACCCCTGTAGCCAGGTCTTACAGTTTTAGCTAAAATAATTTTAGACTAAAATAATTTTAATCATTTGGGGGCTTCTATAAAGCGGAGACCCTTGGCCAAAGCCTAGTTTTCCCATTCAGTAATCAGGTCCTGGGTATACAGATAGATTCATAGTGGTTAATATTAGCGAATTATTTTTAAAAAGGCATATTTTCTTCCGTATGAAAGATATACTCCTATAAAGTAGGCACACGATTTACTGAGACTAATATATCAGTCATTTTTTAAGCAATTTGATTCAAATTCGGTAGTAAATTATTAATAGGAATTGTAACATTCAGTTGATTCTCGATTGTTGAATGTTATTTCCCAATAGTAATGGGTCCCAAAAATGTATGAGATCCAGTACCTCACAAAAAAATAAACTCGCTTATTCATTAACATAATTAAGTAGTAACAAACTTCATTACGTTGAAGCGAATTGTTTTTAATAAGAAACTAATTTATCATGTCACCATGTCAAAAAAGAGGCATGCACGTTTCATATAAAATTATCATTCTAATAATGCCTTTTTATTTACCGATTCTTTCTGCAAAGGTTAACATGTTCACTGTGTGTCTGGAAGACTTTCTGATGTCCACATGATTCTATGCATAAGCAAGACCATAAATCCCCCCCCCCACCTCAAAACAGCAGGTTTAAGCAAACAAGAATCTTGTTTGCAAAATTGTAGCCGAAACCTTCAACTATTGTACGTTTCCGTGCAAAAACATGCTGATTGTTTACGGTATGCATAAAGCTTTTTAAGGTTTACATTTATCATGCACCAACTACAAAAGTCTAAAAAGTAACTTATTTGACCTACCTGTCTTGGCAGGAAGGAATCTTCGAGTATTGATGATTGGGCTTAAGGCTTAGTTTGTTAGAAGACATCATCGAGGAACTTCAGTCCAACTTACCTGTATGAATGGTTGACTGTTTTATAAAACATATCATGACTTAAAACGATCCTTATAACGCAAAAATTTCGAGTGGATATTATTCAAAAAGGAGGAAAAAAAAAATGTAAACTTTGCTTACACTTGATTTGATTGTTTAATATTGTGAAGAGGTTCTTTTTTTATTCATTTGCATTTCATTCTTTTGGGTCCTATTCTTGTTCAATAAAACTTAAAAGTGATAACAAATTTGAGATTGATGTTAAAACAGTAACAATGAAATTCCAATTTTGCGTTATGGAAACAAGTTATTTTTGAAAAACGAAAGTGGAATGGATGTAAAAAAAACTTGTCATTAAGATTTAACGAAGTCACGTACTCACAAATAATTCTCTTTCCCACGTTTTTTTCGAAGAAAATTAAAACCATGTGTCAATAACTCATTAGGCATTAAATTTGTTTAATGTACCTACTATTATTGCCACACCTTGAAGAATACACTTTTTATTTTAATGTAAAATGAATCTAAATTTAACAGTAAAAATAATTTTCGGATTAAGTAATTATTACTAACTATCATTTCATTCTGTTTTTAAAACGAAAATGTAGATTTAATAAAAGAAATGAATTTAAGGTCCCAAGCATCTCCATCAGGTGGCAGCACCAGTAATGTGGCAAAATTTTTAGCGCCTCCAAAATTTCTTCCACCGCGCATCGTAATTCCTCCGAATTATTTTTTAATTATACGTAAATTCACGGTAATAACAAAATACACTATGTAAATTAGAATTCAGCCCTAGAGGAAGAAGTTTGTTCTATACGTAGAGAAGAGTGTGGATTGTTCAAAGGGACAAATATTATCACCACATTACGTTTAATTCCCAGTCTCCGGAATATAGGATCTGGGTTCGATTTATTGCATGCACATGATGGGGTGGATTAGATCCATTTTTATTTATGAAAAAATTTTGAGGCTGTACTGTTACACATAAAGACATTTTGATTTTTCAGTAAAATGTCAAACGTGTTATTCTAAATTGAGATTGCAAATACTTCTCTGCGTTTATTTAATTTACTATGCTTCGTTTTAAACTTTTTTCTAAAAATATTCTAAACTTTTTTTGAACTACTGAAATACGTAAGAAGCACCTTTTCTAATTTATTTGGGTTAATTAATAATATCGCTGGAGGCTATTTGCTTTAATTTTGATCCTAATATTCAATTTTGTCAGTACTAAATCTTAATGAAGTTCGGAAAACGAAAAGAAGTGTTATATTGAGCTTTCAAAAATTAAGAGAGCTTGTTCAATCCATTTGCACAGGAGAGTGACATTTATACGCATATTTGTACTTCATTCCTGGACTTTTAAACTTTGTCATTTAGTCGTTATACTCGTATATTCCAATATAATGAGCCATTATGTATCATAACATGCGGTACCAAGTTTCTTTAAAAAAAAAATTCCCTTGAGAAATAATGATTTGTGCGGATGTGTGTGACCGAGCGGTCGCACCTGCAACACTTAGAAATCATTATTTTTTAAAATACAAGAAAACTTTTAGAAAGTTAGTACTTTATATGATTAATTATGGCTCATTATATTCGAATATATGAAATTTAAAGCCATTAAAATTCTAGGAAAAATAAATTTTTTGTGTAGAAAGATTGAGCAAGCTACTTAACAACTTTTTACAAAGCACCGTTTTTTTTTTTAATGATTTCGTAGGCACTTGTTTATTACAATGAGAGACATCTGAAATTTATAGGATTTATAAATTATGAGAATCTTAGCAATGGGTGGACTCAAAAGTATCAACATAAACTAGTTAATAAGCAATAATTTACAACAATAAAACGTTGGCTTTTTTGATTTCGTATCACATCTAGACATTCCAAAGAAGATAATATTAATAAAAAACACCTGATGAACTTTGTTATGTATTAATTATCTTGTTGTACTACCGTTTGCGTTTTTAGTACAAGTGATATTTCATGTAAAAATACATTCAATATAATTCTCATGGATTAAAAAATCACTATATTACATCATTATTTTGTCAGAAAGAGAGACATAAAAAAAATTGCATTCAACTAGTACAACCAGAATGTTTCAATTGGGGAGGGGGGGGGAATCATGACAAGCTTAGATCGTTTCTTGATTCTTTAAGCGTCCTTACATGTAAGTATATTGACACACACACTAGAATTGGTTTATGTGTAAGACTGGTGCCTCATTTTCTGTATCCTTTTAATTTTTACTGATATTACCTTAATGTATCAACCCACCTCCCGTTCGTGCTCTCCAAAATATTTCTTTGTTTGCTTTCACGTTTCACGTTCGTTTTGCGAATGTGGGTAAAAGAAAAATATATAAAATAAATGCCGATTTGTTCATGTTAAAATGTGTCAATTTGTATTAAAAATGAAAACAGATAAAGAAAAATCCTTGTATTTAATAGTAAAGCTAGTATTGTATTTTTCCTTTTTTGGCAGTATTTTTTTCTTATTGTCCCATGTACGAAAAACGCGATAATAAAAGTAGTTTTTGATTATTTCTTCTGTCTCTATTTTCTATTTGATTATTAAAAATATTCTTAGTTGAATGGATAAGTAAATGTGTGGAAAAACTAGTAAATGAATAAATAAATGAAATAATCAATGAATGAATAAATAAATGAAATAATCAATGACTGAATAAATAAATGAAGTAATCAATGACTGAATAAATAAGTAAACGATTAATAAATGAACAATTGATTAAATGTATGAATAACTTTAGTAAAGGTTGAATAAATAAGAATTAACAAATGAATGAATGCGGAAGAATGAATGAATGAATGAATGAATGAATGAATATATCAATAAATATACAAATGAATGATCAAAGAATAAAATTAATGAAGTCATTTGACTTTGCCTCACATGCACTGGAGAAATTGAGTTACGCATTTTAAAGCAAATCATGCCAATGTTAAATAAACAAGTAAATACTGCACTGATCATCATTCGATTTCAACTAATATTTGAAATGTTAATAAGAAAAGCTTTATCATTTCATAATTAAAAAAATGTTTGATGTTTAACAAAATATTGCAATATCTTTTTCAAATAGTGAAAATATCTTGTATTAACATGTACCTCGATCTTAAGACGAAGTTATTTTCTTTCTGGAATCAGCTACATGTTTAATATCATTGTTAAAATATTGTCTGATAGATGGCGCCGGAGACAGAGTAAAATATTTTACCATTTAAATTTATCCCATAATTCCCTAGCGTAAAATTGTAGTAAAATCTAAAAAATTCCATTGTTGGATACCTTAACCTTTTTGTGGCTATTTGAAATTTTCTCGGCGTATTTCAAATCTAGTTCTCGAATAATCTGCTTTGTTAAATTTAAGGCCGATCGAAGGATTTTTATTATTATATTTTTATGCTGCTGCTTTTATACTATTGCTTTGCGGATTAAAAAAGCCCTAGATTTTGAAGCTTTTTGTCTCCGGGGCTGTAGAAGGGGGACTCGTGTGCACAATGAATAAGGGGATGAATAGGGCATGTGTAAAATACAGCCTCGGGGGAGATATACAAGCAATGGGAGCTCTTGATCGTGCGAACAAACATCTGCTCAAATAACAACAGGGTAAGGGTGTCTACTGAAAAGCTAACTAAGCAGCAAATTTTAAAATATATATAAATTTGAATGATACAGTGTTACTAGTCTATTTTTTGATTTATAGATCTCTTGTGTAAAACATGCATTTTTTTTTTAACTTGTAAGAACGTACAAAAAGTTCTCTAAAGTTTTATAAATAAAATAATAAAGTTATCCTAAACTGCATTAAGGTTTGTATTTTACTTACATATAAATTTAATCTATAATTTGCTTGACATTTTACTAGACTTTGAATTTTTTTGAACTGAAATTAAACGAAAAATAAATAATTTAGTTTCTATTAACAAAAAAAAAAAAAAGATTTTTAACTTCTGAAAATTTTTTCTAGTTTCTTTTATTGATGAATTAGTTCGCTCGATTTTCGTTTATCATAATAAACTAGTGTTGAAAATTACCAAATTGCTTTACCAGTCTCTTTCATAAAGAAAAAAAAATCCTCAAGAACATTTTGTCTGTTTAATTTACAAGATATTTTATTTCTTTTAAATTGAATTATGACAACTTTTGTAGAATTCGAAACATTTCTACACACTATTAACATCCTTAATAAAATTAAACAATTTAAACAAACGTAAGAAAAAAACTAAAAGTTGGTCGAAATATCTCAAAATATTTATTTGTAAATTAAATCGAGTAAAAGGAATCCTAACAGGCTCGCAAATGCGCAAACCTTAAACGTGTTCACAAATCAATGCCTCATGTGGCTAAAGAAGAATACTGACAACCTTAATGTGCTAAATGCAAACGAGCTTATATGCCTGCTTTTAAGGCTAGTAGTAAACACTACAGGAGCATCCCCCTTTTCGCTGATCGCAAGCAATAATCAATGCTCTTACGGGATGAACCTGGTTCGGCATAGCCGCTCGCCCAATGATGTGTCCCCTCCCAATTATTACCCCCTTTCTACATTGGTTGATCCTCCGCATCATCATCCCCATGGAAACCATGGGACAGATGGAGCATGACGTCACAAAGGCATTCATTTTCGGTTGGAAATTCTTTTCCCTCCTCCCTTCCAACCGCCACCTTTCATTCTAACCGTAACTGCAGTCACAAAAAGAAATTTCCCGACAAAGGATGAACCATTTATCTTAAACTATTTCAATTAATTTTTCAGAGGGTTGAAGGACGAGTCCTGGAAACCAATATGCGCACATGCCTGTTTTTTTTTTCTTTCTTTCTTATTGACTGACCGAATTAAATTAGTTTACTTGCTACAAAATTTTATGGAAAAATTTCTGCTAAGTTTCATAAATCTTCGTGTTTTTTGAAGAAATCAGACTAAAGATTTTTATTAATTTTTGTAAAAAATTTTTTACGGATACAACAAAAGAGAGAGAGATTGCTATATGATATATTAGAAATAATGTAAGGGATCTTTTCTTTTATTTTGCTGATAATTTTTGGTTCAAATAGTTTTAGTTCCGAAAATGAAGTTTTAGATTAAAATAAATATTTTAAAATGTAAGTTGCTGAAATATAAATGTTTGTAAAATGAATTGTCGCCCTAAGGAAGCAAATTCTTTCATCTTATTTTCATTTCAAAAAAGGTATTCTAATGAGAAAGCCGAAATAATTTTTAAAAATATAGATTGCTGAATATTTAAAAAAAACAATAAATATCAATAATTGGCAGAAGACATAAAGCAAGTTCCATGATAAACGAGATGTAGATGAACACAAAAGGCAAAGTTTTATTTGACGAGTTAAATTTTTCACAAGGAGCAAAGGGGGATTAAAAATAACATAGTAACGTATATATTTAAAAATACCTCTGAGATTTAAAATATAGAAACAAAAACAAATAAAGATGAGTATTTTAGTTGCTATTTATTTTTTAAAGTATCTTACTGTGTAAAGTCAAATGGAAATAACGAATTTTAAGGCCATTTTTGTTTATATTCACCATTTTTAGTTAGTGTAAAATGCCAAAAACAATTTTTTAAAGTCAAATTTTTTCTTATTATTGCAAAGAATCATACTACACTAAAGCAATACAATCGTACACATATAGCAAAAACATTTGACGAAAAGTATAAATAGGACAAACATTACAGCAAATGCACTAAGCAAATAAAATAGGCATAAAACAATCTATATAAAAGCAAATATATAACACAAACACTAGATCATAAAAGATACAACTACAGAAAGCATCAGAAAATTTTATTCAAAAATGCTATTTTTTTCTAAAATCTGATTTGAAAACATTAGTTGCTAAGAAGTTTTATAGCTGAAGCATTTCTATCAAAATTAACAAACTAAAATATCTACTAATTTAATTAAATGTTACTGTGTGTCCAGCTTTTGGATCTAAACCATGCTGACATGCATATTTCAAGATGTTATTTGAACAAACAGTTTTCCATATTAAATATTTTATTATTAAAGGTAGTTGGAGAAATGTTCATTTTCTTTCCTACCACCAGTGTTCTGTTTAATATTATTGAAAGAGTAGAAAGCATTTAACATAAACGCTAGTTAATTTCAACCACTTGTTTTGATTTTAAATATTTTAGGAAATTACATTTCCGATCTTTTAAAAATAAATCAAAACGTAAAAACTTATATATCTAACTAAGTAATAAGACTCACCACTTCTTTAAGAAATGAATCAGGCAACTTCACTCATAAATAGATGGTAAAAATGGATTGCTTTTAGTTGAAGGGACTAATATGAATTTTTAAATGCTTTGCAAGTCTTTGTTCTCTCATCTTTTGTCAAAACATTTAGCGAATAATATTTCTCAGATTTATACAATTGGCATTTCTGATATAAACTAATTTTACGCAGCCGTAAACTGAAATATATATGTTTTCGTAACGTACTTAACTGTGAAATTTGATTTCTTAAAACAAGTTTAAACACCTGTTATTGTAGAAGCGACTAAAATTTAATTCGTTATTATAAATACACGATGAATATGTTTTTTAAAAAAACATTCATGTGCATGAAGTAAGAGATGCCCCCGGAAAATTATATTATTTCAAACTCATATCATACATTGCATATTAACAACCGAAAGATCATAAGTGTCTCCCTATAACTCTTTTGTTTGACGAAAATGTCAGAAGAAAAATTTATTTTTAAAGTTTCCAACGCGTCTTCATTTCATAAATGAAATAAAAATTTAAAAGTCGGAGAGCAAAACTAAAAATTCCATTCAAAAACCAACAGATATGAGAAAGCGTGTCAAGAAGAAATAAAGCTGATTTTAATCGCTTCGTAACCGGTGGATATAAAAGCTGAAAGAACAAAGCGCAAAGCACACGGATGCTACTGTCAACTATTGATGGAAGAGGCTCGGGATGGCTGAAGGATCAGAAGAGGAGAGGCTGTTGTCGAGACAGAAGCTTCGTGCGATATGAGCTTGAGCAGCCTTGAGCACAAACTACTATGCTGCGGTACGGGACTACTACGCATGCTCCATGGATGATGCTGCCCTACTTGCTGACAGTCTGCAGCATGAGGCCAATATGGCGGAAACACAGGCGGTACTGGTAGAAGAATTGAAGGGGGTGGAAGTGATGGGGGCAGCATGGGAGGGACGATCGCTGTGGGTGCGTGCAAGCGGGGGACCTAAATCGATACTGCCCATACCAGGACTCGGTTGAGGAGATTCCCCTAATGCAATGAAACTCGTCTTTTAACCCTTTGAACTCTTCAACAAGCTTCATCTGGACACGTAGGTCAGAGGCGTTTCCGCTTCAGTCGATCTAACCCTCAGCTCATTGAGAGGGTTAACACATCAAACCGTGCGCTCTTAGAGCGAGATCGACTTGAGTTAGCAGTTATAACATGAAAGAGGAAATGAATAAAAGCCGACAGCCGTTTCGTTAGCTCAATGAGTGTTTATCATCCATGTACTAATAGTAAAACTGAATAAATTATACATATTTTACTGGATGTGTTCTTTTTAAAAGCTCCCTGTAATGCAATAATCTCTCGCAAGTTTTGCTTTTTCAGCGCTAACAACAATGATTAAAAAAAAAACCTATATAATCAGTATTAGAGCTCGCAACCAAATCTTTTGTTCTGGATATTTTTTTTTCCTTTAGTCAACAATTTTCATTAGTATTCTCTCAAAAATAGCTACTTTTTTACAAAAAAAAAAAAAAAAAAAAATCGCTGCATAAATTTTCCGGCATTTACGCTAATTCAAGATAGATTTGCAATTACATTTATACTATTCATTTGTTTATAAAAAAAAAAAAAACAACAACTTTCTTTCTTAGTTTGAAAACTGCGGAAAAATTGACTTCGAAGTGCTAAACGGAATCCGAGAGAGAACGGAAAGTTTTAAAAACCGCATGCAACTGGTTCCGTTGTACTTGTTGCTTTTTGTAAGACATTTTAAATGGATCTTTTTAAGAACTCTTGAAAACGAATGGGAGAGAAGTGCTTTTCGGGCTAAAAAACTGGTCAATATTTTTGGTTTAACTACTTTGTTAGGGATGTAAGAGCTTTCTGAAAGTTTACTGTCTTAAGGTACTTAATTTATTTTTTTAAAATTACTATTGTGGAGTGATTAAAAAGAAGCAATAAGTTTACTTAAAAAAAATATTTACATGAAATACAAAATAGTCATATTTTTGGATTTTTACTAAAATTAGACAAAATTATCTATACAATTCAATAAAAGCATAAATCCTACATTTTAAATTCACTTCAGTCTTGTTTAATATTTATATTAATGCAAATTTGTAAATGAACTTTATATGTACTGGATATATATTTTTTAGGATTCTTTTTGTCTAAAATCACTTTTAACATAGTATAATTAGCATTAAAAATTACTAAATTGTATGAAAAACTAAGGGTAAATTAATTTATGACAGAAATAATTTAAAAATATTACCTTTGTTATAGACTTGACTCTGTTGCAGGCTAGAAAGCGATGGCCATCATTAGGTACAAAGATAAAAATGGTTTACTGATTGGGTGGAGTAGGAAGAGGGGGGAGAGGAAGAATGGAAATTTCGGCCGTTTAAGATTTTCAACATTAAAATGTATAAATTCTAATGATTTAGAAATTAAAATTAGGGAAATTTCTACTATTTGAGATAAGAAGTTTGACTGGGTATAACAGATACGTGTCAGAAATTTTACGCGGTGTAAGATATCATGCTGCATTTTACTGATTTCGAGAGGTTAGGAGAATTGTGCGTAGGAAAAAACATTTGTAAAACTTTTTCCGGCATTGGAAAACATTGATCTTTATTAGATAATTATTTGTAAGGGTCAATAATGTTTCGCTCGCCAACTGTTCACTTAATTGCCTACAGAGAAGTTCATTTAACAGCTACTATTTTTTGTTATCTATGAGATTTCCCTTGAATGGTGAAACACTGAATTTTCCACGCAATCAGTGCGTATTCTTTTAGGCATTCTTTAGTTTCCGTTGGAGAAGAAAAAATATTTTACAAAGATTGAGATTTTAAACTGAACGTACATTTCTGACGTCTTGAAATTATTAACTTCATTTCTTACATGAAAATAACTGAAAAGTGTGCATGAGGTATTCTTCAGACTTAACACCGGTTGAGGATTGCGGAGTAAAGATTCAAAGTGGGATGTGGCCACAAAGCCAAAAGGCAAAGCTGAGCCGAGCCAAGCGGAAGAGGGGTAATTTTTAAATCAACAATGCCGGCAATAAATAGAAATCAGCGCCGTCTTTTAATAGGAGTTTTGAGGCAAGACCAGGAGAGATTCAAGGAAAGGAGAGAGCAGAGAGAAGTGATGCTTGCTCTAGGAGTACCAGCTGTGGCTCTCACTGAGCTGGCGAGAGGAGTCTCTACTTATGGGGAAACCGTCGGAGGGTGAACGTTGTCATGGCAACTGTATCCTGTGATTATGCTAACACTCCCCTTATCGGCGCACATGGAGCGACGCACCTTGATGCCAGCGCCTCTATTGACAAATCCAGTTTTGATGCATGGACTCCGGTCTAAGCAAGGACTGACGGTCCATGCTTGTTTTCGCCCATCCCCTCCACCCCGCTTCTTTTATTATGTACCTCTTCCCCTTAATCAAAACTCTCTTTGCTTTCCCAAGCAGGGCTTTTATATTCCCTCTCCCCCGATGTACCATTCCCTCGATTCCGATGCCTCGCCGGTAAAAGGGAAAATGAAGAGATCCTCCCCTTAGATTTTTATGCTTGTATTTTGACACGTTTAATGTTCGCTTGCGGCCCGGGGAACAGATGGTTTCTTTCCCCCCTCCCTCCTCAAAAAACGAGTTGACGGTCTCATTCAACGCACACTGATTTTTAATCGAAATTGTTTTAGCACCCATTCGAAGAGAGCTTGCTACCACAATCTGGAGAAGATTCCGACGAAGTGGTTGCCTTTCTCGGATTGCGCGCCTTTAGTTCAAATTTTGCACGAGTATAATTTGTATATCTCTTCAATTCTGCATGGGTTATGAATTTCTTTTTTCGAAAACGTGAGCTGCCTCGTAATCGAAATCGTTAAAGTTTCCGTCTGACAGCAACTAGCTCAATGCTGGAAGCTTTCACTTGCCGTTGCTTTTCAAAGATTGTAAGAAACTCATGCTTACAACCGGCATGCAATGTATATGTTTACATAATCTTGTACTCTTTCAGTGATAAAAACCATGGTACATCACACGCATATACAATTTCCATTTGACAGACGACAAAAGTAAAATAAATTGCTGTGTATAGCTCTACAACATGTTGCTATCACCTTTACTTTTTCTGCGACTGCTACACTTTCAAAACAATTTCCATTTAATAGAATAAACAATGATTTCTAACCTTTTTCTTTTTCAACTATCCTGTGTTTTACGTCATCAAATGGATAATTACACCATCTATTTGAATGCAATTAGGATACAAAGATGAGTTTGTACACCATCTCTTACCAGATTGCAACAAGATCACGTGTCCCTTTAAATTTTGCAACATTTCTAAAAAGTGTGTAGTGCAGTAGTATATTTGACTACAGCTTTTTTAATTAACAACAAGTCATTGGCTTGATTTAAATTCTCAGCTGCTACAAGTAATACTTATTATTAATTTGTGCTTAATAATTAAAGTCAGGGTATGCTTCTCGTCATAGGTTTTATATCGTAACTAGAAAATACTACTCTGCTCTATGATATTTTAAACAATCTCTTTTACTATGGTTTGAAAGGCACATAGAATCCAACATTTATATTTAAAAAAATCTAATAATTTTATAGTTTAATTACCATGTGAGCAAGAGAAACTGTTTCGCATTATGTTCCAAAAGTAATGCAGCATTCGAGAAAATCTACTTACTAGTTTACTACTTTACGTTGTCTAAGTTATAAGAACTGAAGTACGGAGACATAGTTTACTAAGTCGCAATACTAAAGTTTTACTTTTTTAAAACTATTTCTAAATTTTGTCAGGTTTTTTGCTTAGTTATCGGAGAAATTATTCAGATTTATTTCTAAAAATTTGTAGTTCGATAACTAAGGACTTAAATATGTCTGCAAGTTTCATGCTGCTTCCGGCATTTGATTAAGGTAAATTTTCTATGACATGAAGGTAAGTAATATTTTGTTTTCGATAGTTATGTAAGTCATTGTAAAGAAGAATATGTCGAACGCGATTATAAAAATGAATTAGATAGCTAAAATTTCGGTAATCTCAAAATAATTTTTACGAGTTGCAAAAGCAGTAAATCTATAAAACACATCGAAGCATTAGAGTTTGAGACATACAAATTGATATTGAAGAAGTCATGTAATATGAAAAGTAAATTTCAATAATATTGCAAAAAATTAAAGCAATAACATTTTCGATCAGGTTGAACGAAAATATAGTGCAGCAAAAATGGTTGTCTTTCTGTTCAACTATGTTTAAAAAACTATTTCTTACAACTGTATACCCAATATATTTCAAAGAATTATTTCTAACAATGAAAATTTTAAAATGTAATTAATTTTTATAAAATATATTTATTTTTAAAATTGTATTTTTATAGCAAATTCTTTATTAATTTCTTTTAAATAAAAGTTTTAGCCTTGGATTACTATTTTTACTCGACTTCAAAAAGGAGGCGGTTATCAGTTCATACCGTATGTATGTTTTTTTTTTTATTATTTGTCCACTCACAGCGTCTCACCTAGTGAACCGATTTTGATGATTCTTTTTTTAATGGATAGGGTATGGCTCAACTTAGGTCCCGTTACTTTGTTTGACCATATTTGTCCTTTAAAAAAAGTTATGGCCGAAACCCCATAAATTTCATGCAATTTCCCTATTAAATGATTAAATTAAAAACCCATTGTTATGAACGTTTGGTGCCATACGACAGTAACATTAACCTAACCTGGAAGCGAGGTGATGCAGTGATTAGGATCTGCTTAGTCTTCACAATGCTACCATTAGGTTTGCCTCAACTACAGTAGTATTTTTTTTATCGTTATCATCTATGCCAATAACAAATGATGGGGGCTAAGTAAGAAAATACAGAATTGCATCATGAGCAACTTAAATGCTGTGAAATGTAAATTAGTTAGGAAAAACGTAATACTTAAATGGTTATAATTAAATTAACTACACATTAATTCCAAAGAGGAACAAAGATAAGTTTTTAGTGCCAATCGCTTAAAGTTTAACGCGTGTTTATAGTTTTTTTTTTTTTTTTTTTTTTTTTTTAGTATGGAGCATTTTTATGAAAAAAAATAAGGCGAAGTTTCGTGATAGTAACTTCTTACTCCTTCTAAAATACCTACATTTACACTAAAAAGAATGAAATAAAAAAATTTTGAAAAAAAAAAAAAAAAATAGAACCGACTTCAAAATTGCTCTAAAAAGTGAAAAATAATTTTATTCTTTAAACACCATCGATAATGCTTTTAAACATAATTTTTGAAGTTGGCGCAAAAACGATAGATAAAATCATTCACAGCCGTAACTCAACTATAACTATAAATTTAACCAGGCCCAGTTCCTTCACTATCACATACATTATGCATTGATGACAGCATATTTGAATAACGATATAAATCTTTCGTTCGTAACTTTGGATGCTTTTCTGAAAAAAATATGAACGAAGCATAGTTACACAGGATTTTACGTTTTGTTTTTGCGCCAACTTCAAAAATTATGTTTAAAAGCATTATCGATGGTGTTTAAAGAATAAAATTATTTTTCACTTTTTAGAGCAATTTTGAAGTCGGTTCTATTTTTTTTTTCAAAAACTTTTTATTCGCAATAAGTACGTAAAAATATAAAAAAATATTTCGCATAATACTTTTTAATGTAATGACGATTTCATCAAAGTATGCTCAATTATTTTACCTAAGAAACTATTTTTCCACTATTTCCTATCGATCATTAAATACTTTATTGAGTGCTAATAATTTAGTGTTTTTTTTTTTGGTGAATTCGCTACAAATAATGCTGTGTAAGATACGAGTTTTCTTAAACAAGTTTCATTTCCCATTTTAATTGTAGATTTTTCTTTTCTTGTAATTTTAATATCTTTACTTTAGTTCTTTTTTTACTTTATTGTTTTTTAATAATATTTTTGCAGTTTTAGTTTCTTATTTCAATTTTTTTTATTTATAATTATTTTAGTTATTTTCTTGTGATTTTAGTTCTACAGGGCTGTTGGCTAGTTGTGTCATCACTATGAACTATAATGATGCAACGGATAAGTTTCTTTTCCAGAAACTAATATGTTACGTAAAGAACATGGCGTTTGACATGACTACAGCACTTGCTGTAGACATGCTAAACTTTCTAGAAATTTAACGTTTTATTTGAGTTTAATAATGATGCATCTCTTATGGAAAACAATTTTATCTGTATTTTTGTGTTTCTCCTTGAAATACATAGTATCGAGTTTACTTATTTTATTTACTTACTTATTTATTTTTGTTTGGGGTTTTAAAATTGTAGTTATTTGTTGATTGGAACGGAATTTTCCCATTTTAAACGAAAATTTACTTTTTAAAGAAAAATAAAAACTTCTTTGATAAGAGAACAACATGTTCAAAAGAATTTTAGAATTTTGTTTAATGGTTTAAATATATGCTGACAACATATATTTTTGTACGTAATTTTAATCAAAATGAAGAATTATTTCTACACAAAGCAAAACCTAGTTTATTCGAAAAATGATTTTTAAAATTTTATAATATACAGTGAACTTTTTCTATTTTGAACTCTAATGGGACCGAACAAAATTCTTCATACTATGGAATTGTTCATTATAGAGGGAGATGGAATAAATGCATATGTGCTCCCCAGGACCATCAAAATGTGTTCAGAATATCCTGGTGTTCACATTACAGAGTGTTCAGATAGAGAGAGTCCACTGTAAATTCCAAACTTTAAAAATGAGACAAAAGCATATATATTTGGATTAAGGTTTTTTTTGTCTGCATAAAATAAGCAGTCTTTCGAACTATGCTTAGCCAGATTCTGGAGTTGATTTCTGGTTACCAGTTGTTTGTCAGAAATTTGGTTGAGAGGCAAAGCCATTTGACAAGACTAAACGTAAGGTTGAATGGTATGGAATTTCGCTCCCTAGCATCCCGTCAGAGGCATTCACTAAAAGCACTTGCCAGAAACGCAAAACTCCTTTTCTCCCCAATGGCGATATTTTTTGATTTCGCAAAAATGAGAAAATATGAATAATAAGCTAGTTATTTTTTCATCTATCAATTCATTTTTACTGTCTTTTACCAAGCCTCTACCCACTTTCTCATACATTTTAGTTCATCATAGTTGTATATTTAAATAACTTAGTTTAAATGAGGATAAACACGTAATTTATTATTAAAAGATTCAAATATTCATTATTTGTGAAGTTATAACGTAAGTTTATAAATTGAAAAGAAAGAAAAAAAAAACAAAGGAAAAACTAAAATTCCTTTATTTTTACGTAAAAAAGTTGAGTTTACTAAGGAAATACATACAGATTTCAACGAATTTTAATCGACGTCTTTGCATTCAAAAGTTTACTCACTGATCATTTAGACAGCCAAATCTGCTAACACCGCAGTAAATAAATAGAAATTTTAAGACAGAAAAACGACTTTATCTTTTCTTTGAGACAATTTTTGTTTAATCAAGAAGTTTCAATCAGTCCGTAACTAATACAATTCCCAGTTGATTTCTGGAGAATATGAATCAAATATTCCCAAAATTTGGTATCCTGCCAAAACGAACGATTTTTTGAATTCAATGTCTCTAGTTTGATAAAATATTTTGAAAATGTTATGCTGCCGGTTTACCATGCAAAATTAATATCTTGTTTCCAGACTGTATCAACAACAGAACTGCAGCTCAAAATATTGGAATAAGTTTAAAATATATATTCATGGAAATTTGGATCAGAATTCTGCTCAAGAAAATAAGTCATCAAAACGATATTTTTCTTGCCGAACTCACGACTTTTGCATTATAAGAAAGCTACGAGCTAAATGAATCTCCATTTCGGGTAAACTGTGCAGTGAAGCAGCGCATGATTTAAAAAAATCAATATTATCGAATTTACAAAAAAAAAAAAAAAAAAAAAAAACACCATATCTTTAGAATGATAACTTACTTGTGTAGTTTAACAAAGAATTGATGGTTGAAGTCATGGCGTTGTCCCAAAAAAAAAAAAAAAAAACCCACTTTTAAGATAAATATTTATATGATCCCCCCCCCCCCCCCGCTATCTCATATGTATTCACATGTACAATTGAGACTGGAACATACATAGAGTAATTTTCACAACTTATGCATCAGTTTTGCTTCCCACAACTTTTCACTGTCGAGAGTTTCATGCACATTCACGATTCATATATATATATATATATATATATATATATATATATATATATATATATATATATATATATATATATATATATATATATATATATATATATATATATATATATATATATATATATATATATAGATATATATATATATATATATATATATTCACAGAAGAGCTATTATTTACGCTGACGTATCTTTCCACCCATTTTTTGTAGCATGTATTAAAAGCTCTGCAATCTTGGAAATGTAAGACTTCTAAGCTTGCTTTTCTTAAGTTCAGTTAATCTACACAGAAGGTTATCAAGTAAACTCCGTAATAACCTATCTACATAAAAAATACCTATGTTTTATCCATTTTCAACGTAGCAAACTCTCTGACCATAATATTTAATGCTGAACACACTATTAACTATTAAACTGAACTATATTAACTCATATTTTAGAGAACAATCTGTTAAAAATATGTTTAGAATTTGTTCATTGATTAATATTTATAGGTAAATTTAATTCATGGATCATTATTCATCGACATTTATGGGATTATATTTATTAGGTGTATATAGGGACTGGAAAAAATCGGATGAACACATTCTAAAATTTACATTTTGTTAAATTTCACAAGAAATACCACACCAATTATTGTGCATTTTTCGTCATGTCAAGGGATTCAACTCACTATTTCCAGTCAAGTTTCAGTCACTCATGAATTTAGGGGATCAACAACAAAGTGAAGAAATAGAAGAAAAGAAAAAAAAAATGATAATCCAGCAACGTAAAAAACTGGAAATAAGCTGGAAATTAGTTTCACGTGACGTGTACAAATGTTATGTGGAGTTTTGTTAATATATTACTTACATTAACGAAGATATAATCATTCCTATCAAAAATACTTATTTTGATTGCGAGATTTTGGCTCCTAACTGGCGAAATTTCGCTCTCAACAATTCTAAACTTTCAGAAAACTTGCGTGCATTCAACAGAATCATTATATTTAAATACGAGATTAAAATATGGATTTTTTTAAAGTATGAATTTTTAAAGCAGTTATTGTTTAACTGAGCATGGGTGAAAGATAGCTGTTCATAACTTTCATAATTTCATAGTCAAGCATATCGTCGTTTCAGAGCAACAGTAAAATATCTAATCCCAGAAATAACAAGATATGCTACTGTTGCTCTGAGGGGATGATATATGAGATAACCTTTTCAAAAAAACTCCAGTTGAATATTAAAAAAAAAACCATAAACATATTGTTCTTATTCCTAAGCTGTATTTTAATGATTCTCAGACATTAGATGGCAAGAGACTGTTCACAAATAATCTAGTTTTTTTTACAAATCACAGAGTAGCAACAATGAAAGATGTTGAGAAAATGTTTCTGAATTGCACGTCATCCCTTATAATTTAAGGCTCGTTCAAGAGCCATCGAAATACAGCTCATTACATCACCGATATCCTTTTTTTAGTTTCGTGGAAATTCTACAGAATTTTTTTATATGTTGTCACACATGCTTGGGTATGAAATTATAAAAGTTATAAATTGCTATCTTTCGCACATGAAGCAGTGAAGAATTGACAATTTTTAGTTTTCTCTATATCAAGTTTTTAACATTTTCAACTTTCAGTATAACGACGGTCTGAATGATTTTTGAACGTTTGGTAAAGTTACAAGCAAAACTCTATCTGTTATTACCCTAAAACTTGCGAAGAAAATAATTATTTTTGAAGAAATTTAAAAATTCGAAAATCCAATAATTATGCGTAGCAACTAAACTATTGTGTCAAATTTATATGATGCCAAATGACGAAAAAACCTTTACGTTTTCTTCAACTTGTTGTTACTCTCTTAAATGCGAGGGAGACGGAATTTTTGCCATAAGTTGCGGAGAAGTTGGTCTGATGATAATTCATGAAAAATTTGGAAAAAAAACCCCTCAATTTTTGAAAGCGTTTACAGAATTTAATCCAACATCGGTAATTGTTAGAAATAAATGAATACTTTTGTGCTTAAAAATCAACAAAAATTGTGCAGCATTCATTTGTACAATTTCGCATGGTCCTAAAGACAAGTGTAAAGATTTCGTTGTCATCTTTTTCAATGCAAAAGAAGTGAGCTTAAGGATGAAAAATAGTCCAACAAAAGTAAATTGGAGCACAATAACGTGGCATTATTTTATTTTACCTTCTATTTGTGTTGCGTTGTAATTGTAATTAAGAGCTAGTCCTTACTGTCTTAGTGACCAAATTTTTAACCATTGAAGTTATTCCTGTAAATTAAACATACATACACACACATTAACATATCAATATGGTCAATTACTATTGCAAAACCAGTTATATAAAACGACGTTTGTGTCGTTTAACTGAGATAAATAAAACGTGTACTTATTAAGATCAAGAAATAGAACTGCAACGAACATTCAACGTAAGAAGATAAAAAAAACTTACTTCGTAAAAAAATAACACAGTTGCGGTAGAATCATTTTGTTAAATGTGCAGGGGAAGCTGCTGTACCCACGGACAAATTTACGTTTAAATTTTTGCTGGTCTCTGGGGATGGATAATCAATCGGAAAATATTTCTGGCAGAATCTACAACTTATCATCTAATTTGGCAATTTTTGTCAGGTGAAAATCTCAAAACTTTCAACTTCAAAAAAAAATTCTTAAAACCATCTTTTTTGTCCGTGGGTACAGCACCCCGTTCACCCTGCGGCCTTTGTACCCATGGACATAAAATATATATATATATAAATAGGTCTGAGAAACTATATTATACTCAATACATTTTCAAAAGCCATTTTAAATTGAAATACTTCAAACATCCATTGAAAATAACATTAAATAAAATATCCTACAAAAATTGAACTTTGTAAATTAATCAAAGGTTTTTTCCCTTTTTTTAATTTTCCTTAGTTTTTAACATCAGTGAACTCCTTAGAAAAGTTATTGCTCTTAATAGAGTTAATGATGCTATGAATAATTAATATGTTAAAAAAAAAAAAAAAAAAACTAGATTCATGATAGTTTGGCCCTCTATGTACCTACATAATAACTTCAATTTATATGCAAATTTAAACTTTTAACCAAAATTAACCCATTTAAAAAAACTCAGTTTAGATTAAATCAACAAAAATCTAGAAAAGTCGACTTCAAATGAAAACAGGTGGGATTGACGGTCTGTAGATCCTACAACAGGGTGGGGGTACTTCAACACTATATCTTTAAGGCTTACTTCAAATTCATCAACATTGTTGAAAGCAATTTTCGGGCGTTGATGACAAGGCACCATTTTTAGATACTTTACAATGCAAGAAAACACAGGTGTGACTTAAGGAGACTAAAAATTGAGGTCCGTGGGTACACATGGTTATGTGTCCTTGGGTACAAAGGTGCGCCATTTTGGTTTTGCAAGGCAGTCACACCAACAGGACCACAGTTTTAAAACATTAAATATCAGAAAAAAACCTTTAAAATATAGGGAATCATGATACCTACAACAAAAATGAATAATACAATCCACGACGGACGAAAAAAAAATTGCTTATGTTTTTTTTTTACTAAGATCTTACTAAAACTGAAAGAATGTGATAGAATCTCAAATTTTCGTTTGATGGCGTTGAAACTTCCTGGGTTACTGGAGAAGGCTGTGACACACACGTTGAATCCCAATTAGGATCTCTCTTGACGATACCCGGAATTTCCCGACCAACGTCCGTAGGTACAATCGTCCGTGGGTACAGCAGCTTCCCCTACAGTTTTTGCAAAACACACATTTCACACTTAGTATGATAAAAATAAATATTTTGACAGAATTATATAGGTATCAGAATGTCTCCTCAACAAGTACAAGATAATTGCACAAAAATTAATAAAACTCATAAGATAAGACTGATTTGCAAATGTAATACAAAAGGCTAATTTCTCGTGCTCAATTTTGATTTGGATTTTGTTTTAAGTTATTCATAGCAAAATTATGTCTCGGTAGAGGAACTAACTATCAAAGGAAACAAAAGCATTTTTGAAAGCGATCTATACCTAAAAGTCATACTAACGCAGTTCGCATTATTACTACTTAGTAAGAGAGCATAAAAACGTTTGTCTGATGAATACAAAGGTTGGTATTTGCATTTTTATAACACTGGTAAATAACTATAAAGGATTTTCTCTTTCTTCTCCCTTTGCGGAATAAAATTCTACGTATTTTGCTGAAAATCGCCATTTTTGGACTTAATTGTCAACTATGAACTTATTTTCTAATGTCATTCCCATCATTTTTTTACAACTAATTTAAAAATATCACTAGGAAAAAAATTGAGAAATTTCCCCCAATTTTAAATGTCACAGGATCTGTAGATGTGGCCATTATTTCTCATTTGAATTTGAAAAAAAAAAAAAAAAAAAAAACAAAGTAAGATTTTGCGTGCCATATAAAATTATCAAATGTGTATTAAAACACTGTTTCAAATTACCCGCATGCAAGCGCATACGTTTTACGGTAGGATTGCAGCATATGTGACATTAGCAGCTCTGGTGTTTATTTTAGCGCTTTTCTGCCAATGAAACCTATGCACGTGGTTTATTAAAAATAGCGCGAATGGGTCAACTTCGAAATCGCTAGCATCTGGTACACAGAGAATAAAACCAAACATTAGATATCAAATTACCTTCTACTAAGCAAAGCATACACAAGTAATTTTGGAGGAAACTAAAATTAAGTCGGGCAGTTCAAATGACATAGCACCGGCTATTTGCAACTTACTTGCTGAAAATAAGCTTGTCATCAAACGTGACGTATCTCCCTTACATATACTCAGGCCAAACTTACTGCTATTTTAGATCAAGATAGTTTGAAGGATCACCGCAGTAGACAAGCATTTGATTCTTTCAAGCTCCATTTTAAGTTAGTGATTGTTTTCTTCAAAATGGAATCTGAAAATTAATTCTGTATCTCGGCTTTAATAACATGTGATAATTTGTTTTAAGAAAGAGAAAAAAAAAAAAAAAACGTTAATGGATCATTCCACATCAAATAGCCTAAATTAAATAGTCGGCCGTGCCGTCATGACTCCAATTTTGTCAGTTATTTTTTTTACGAATAGATATCTATCAGAGAAGCTCAAATTATTTTTTTAAAGGTTATTTGAATGAAAAATACGCCTTGGAGAATTTTTTTTACAAAATTCGGTATTTGATCAGTTTTCAGAGTCACCGTTTTGGCATAAATTTAGAAAAATCTCTCTAATTTCTTTGTTTTTTAACCAATTAAGCTGAACTTGGTATCAATTTCAAGCAAATACTTTTATCTTTCACTGTGAACAACAGAAAGTATTCAGTGAATAGTTGGGTGTTGCCACTCCTTATCTAAAGTCGGTTTTTATGCTTTTTCAATTGGTAGATCAAATAAGTCATGTCTCTGGAGTACCAACTATCATCTGGATACTAATTTTTTTTTTTTGCATATTTAAATCATTCTCTTGCTATGTAGAAAAAAAGTAGAAGGGTGTGTTTTGTTGTTTTGAAATAAAAAAAATAAATTTTGTTTTGCAGAAAGTACAAGTTTTTTTATTACTTTAAAGCCATTTTAAATTTTAAAAAGCGCAAAAGCTTTTCAGAACAATTAACAATGGAATGTCAAAGTTTGACAACTGTTTGTATCAATTCTGTATTTGTACCGTTAAAAAGTTGTTCACTTTGGTAAAGAATTGTACAAACACCTCCATTTTAGACTTGACAAAAAAAAAAAAAAAAAAACTTTCGATTGAAAGTATAATAAATATAAAGAATTATAATAAGAAGAATAGTTTAAAAAACATTTCTAATTACATTATTTTGCATATTTTTCGACGTTAAAAGAAATAAAATCAGCTACTATTGAAAAGTTTCTATAGAATGAACTTGTTTGGATTACGTAACATCTGACAATGATCCTCCCGCTTACAGTACTCACGCAGCACAGCTCTAGATTTCTCCGAAGAAGATTATTTTTGCTAAATGAAGTATGTTTTAAAATCTTTTTGAAATTTATTTAAAGATTGATAAAAATTCCGATTTTCTAATTTTTTGCTACAAAGGTTTGATACAAGTGTTCCATATGCCGTCTTTTCAAAGAGATCGAACAGAAGATATTGAAGGAAATTTTGTAAGTTTTGTTCTGCAATAAAGAATAAAAAAAGCTGACATAACTTTAAATTGAATTAAGAAATAGAGGAAATTTTTAAAAGATAAATGCAGTCCGCACAAGCATGCCTTTCATTTCACATTTTATAATCAACAAAAGCTATGCGTCGATTCCGTTTCAAAGCGCAAGAAAAATGATGTGTACAATGTTAGTATAATGTGTGTACAACAGTATTTTTGCATTATCAATATAACGTAAACAATTGCTTGTACTCGTACCAAGTACAAAAATTAAGTACTTCTAACCGAAAATACTTTTTTTTTTCATTTTTCCTTAAAGTAGTCATTATAAATCAATTTTTAAGGCATTGAGTATGAATCAGATAGTTTAGAAAGCAACAAAGCCATTACAAAACTAAATGAAAACATCTGAACTAATAACGATTTCGCCACTATAGTTAAAAATGTCGATTCTAAAATGTGAAATGAAAGGCATGCTTGTGCGGACTGCATTTATTTTTAAATTTACTGTATCTTAATTCAATTAAAAGTTATATCACATTTTTTTTCCCCTTTTTTGCAGAACAACTTTCAAAATTTTCTTCAATACATTTTGTTTGTTCGCTTTAAAAAGATGGCAGATGGAAAACATTTAATTTGTATCAAAAGATGAGAAAATCAGAATTTCCGTCAATAAGTTTCAAAGAGTTTTTAAAATATACTTCAATGAGTAAAAACAATCTTCTCCAGAGAAATCTAGAGTTGCGCTGAATGAGTATTGTAAGAGTGGAGGATCATTGTCAGGTGTTAAGTAATCTAAACAAGTTCGTGCTGTAAAAACTTTTCAATAGAATTTTTTTTTTTTGTCTTTTAATGTCGAAAAAATGCAAGAGAATGCCATTAGAAATATTTTTTTACACTATCTTCAAATTAAGTTTTTTAATATTTAGTACGCTTTCAACTAAAAAACTTTTTTTTTCTTCTCAACTCTGAAACGGAGGTTTTTTTGCACAATTCTTCTCTAAAGTAAGCAACTTTTTAGCTATTATCTATTGATACAAATCAATTTTTATCCTTTGACAATCCAGTATTAATTGTTCTGAAAAGGTTTTGGGCTTTTTAATGCTTAAAACGGCTTTGAAGTAAAAGAAAACTTGTATTTTCTGCAAAACAAACTTTATTTTTTTTTAATTTCAAAGAAAAAAAAAAAAGAAAGAAAGAAAGAAAGAAAGAAACGAGCTGATGTGTGCACCACATGACTTCCTTTTACTCCAATTTAATGATAATAGAGCCTTGGACTGAGCAAGGAAACACTAAATATTTTCTTCTCTATTTTCTTGCGAACCGAAGCAACAAAAAAAAAAAAAAAAAAAAAAAGTTTTACACAGATTTATTTCCCTAATCATTGGCAATTTTAATCTGATTCAGTGGTAAACTCTTTAAATATCACCAACATTGGCCGAATCAAAACAAGATTAAAATAATTATAATAATTATTGCCAAATGTTTCTCCAAGTTGGCGGCCAAAATCTTGGCGTTATATCACCAAGTGTTTGACAAATTACAACACCACTTGAGTTAGTATTGAAATTAATAATGATTTCCCCCCCAAAAAGGTGTAAAAATCCCCCTTAGGAACATCTGAATGCGACCAAAAGGGAAAGTGCACAACGAGACCACACTAGGAGTCTACGCACCAAATTTCAACTTTGTAGGACATGCCGTTTTTGAGTTGTGCGAGATACATACGCACATACGCACGTACATACGGACGCACGAGAAAACTCGTTGTAATTAAGTCGGGGATCGTCAAAACGGATATTTCGGGTGTCTGTACGTTCCTAGGCATATATCCACGTGTGGTAGGGTCGAAAAAAAAAAAAAAAAACTCAACATTCATTTAGGGGTGAGCAAAATGAAAATTAAGGCCGATTATTGAGTGAATTTTTTTTCGCGAATACAATACTTCCTTTTCTTGTAAAAGGAAGTAAAAAGAAAAAAAAAACACCCTTCTAATATTTTTAATATTGCAAGAAAATGATTTAAATATGCTAAAAAAATTGATGCAGATCATAGTAGGTACTCCTGAGATATGACTTATTTCATCTCCCAATTGAAAAAGCATTAAAACTGACTTTAGATAAGGAGTGGCAACACCCAATTATTCACAGAATACTTTCTGTTATTTACACAGAAAGAAAAAAAAAGTATTAGCTTGAAATCGAGACCAAATTCAGCTTAATTGGTTGAAAAATAAAGAAATTTGAGATTTTTCTAAATTCATATTAGTACGGTGACTGCAAAAAATGATCAAAAATCGAATTTTTGAAAAAAACGAGCTGATGTGTGCATCACATGACTTCCTTTTGCTTCGATTGAATGTCATTTTCTCATTATTGGCAGTTTTAATATGATTCAATAGTTTCCTCTCTAAATATCACCAACAGTGGCCGAATTGAAACCAGATTAAAAAAAATAAAATAATAATTAAAAAAAATCGCCAAATTTGTCGCCAAGTTGGCGACAAAACATGGCGACCAAAATACTGGCGATATATCGCCAAGTGTCCGCCAAATTATAACACCACTTGAGTTTACATCGAAATTTACAATGATTTCCCACCAAAAAGGGGCAAAAGACCCCTTTTGGATCATCCGATCGCAACCAAAAAAAAAGGTGCACAACTAGACCCCAATAGAAGTCTACGTACCAAATTTCAACTTTCTAGGACATTCCGTTCTTGAGTTATGCGAGATACATACACACATACGCACATATATACGTACATACAGACGTCACGAGAAAATTCGTTGTAATTAACTCGGGGATTGTCAAAATGGATATTTCGGGTGTCTGTACGTTCTTGGGCACATATCCACGTGTGATCGGGTTGAAAAAAAAACTCAACATTCATTTGGGGCTGAGCAAAATGGAAATTAAGGCCGATTTTTTGGTCAAAATTTTTTCGCGAATACAATACTTCCTCTTTTTGTAAAAGGAAGTAAAAAAGCGTAATTTTTATTCACAAAACCTAAAAAAAAATAATGTGGGCTAATCTCATAAATATATATTCGTAAAAAAATAATGGACAAAATCTGAGACATGACGGCACATAGCATTAGGCGATTTGACGTGAAATGAACCTAGTGCTTTTTTTATGTACTTTAAATTTTTCACTTCAAATTAAGAGTTACTGACAGCGCATTACAGTGCTACCTTGTACGTTTACATTTTGGAATTCAAAAAAAAAAAATGTTACGATGTTTCTTGTAAAAACATACCTTCAGAAATGACAAAAAAATGAAAAGAATCATAATTTTTAACAATAAGATTTAGCTAAGCAAGCACACCATAAATCGAAAATGTTACAGCTTTTGTTCTGTGGAGCTTTGTCTATCCGTAAAAGTTTACTTTTCTTGAATGATTCAGAATGATATTATAATTACCTTTTACTATTAATGATGTTTAGTATCTATCATAAATATGTTCGTGTACTTAACTCATTCGCACTACTAGAATCATTTAAAAGAAAGTGACATAGCACTATTTTTGGTTACTTTGTATTCTTTGCAGCTTAACTACTAACGCATTAACATCTGAATTAAAAAACGAACAGCGAGCCCAAAATCTTACTAAATTTTAAGTAAATTCTTCTATTGCAGTAAAAGTATAAATGATAGTTTACATAAAAACCAAACTCTGTGGCACGACAGCCCGTGAGGGCCAAGGCCTGCTGTACCCAACTCAGTTTTTCTGACCAAGGCTCTGAGGTTCAAGGCATATGTTCCGGTTGGTTGGTCAGCCTAACGCGTAACCCCCAGTGTTCAATTCCCTAGTACGCTTGGTACTCAGTTTATCGACCCACCGAAAGAATGAACTGCTGAGTAAACCATGCCCGACCCGGGAATAGAACCCGAGCCTGTGTGGCGTGGGAGCGTGAAGCGCTACCACTGAGTCACTGGGCTTCAGTTTACATAATAATGTTTGAGTTCTAGCCCAAGCTAGCTTTTTAAAAACAGCAGTTTGGAAAACTATTTGCTTTCAGCTATCTGTTGTGCCACAGTTGGCACAACTTTTAACCTTTTTACGGGATGAAAATTAGCAAAAAAGTATTTTATTTTTGTATATTAATAATTGTATCCGAAAAGTAGTTCCTGAAATGTACAAAATGACCCAGGGGAGTAATTTATTCAAATCTCTTTGCTACACTGGTGTGTTGATTCAGTAATTTTCAAACCTGTAATTTGACTTACGAGTCCCAATAAATTACACGCTCCGTTTCTGCGGTTCCAGCATTCATAGCACCAACTTCCCATTAGTTATACATTTTCTTAATCCTCCTTCCCATAAAACAAGTCTTCAGTATACTTCATCCTTAACATAACAGAAACGACGAGAGCATGATGCGTAGTCTGAGGGAAGACGATAGGGCAGGGAATTTTAAATCTATTCTCACCCTTTTTTTTAATTTTTTTTATCTTTGACTAGTGTGCTTAGTTAAAATGTTGACTTTTGAGAGCAGAGTAACTTTTTTTTTTGTGGGGGGTGGGGGGCGAGGATGTCTGAAGAATGAGTGGTTTTCAAAGCAATATATTTTTGTACATTTTTATGGGCTACGAGCAATGTTTTCTGAGAATTGAACAGCAGGAGTTAGGTTTAAAAAATATATTTTGCGATGTGATATTGGCGTGCATTTTGCACCACTTATCTATTTTTCTTTTAAAGTAGCTTTAATGTTACTCATACACCTCAAGTCCTGTAAAGCAAAAGTAAAGCTTATGATTAAAATGTATTCTTTTTGAGTTAGTAATCAAGGAAAAACAAGCTTAACAGTATTTTAACAGCATTTTATTGAATCAAAAAAAAAAAAAAAAAAAACCAGGAAAAATTAAATGAGTCTCTCTCTTGCTGACACATACAAAAAACTATATGTTCAGTAATAATAATTATATTATTATAATTTGTTTTATATTTATTTAATAAAACTATATGTTCAGTAATAAATATTAATATTATTATTATTATTTGTTTTATATTTATTTAATAAAAAATCATGCAAAAAGTTTTATTTAAAAGAGATTACTTAAGTCATGTAAACACATAACGGATATGCACAATGCACATACAGTGGCTCCCAAAAGTGTTCGTACACCTACGACATTCAATGAAATAGGCCCTTATTCATTGGTTAGAATTAATATTTCGGAACAGTTATTTTATTATAAGATCTATGATCCATTTTTAACAAAACTACATGAAAATTTTTAATAAAACATTAAAACTTAATTTTTTAAAAATCAAAAACTAAAAAGTGCCATAAATTTTATCTCACAAAAGTCTTCGTACACTTTGGAAAAATGTCAAAAAATTAGTAAATAATCTAACTTTTTACTAAGTTATTATTTAGTAGAATATCATGCAGTAACAACAACACCTTTTAAACGTCTGGGAATAGATTTCATTGTTTTTTCTTTCTTTTTTTGAGCAATTTCTGAGTAAGTGTTCAGCCGCACTACGAGTCTTATTGTTTCTAGTTCGCTTTTCGTTTCAATGGTGTATTTTTGTAATCTAGCTACCAGATATCTCCTAATATGTTCCAAATCGATATAACCCTAACATCGTATGACTTACTGCTAAAAACACCATGATAAAAAAAACTCAGAGATGTTGCTTAGATTTTCCATATAACGTTTCGGGATATTACAGGTTATTATTTACTTCCTGAGAAAATCAACTATATTTTTCAAAACGTTTCCTTGAATTGCTACAAATTGCAGATTTCACACCGTTGTGGAAAGTATTTTTCTCCACCAGTATCAAGATTAACTAAACGTATTTAATAGGTGTATCGGTTTCGGAGTGATTGCGGTTTGTCCAGATTGACTCAATGCCCAATGAGTGCGAAAAGTTATCTGGATCACGAAGCTTGGCAAGAGTTGCAGAGGAACTACATTCGAGCTACTTGCTTGAGAGTCTGTCTTCGCGTTGGCAATGCGTGTATTAATGCTTTGAGAGCTTTCTTAGAAAAGCAGGAAGGTTCCGGGCTATTATATTAATCCTGCGTTAGGCTTCTCTGCAGGTGCCAGAATCATAACTGCCTTTTTAACCAAGAAGACTACTGAATTCTTCAAAAATATTCCAGGTTTATTTCAGGAAAGTTAATGAATTTAAGCGGAAAACAATTATTTTCTTTATTTTGTTCCCCAGGAAATTTTTAATATCATTAATTCTTGCAAAGATACATTCGCAACAGAAAATTGCAGTGACAATTGCATCGTCAGGCATTGCTGCTACTTTTTTTAGATGGTACACGAACAGCACATTTAGCTTTTAAGTTGCCTATTAGATATTCATAACAAACAAAACGCAATGTGTACAAAAAAGAAAAAAAAAGACGTGGTATGGCTGTAGTGTTGCAAGAGAGTGAAATTATAATTTGGAATAAGTGTACTATGGCTCATGAGTAAAAGCATTCATTCGAAGCACATCATAGGATTATGCAAGATTTGAATGGCAACGATAAACTGTTAGGCGAAATTGTCTGAATACTGTCTGGGGACTTCCGGCAGACATTACCAGTTATTCCGATGAAATCAACGCATGTTTAAAAAAACGTTTTTTATAGCGTAATGACGAGATAATGCGATTGGCCATGAACATGCGAGTATAAACGCAAAATAATCTAATCGCACAAGTATTTTCTAAGCAACTGCTGAGTATTGGAAACGGTGAAATTGAACTGTATCAAAATATACAGTACAACAAATAGCCGGACAATTTCTGCACTGCCGTTGAGACGAAAAGTGAACTAATTGAGAGTATTTCCAGATAAATTTAAATTTTTAAAAATCATAATTGCCTCTGTAATCGCGCTAGTTTTTTAGCAGTTTTGTTTTCGGTAAATATTCCCGAACAGACAGGAATATTTGTGGATCGTCAATTGTCGACTGTCAAATACATATCCTGATGCATGTCGCAAATTGTATTTATTGGTAGCACAAAGTCATTGGGAGTTGACACTTTCTAATGCAGGTTTACATAAGGAGAAACAGTATTCGTCAACTGTTTAAAACAATTTTGACGACATACTATCCAACACAATCATTATTTTTTAAGGAGAAACTATATTACTTTCACGTTTGAAGACGTATTTCATAAAGTTTAACAAACGCACAAATGTCCAAATCCAGATTTTACACCAGAGATGAATATGAAGCTTTAGTTTTAACTGAAGGTTTTTTCGTTTCAATTTCAAATTTGCCACTTAGTTATTATGATATGCCGTCACTTGATAGTTGGACCACCGACTTAGTTAACACTGATTTGCAACGTATAACAACAGAGCAATGACTCTGTCTTAGCTACAATTATTGCGAATAATGAGCCATTACTGACGGCTTTTAAAAAAAAAGCTCCCCATTGATGCTGAACAAGCCTATACAGTTGTCGATGAAAACAAAGCAGTAAACACTCCAAATGAATTTTTAAATTCCCTGGATACACCAGGAATGCGTCTACACGATTTCCGGTTGAAAATTGGCTCAACAATTTATTCTTTTTCGCGATTTAAACCCACCTAAATTACGCAACGGTACACGTTTCTACATTAAAAGTCAACAATATTTGTCGGAAAAGTTTAAATGAGAAATGTTTGTGTTGCCACGTAATCCATTATTAGCGTCATAATTTTCAAACACATTTGAAAGGCTTCAATTTTTGATTCGTTTAGCTTTTGCAAAGACCATAAATAGATTTAAAGAACAAAAAATGTCTTCTTTCGGTTTGTACTTGAAACATAAATATTTCTCTTATGGGCAACGAAATATTGCCTACTCACACGTGGAAAGTTATCATACTTTTCGTATTAGCAAAAGACTGGTTGATCAAGAACATTGTGCACAACTTAGTGCTTAGACAGTTTTCAGTTTTCAAATAATAGAAACAATAGTTCGAAGTCAATGTTATCTACTTCATTGAAAAAATTTAATTTTTATACGTTTTTAATTAAGTTAGTGTATTTTGTAAAGAAGTTATTGATTACAATTTATAGAGAAAGCTAATGTGAATAAAATGTAGTGTAGAATCTAAAAGTGTATGGTGTTTTACCCTTAGTTTCTACATTCGGTTATTTTACAATCAGTTTCGATATTTACTATCACTTTCAAGTTACTTTTTCTTTTGCGGAAGTTATACTTACAAAATTTACTAAGCGTAAGTATAGTGCTTTTTCCATAGAAAATTTAGTTAGTACTTATTGAATTCAATAAGTACTAACTTCAGCCTGCACGGTAAAAAAAAAAAAAAACAAATCCGAAACGTTACTGAGTAAAAATTTTCGATAATTGCTTGCAGTTCTGGCTAAGCTTTGGCTATGTTTGCATTACTGCTTATAGAAGTTCCTTAATAAATCCGAAAGGTGCTAAGCTTTTTTTTTGTATCCCTTCCTAAGTTTACATTAAAGTTCCAGAAACACGACTAACTTCAAACGGGAAGATCTTATCAAAATTATGAGTTCAAGTTTATTTTAATCCAACTTCTTTGCCACAGCAACGCGTGGCTGGGTCAGCTAGTATATATATATATATTAGGGTGGCCCTTATTTTTGAAGTTGCTGATATTTTACGCGACGCCCCCTCAATTTGTTCCATTTTACAAATAAATGATCCTTGGAAAATTTTAAGTCAATCCATGAATATTAACACGTGCCCCTAGGGCCTCCATTTTTGAGTTTCGAAGAAAAAACTGCGGATTTTCTCATTTTTATGTAAAAATATTCTAACGTTTTATATTTCAAGCAATTTTGAACCTCAATAGGTGCTACTACTTCCAGACCGACCATTCTCTCACTTTCATTCTGTAAAATTTAACATGTTACAGAGAATAAAATGTACACCAATGGCCGTGGGTCAAGCGTACCGCTCATCTGCACTTGTTCCAACGAAGCGACAGGGGAACGTTTCTTCCCATCAAGATGGACACAAGGGATTCTATAGGTCATTAATAAATGGCCTAGGCCATTAATGAACGATCTTTGACAACAACAAATTGCCTCCTCCAGGCTTTGGGGGTGTTGATTTACAAAATTCCCTGTGCATGTAATAGGTGTGTCAAATAGAGTAGCAAGGTTTCAATGCTATAAATATAAGTAATTGCAATTATATTTTAATTCCCAGTTCTTTAGTTATAAACATACCTAAATGCTTATGCAATTTTTAATTTTTAAAATTCAAATTTCGAAAAATCCTCGATTACTCCTAACATAAAAATATACTGCATTTTCCATTGCTAAAATATAAATTAAAAAAAAATCCAGATCAGAACAATGTAGAAATCTATACTTTAAATTAATTTTCTTCTATTTCAGTACATAGTTCTTTATCATCATCAAATTGTATCGATTCACAAGATTTAGAAACCAAAATGGGTTTCTATCCTAACCTGTTGAACTTTTGCTTTCTACAGCTGGTCTACCACAATGCAAAAAAGCTTGACAACTATTGATATTTGCTCGCCTTTCATCACTGTTAGCCAAATGCCATATTAGGGATAAAGAGGTTGTTCATTTATTTACAGTCTATGTATATAGATGCAGTCAATTTAAATCCAAATGACCTAGTGATCAATCGTACCTTCCTTAAGAGAGCAAAAGAAAATCTTCGAGAAGTAAAATTAAATTTCATGAATTTAAATTTAGATTTTGTAGTTATTCACTGGGATACAAAGCTACATCCAGATGTAACTGGAAAAAGAACGCCGACAGAATTACCGTGATAGCTTTAGATCCTAATAATGAACAGCTACTCGGAATTCTTTAGATATTTCTTCAGTTGTATACGATATTTTAGATGATAACTCTTTATTGCTAACTGTTTTAGCTATAATGTTTGATACAACGACTTGCAATACCAACGGTATAAATTGTGCATGCAATTTTTTAGAGCAAAAACTGAACTGTGATATATTTACATTTGGATTGCCATCATCATGCACTTGAAATCGTACTGCAACGTCCACAAAGAAGTTCTTGACTTTCTTAGTTCTAGATCAGATATTCAATTATTTAAGCGCTTTAAAATTTCGTGAAACGATTTCCATCATTCACAACTTATAACATTTCAATCAAGTACACATACCACTTAAATTCTAAAGGGCGAAGTTGATGACATATAATTGTTCGTAAAAAGCGGAATTGAGAAAGATTACAGAGAATTCTCATAACTTGTAATAATATTTCCTGTTGAATTTCCTCCTACAGGGATATGTTTTCGGCAACCTGGAGCTTATCCCTGAGCCACCTAGGTGGCAAAAGGAATTTTTGTTTGAAAATTTTTATATTTAGGAAACAATTTAAACTGACCTTACATGAAAAGAAAGCCCTTCAATGCTATTTTACGAAGCTGTTTCACAATGAAATGCTGTATGAAAATATGGTTTTTCGCAGCAACCCAATCGAGGCTCTTTTGAATAATATAATATGTCTGAAAAACTAGCAGCGTACAAAATGACGACAAACATGCGGCAGAAGCAGTGATTGGAAAATTCATAAATCACTTATGGTATTTAGGGGATAAACTAGTAGCTTTGTCCGTATTGAATGAAGGAATTAACTTTGAAGATAGGAAAAGACTAGTCCAAAAAATACTTGTGATAAGGAAGACGTGTCTGATGACTGTTTAACAAATTTCAGATAACAGTAGATGAGTTGGAATACTTTCTTAGTAAAGATCTTCCTCTTTATAGAATCAATTACGAGTCAATAAAACTATTTGATGAGTTACAAATACTAAAAGATTTTTTCCTGTTTGATCCTGATTCACGGCAAAATGAAGGAAGCTATTTAAAGGGAAGAGAGATTGTTAAAATACTGAAAATTGTTCATGATACAACTGAAAGAGGTGCACAATTAAGCGAAGTATTTCACAACTAATTAACCAAATATGAGTCACTAAGCAATTTATTTTACAGACCGTCCAAGACTATCGAAAAAAATACACTCTATCGAGATACATTGAGAAAAGCCTACGATTAAGGAAAGTTTCTAAAATTTTATGTCATTATTATTCAACATAAAATCTTTAGATGATATAAAGTAATTAAAAAGATTAATTTTAGTGCTACCTCACTGTAAAAATATTGTGCAAACCTAGGAGAAACGTACTGGATCTGAAGTAAAAACTTGGAAGATTTGTGGGAAAATTATCAAAAGTGTTAAAGTTCAACGGCCTAGGGGCACGTGTTATTATTGACCGATCGAGTTCAAATTTTGCACACGTTACTTTTTATTATAGTGTCACAAAACTAGGAGACGTCACTTGTTGAACTCCGAATTTTTTTTTTCCCATATAAATAAAGACCACCCTAATATATATATATATATATATATATAATATATTTATTTATTCATTTTTTTTTGCAGTGGGGTATTGTTCAGTGCTCTCGTTGTTTATGACGATTCATTTTCCCCATAAAAATTTAGAATTTTGCTGCGTCCGATGAGTTTGAAGCTTGGCGTTTTGCTGATTGTGCGACTGTGATTGTCAGCCAGATTGCGGTGTGCTGCAATATTAGTATAGCTGCGAAAACGATAATTTCTCTTCTTCAGAACGAAGAAGATGAGGCACAGTTAAGCATATGTATATAATTTTATGTGTCTTTCCGAGCCACCTTGTTTTTTTTATTTCCCTCTTAACCCTTAAATGTATCGCCGTGTGCAACATTCGCAATTTTGGCTTCTAAAGTACTTTAAGAACGAACTGAAGCTCTGTAGTTGCCCATAACCAAGAAAATACTCACTGAAGGTGCTATTAAATCAATTCTGAACTTGTAAATGCACCAACCTGATGGGAAAATGATAGATTTGAAGGGCTCGAGGCAAGATTGTGATAAGCCACATCATATGAATTTTCAGTAGGCCAACTTCTAAAATATATTTGTAGAATTTTTCAAAGGTATTATACAGTCTATAAACTCTTTAATACTAAAACTAGATC
Source organism: Uloborus diversus (assembly GCF_026930045.1). Lineage (NCBI taxonomy): Eukaryota > Metazoa > Arthropoda > Arachnida > Araneae > Uloboridae > Uloborus > Uloborus diversus. Next base: position 79,116,193 of record NC_072733.1, read on the forward strand.
TGTTTCTTTCCAACGACTTAATCAAATGTCATGTTTATTTCAATTTTGGTTATGGGAAGCAAAAATATTGATCGAAAAGTCACTCCTTGTGGCTTTGTCACATTTCTGCCCCAAGCCCTTCATTAATTTTTTCATCATTCGCAAATTTTTAATAGTTTATTGCACTTGAAAATGCCTACTTCTTTTAATTTTATGGAAAAAAAAGTTTTTATTGCTATTTAAATAGCAAGGCATTTTGGAATTTTTATCAGGGTTTTGGGACAATTGAGGTAAATTATTTTTTGTTTCTTCAGAGTCCGATGTTACTAAATGGTTATTTAACCATAAACCATACCTAAATTAAACTATGATTTTAAAGATATTTTTTCCATGATTTGAAAAGAAGTTTAAAGCCAAAGAACATATTTTAAATTGTTTTTCAAAAATCATGCAAGAGTTAAAATTCCTTGCATTCTTTCGTTGAAAAGTCAAGGTACAGGTATGTTACACTTTTTTTTCACTCTTGGTGTTTGACATAGATAATAAAGCTCTCAGCTACTATTCTGGACGAGTACGAACTGAGAGCCAGTATGGTTGGATTTGCGCCTCTTCGCAGTTTTTAGTAAATTTGCCCTAAAAATCTTCAAGGCAAGGTTATGAAAAGAAATTTGTTTGAGTAGTCTTCTTTTATATATACAAAAAAGAAAAGTTGACAATATTGTACACAGCTGATTGCATCGTTCAATAACTCTTAAAATCCTGTTCAGAAGCTATTTTTGAAGTTCTTGCGAGTGATATTCTTACATTGTAGTAGTCTATACAGTTTTTTTTTTATATATGATAGAAATCTTGTTATTCTGAGATGTACAAAAGAGTGAGTTTAAAACGTTTCGATTTTTTTTCTGCTTTAAAGTTGCCCTCTTTCTTGAGAAATTTATTTTGCATCCTATTCCTGATCTGGCTGAAAGTTACCCTAAATGACTGGATTGCTTTTAGCCAGGGTTATCATTTATTTAAGATGTATTTAATAACTAGTATTTCTATGTTTTGAATTACTATGCAATACATTAGGAGTATTTCTTCAGGTTTATACAGACAAAGATAATACAACTGTCAAAATATAAGTCTTTTTGTTTAAAGAAGAGAAATTGCACCTCAAAATTTCTGAGAATGCCTATAGTGTTTTGAGTTTATTATTAATTTTTATATAAGATCATTTGCTATAAAGAAAATACTGAATGATTCTATGTTTATTAGCAAAGTACACAACACATGGTGTAAATAACTCAAATGCAAGTCATATTATTACAGTATTACGAAAGACTTGTAATATACGCACTTTTGTTTATTCGCAATCCTCAAGCTATTTTGCGAATAATATTTAATTCATCGTAAAACGGAAAAATGTTTTTTTTTTTTTGATTTTTTAAAAAATAAATTTTTGGATACATTTAGGGAAAAATACTTCAGAATGAATTCATAGTTGTAACAGAAGCTATCAAAAAAAAAAAAAAATCATTTGCTTTCAAGCGCCATTTATAGGCGAAAGAGAGGTATAAATTAATTTTAGGAATAAATATCCCCGACCAGTGGCAATAATAACATTGAGGACTCCGTAGGGATTTCCCCGTCCGCTTGTTACGACTTCCTGTACTGGGTTCTGCCATTGTTCAAGTGGTGATGACTTCAACTGAACAGCTGTTTGATCCCCTTTCATCCGACCTAAACTCATTGTCATTCTCAGAATAAAAATACATTTTTCCCAATTTGCGAGCATGAACGTGTAAAAAAAAAAAGAAAAGAATAATGCCTACTAATTGCATATTCTGTTTCTTTTTAGTTAGATACGTGGATAATGGATGTAGTTGTCTGTAAACTACCGTAATTAATTAAGTAGAGTAACCCATATGGTGTGTTACGAATGACAGAGGGTGTGGTTTTGTGTCGACACTACCCACTAAAATGATGCTTCATGCCTTATTACTTACGTAATAATTGAGCTGCTTTCATTAAACGTTATCTTACATTTAAAACAAATATTTATCACTTTAATAGTGGATAATGATTATTAGTACAGTACATACAAGAATTAATGCAATGCTGTGGTGAAATCGCTAAGCATTTGTCTACTTAGCAGAGTTTTCATAAGTTATTCTAGTTGAATTCAATGACAAATTCCCTGTTGTGTTTAGCACATGCTTGCAATGAAATAGCACATGCTTTCAATTAATGTATCATTACGCAGTTTGGAGTTACTACGTATTTTTTCTTCAGTCAGGCAAAAGGAATTTGGTGTATACTTTTACTCTGCTTCTGTACTTACTTCCGTATGTGCATAAAACTAAAAAAAGAAGGCACCATTCTTTGTAGCCTGCGATTTGCAGTAGTTTTTCGTGCAACATACCAACAAATTATTTAGTGCAACATTGGCCAGAAAAAAAAGCGTAACACATTAATTATTCATAGTAAGTTTTAAATTTTGAAACTCAAGAAATATGAAAGCCAGAGCGTTATAAGCAAAAATAAATAAATAATGAAAGAGAGGAATGGTAAAATTATAATTCAAAAATACGAAAAAAGTATGTGGATAAATAAATAAAATATTTATTATTGTTATTTTTATTTTTTAAATAAATGCTTTATTAAAAAAAAATCTATTTTTGAACCCACGTTTTAACCATGAATAATGAATGCGATCCAACAGCATCACGTTTGATTATACGAAGATTAAATTAATCATTAATTAGGTTCAACTCTCACTGAGGTGTAACGTAACTTAGATTTACTGTATCTAAGCAATTTATAAAGCATTGTTATGTTGTTTTTGAGTTTTAGTAGTATTCTGTAATGTAAAACTGTTTGTTGAATTATTACTTTTGTTTACTACATTAGTGTAAAACTAGAGTACTTTTACTGAACTTCGAGGTGATAAAGATTATTTTTTCTTTTATAAGTAATGTTTCAAAAGAAAAAAAAAATAGTTCAAAACCTTTTTCCCCTTAAGAAAGGAAAAAATTAGTAACTACGATTTAAGAAATTTGACTTTGTGGTACCTGCTTACATATTTAATATATACTTTAAAAAAATTTCATTCTTAACGATAGAAAAAAATCTCTCTCATTATTTTCTTTTTTCTTTTTTAACACTTAATGTTCATTGCATTTAATGTTACTGTATATCTAAAACTTTAACTAGAGTATAAATTTCGCTTTTAAATAGACATGTTTCAAGATAACGTTGGAGCTGCAGGCAATGAATTCTTTTAGAGCAGCAGTGCAGACATAAAGCTTTGAGTTGAATATTTGAAATACTCGGAGAAATGCTTTATGGAATAAAATGGTTTTAAAAATAAATATTATGCGAGGAGCTGTAGATGTGTTGAGTTTTGATTCGTCTCTTATGTTTATTTTAACTTGTGTATTCAATATTGCATTTAAATCGAACTCAATTTATCAAAAGATATATTGAAAAAAAAAAAGAAACATTTTTTTTTTCAATTTACTATTTGAAAACTTCATAAATATGAATATACACGAGAACAATTTTAAACTTAGCTGAATATAATTACTTTGAAAAAACAAACAGCAGATTATAGTGACATTATAACATTTATTGATGGGCTGAGCTCTAAATTTATTTTTTGCTCACTACTTGTCTGAATCATAGATGAATAACGCTTTACAAGACTATCGATTCTTAGTTAAAATAGATTTGCTTCTTAGAATCACGAAACAGTAAATACAGTAATCATTTTCAAAAAATCTAATAATAACTATAATAGATTTTTTTTTTGACAAAAATTCATCAACTTCAATGATTGTAATTTACGTTTAAGAGTATTATTTTCACATTAATCTATTTACGAACCACGCTGAGGTACCATGCATATCAGTTTGTAGAAATATTTCGGCAGATAATTTTTTATGCACTGCGTCTCTACGTCACTGAAACAATTATGCTTTCTTTTAAGTTCATCGCTTTGTTTGTTTAAACAGAAACATATTATTGGACGTAACATAAATTTAAAAAAATAAAAGCATACACTATGAACTATTAAAAGAAGATAAAGTTAAAAATGTAGAAAATAGGCACTGATGATTTTTATTTTTCTAATAATACATTCCATATAACAAGTCAAGATGCCTATTTGTTTGTTACTTATGAGAAACTTACAGAACACGTAATGAAAATAAATGATGAGGATAAAATTAGAAAAATGTACATATATGTCTATCAGATTTAAGATACTATTTTAAAAACTAATCACTAAAATAAAATATCAAATATCAAATCCAATAAAAGTCAGACGGTATGTATTACTTATCAAAGGAAACCAGAAGGTAAACGCCTTAGACCGTCGTATACCTGCCAATATAGATTTGTTCTTTAGGAAACTAATCAGTAAACAAATAAAAGAAAGTTAAAAAAAAAAAAAATTGCTTAACTATCTGATATAAATCAAAATTCTTTTCTACTTGTTAAATAATTGTAAAATTATTTGAAAACATTTAAGAAAAAACTTTTATAAACTTGTTTTCTGTGTAGATACGTATTATATTCAAAATTTAAATCTCGCTTGAATAATGCAATTCTCAGACTGTTCAAGGGAAATTTAATCTCAATACAAAAATAACACCATCTCTTAAAACCAGGATCAAATCACTTCCTGTATTAAGTTTCAAAAGTAAATTTCTCGGACTTTTCGCTATACTTTTAAGCTGCTCTCGGAGAAATACATTTAAAAATAATCCACGACTTTGAGAAAGCGGTTAAAAACTTCTGCATTAAGAAGTTTCCAAGATTCATTCTCATTCAAAAGTAATAACAACACATCTCATATGGAAAACGAAGAAACATCACATCTTTGAAAACTGCTGCCACTAGATCGTGTAGCGCTGTCGACGAAATAGCAAAACCTAAATTCACTTTTCATGTAAGTTTGGGGGTAACAACACAAATCAGAATAGAGGTTGTGAAGGCGGGAACTTGAGGCACCCCAACAGTTCGCATTCTGTGGGGGGAAAGTCCAGGAAAGTGTAGTTGGTGTCGATATGGTGTCAAAATTTTCCATTGTTAAGAGGTCCGGAACGTGTTGTTAAATGATTCGTGGCACTTAAGCGCCTTCGTTTAATTCAGAATTCAATGAACAATGGTTTTAATAAAGTGGCATTTCATCGGTTCAATCCTTTCGATCGTTAAAAGAATTGCATGCCACTTTACGTTTCAAGTCTGTGCTCTGTTTTTTTTTGGGAGGGGGGGGGGGACTCTTTGGATGTACGGAAATAATTTGATTTACATAAATATTTTGGTATACAGAAATAAATGAGACAACGGAAAAACTCTCCAGAGATTAAGTTTTGTTATCTAGCAATCAAACTCGTTAATATGCATTAAAAAACCAATAAACAAGAGGATAAAAAAGCTTTTTAACAGTACTTATCTCCAGCTAGAAAACAAAAGTATTTGCTTTTTGGAATGAAAAAGCATTTTATTTAAGGTAAAAACGAAAGGAAAAAACGTGAAAAATATCGACAAATCTCTTTGTAAGTAGATATAACAAGAAGCTCAAAACTGAAGAAAATCCAAAAATGCTCATAAATTATTAGCAGAGAGAAGAGACAGGGAAGACAAAAGAATAAAACTAAACATCACATATGAGGAGTGAGAAGCAAAGGGATGTAAGTGGCAAAATTAAAAATTTGGAAATTACTAGTAAACATAGGTGAACCTCTCCTCTGTCTTGGGGCAAGAGATAGTACTAGTAGCCCTGGTAGTTGATGCTATACAGCATGATTTAGAAAATAAATTCAATGAAAGCGTACCTAGGATGTTATCTTTAAACGCGTTTTACTCAAAACTTGAAAGTGTCCACTTACATCCCTTTGCTTCTCACTGCCTTATATAGCAATTTGTGATGCATAGCTCATAAGTAGCCTAGCGATGAAGAAAGTATTTCCGTTTCTACTGTAAATAATAGCTTTATATTCATTACTATTTGCAGTAGGGTTGCTCAAAAAAAAAAAAAAAAATTCAGCTAGAGCCTACGACACCCCTTATTTTTTTTAGACTTACTAATAGTATTATGCTGTAAAAGTTTTAGCTTCTAACTCAAATTTTAAGAGGGTGCTCAATGACCCCTCAATTTAACATTCGCCGTAGCATGGAAAATGTCACAAATTTAAAAACATTTAATATCCCCAGGAACTTTTTCTTCTGTATTTTTTGAACCATCCTAATGTGCAATCAGCGCAAAGCTTACCATTTATAGTTTAAGCGTTTGATTGTTTAGTGATACAATTGACTGGTCAACATTGTATGTTTAGTTTATAGAGGCATTCACAAAGCAGCCGGAAGCTCGAATTCATTATCGTTGTGCTTATATTCAGTTTGTGAGTGGAGATTTTCAAACCAATTCAACATCAGATCAAATTGAACACCATAAAAGTTCAACATCGAAGTTTGATCAATGTTGTTTAGTATTAGTTGAAAGAACTATAGTGAAACTAGAGAGGTTTGACCAGAATGGAGTTTAATCTACACTCTCTATAACTGATGAGCATCACATGGTAGCATGGTACCAAAGTAGTATCATAAACTGTTTCTATTGTAAAAATGAAATATGTCTTGTTTGTATACTAAAATAAATAAATAATTTGTGTAAATTGGTTGTGAAGAAAAACGAACTTGACAAATATTTAATAAACGAATAATTAAAAGTAAGAGCATTAAAAATGGAGTTTTTATGATGATTCTTTTTTTTATGCTGTTATAACGAAATTTCAAGTACTGTAACCTATTAATTTATTTTTGTAATTTCAATTTAAAAGGTATAGGCAGAAATTATAACTTGATCATTTAATATGTCGGGGTAACTTAAGCCATCGAATGGTTAACTTGAAGGCTAAGTCCACTTACGACTAAAACTTAGTACCCGTTCAAGAAAATGAGCTTAATTTTTGCTAATATGTAACCTTTCAAGGAATTTCTCAGTAAGCATGCATAGAATTCTAGTGCAACCTTATGCTGAAATGAGTGAGACGTTACGCTATAGTTACATTACCAGTGTGTAACTTTCCACAAGCGATGTGCAACTTGACACCAGTTATATTAGTTAAGTTACTCCCAGAACAGTAGGGATAGCTATATTGCCACCGATTTGATGGAGTAAAGTTACGCATTTTTTTTTTTTTACAGTGCTGTTAATGCATTATTCAAAACAAACCAAGCCCAGATGAAACTTGCTTTTCCCGTTTGTTTTCAAACTTTTTTTTTTAGATCCTCAACTAATCTCTACTTTCCACAATTATTTACTAGTCTTTATTTTATTGTAACTGAAGTATCTTTTAGAATTTGAACTTTAATAAAAAACCCAGAAGAGCAAATGTGTCGGAAAACGTAAGAAATTAACTATTTTCACAAATACCCTAGCCAAAGCTAATTAATATCGAAAAGAGGCTCAATATGAAAAAGATGAACGCAAATTATCAAAACAATAAAAGAAAGACCAGAAAACAAATGAATGGGTGAAGATTAGATTTATCTTCACATAATGAATCTGAACTGAAATAATTCTACTTTTCTCAAGTGATGAAAGTGATTATTTCAGACTTTCAAAGATCTTTTGTGTCATTGAAATTGGAGTTTTTTTTATTAAAGTTTTTTAACCAACTAAATTTCCTTCCGTTCTAGCCATGAGAGTAAATATGCATGAATTTTCTATACATTTTTATAGAAGATCTGTTGCATATAGCTTCAGTTTTATTTTTCCCGAAAAAGGTTGATGCAACAGTGTTCCAAACAGATGTCACTAAACTCTCTCATCCAATGATCAGTAGAGCCAGAGAAAGAGTTGCTTTGAAAACGAAATTTGAATTTGAAATTTCTTGCAATCATAAGCTCTACTAATTCAAATTAAATTCATTTAACAATCATGGTATTTCCTTAGATGAAATTATTTCCGGTGCCTTGAAATAGCATTTAATTAGACCTGTAATTATTTCAGATTCATTTTTTCCACTTTTTATCTCAGTTGGTAAAAACCTCCCTCGTAATGGGTAAAAACTCCCTTAAGTGGTAAGGTTTGATCCAGTTGGACACCTTTGAAAAATTACAAATAAAAAATACATAATTTAAAGAAAAAATAGTAAACTAAAAACTTGCCAGACGTTATGCGGAAACAAATAATGTCCATTGGGATGTTTTCTAATGGTTAGTAACAAATGGAAAAAATATTTGTATAAAGCTGGTTATATATAATTCTGTTTAGTTTCTCCTAATAAAAGGGCTGATGAGTTTAAATTACAACACTTATCTGTACAAATGCCTTTGCAGAAAATTAATATACATAAATTAACAAACCATTTAAAGCGCACTTCTTTATATTTTTTCAATTTACTGATAGTTTACGTAACTTTTTCTTATACACGTGTTCATGTTCTATTTACAGTTAAAACTATTTGATTTGTATGATTGACATTTACAATTTGGTCGTATAAATTTAGAGTGTTTAGTCAAAGATGGTTCATTAAGAATTTGCCATAGTTCTTGGAATATACTATTTGTAACTCATATTTAAAGTAGGATAATTTTTCTTGAATGCTTTTAGTTCTCCTGCGCACAAGCCTTTTTTTACGCTCTCCGTTCAGTTCATGTAAGCACTTGGAATCCAAAAGCAATAAATAAATAAATAAATAAATGAAATTAATAAATAAATAGATAGATAGAAAAATAAAATAAATGAATAAAAAATAAATATAAATGAATAAATAAAACAAAAACATGCTTTCTAAGTTCTAGTGCAAAATTTACAACACATATCACAGTATGGTTGCTTCCTTTTCTAAGCTGTTATTGGGAAACATGTTCATGAAGTGCTGCTTTAATGAGCTGTGACGGTTTGTAGTGGAACCCTTTCGGAATGTTTTCGGTGATAGTCCATCTTTGCATTAATAGTGCAATAAATTTTTCATTTAAGCCTTCGGACTTCATATTGAGGACTCATCTTCTCGGTGTCTTGTTAAGGCTGTCATTTTCATTGCTTCGGTAATTTATGTAATTGTTGAAACCATTTGCACTTACTGCGCAGTACTATATATCAAAAACATAACGTTTCATATTATCGTACCATTTAGATTACGTTTCGTGCCTCGAGTTTACCTAGAAAGCTTACATTTTACACAGTGCGCAGTGAAAAAAAAAGTTCATTGCATACTCTAAGCAACTTTTAATAACCAACTTTTAATAGTCTCATTGATATTTTTTTCTCTAATTTCAAGCATTTTACACCAGTTATGACTTAATTATCAAAAAATATAATTTTAAGAAATTGTTTAATTATACATATGAAATTATATATATATATATATATATATATATATATATATTATGTATGATAAATACTAATTAATAAGTCAAAATTAATAAATGATGAAATAAATAAGTAAAATAGCAAGCAGTGCAAAAAATGTACTTGCTTAACTTACTTGTTACAATTTTTTAGCAACTAACTCATCATTTACATGAAGTCAATTAATAAACACCTGGTTCAGGATGTACCCCAAAATATGATTCTGCCACTGCTTATCAATATATTTGACTGATTTAACGGTTGCTGAAAAAAAAACTTGGTTGATTGCGTAAATCCATGCAACACGTGTTAAGTATGAATCACCTAAACAAGGATCCACGTACCCGTTTTCGTGTATGTACTAGACGTGCGTCAACATTTAGTATAGAAAGTAATGTTTAACGACAAGCTCTTTTTTAATTACAAACAGGTAACGTATATTAAAAGAAGAGAATTTAATTTAATGACATTTTTTGCTAACTAGAATCATAAAACTGAAAAAAATCCCAGGAAGTGATTAACGGGAACGCTGGGCTTGTTTCTGCTTGCTAAGTTCATTAATGTTCAGATTCAGTTTGATTAAATACAGCAGCAAGTCATTCTCAACCAAGTCAAGATTTTTTTTCGTATTTGCTCTTCAGGTAAGTTAGGCTCGGAAAATCGTTTCCACCCATCGTGAACCTTACAAGGTGCTTCACATAGCAATGTCTGCGAGATCTTTTTCAATACTAGTCCATAAGTCAATGTACAAATTATTACAGTACTTGACCGCTTACTTCTTACAGATTTTCCAGCGGATTACAGTCTCACTGGCTGAAAAGCAATGTCCTAAATGATCTGAAAGTATTATTCAGGATATTTCTTTAAATACCTATATTTCTTTAAATTTTGTAGATATAAAGTAAACAGTATCTTTTAAATGATAATGAAAAAAAAAAAAAAACTAACTTAATTTACAGAACTCGTTAATCAGTCTCTTCTGTCATGAAATTTTTGTAAAAAGCATTTGGTTCTTAAAAATATTCAGATTTGCCTATCATTTCAAAAGTTTTATTGATTAAGGTAATGATGTTACACACACACACACACACACACACACACACACACACACACACATACATACATACATACATACATACATACATACATACATATATATATATATGGTATTCAAGCCAAATAACAAGTTTTAAACAACTTATACTAAAATACTGATGAGAAAAGTTAAAAATATAAGCAGCAATTTTAATAGGAAAAGACAAAGGATGAATCTAGAACTCTCATTCGCCGTGGAGGATTCAATAAATAAGGTCAAAAGACCAAACAATTTTAACTACGAACTAAAAGAGAGTGTTCAAGCTCCAGTATACGTAATATAGAGTAACATTGGGCAAAACGCACCACATGTTAAACTATAAACAATAAACAAGAACTTAAACTTAAAATTAAAAGCAAGGGTTTCGCTTCGACTAATTAGGAAAAACAAGTCCCAATAATTAGCCATCCACGGGACAGTACCTGCCAATAACTAAGATCATCTTACCTTAAGATCCAAGTAGAAACAAATCCAATCTATTAATCAGCAAATCAAGGTTCAATCCAATTATCAACTTTAAAATCAGAACAAATTAAAACCCAGTCCGTGTCCAAAGAAACCAACCCATAGTCCATGAGAATTGTCTGTTTCCCACGTGCAAAAAACATCCACACCAGCAATCCAAAGAAATTGTTTGTCACGGTTGTATCACACATTTACCACAGTTAAACAATTTCAAGAGAAGCGAAATGTTAATCGAAGGCTATACTTAAGCAAATGTTTTCAACCAGACTTTTAGGGAAGCTGTTATTAAAAAGTATATTTTTGAGTATACATAAAGTTCTTGATTAAAAGCGGAAATGGTATTGCAAATTCTTTTTGTTCTAATAGCTTGAGAAACAATGATGCCAGTAAAAACCTTTTTACTTAAACAGGAAGAAAAATCTTGTAAGCTGTTAACTTTGAAATTAAATTCACGCTTTTTATCATATAACTAGCTTACTACCCGGCGTTGCCCGGGTGCTTTTCAATGCAACATATCATTTGGACTATCTTTTGCACATCTTGTAGGACAACCTTTTACGTGATGCTTCGAAAGAAAAGCGTTGTGCTGCCTTTGTAGGTTTTGCTTTCCGCAAGACTTAAAAAAAAATGCAACAGCACTTTTCACGTACATTTTATTCGGAAATAAATCATTGATTTTTTCCTTAGAAAGTGTAGTGAGCTTACCTAAAAAAAAAGTCAATACCTATTATCAGGCACAAATATATACAAAATAGTCTTCTTGGATACAGTCATAATATTTTCAGATTAATTTAAAATCATCGTCAATGTCCAAAAGCTAAAAAGACTGTCCACCGTACAGAAAATAAAAGAATTTAGTCAGTGTCGTTAATAGACGATAACACTCCGTTTTTCGGATTTTTTGGCGGTGTTTTTCGAATGAAGGTATCAAGTGGTAGGTTACTTTGTATGTTTTCAGGCAAGCACATTTCGCAAAAAAAAGTTTTTTTCTTGATATAAAATTTTTTTACAAAATGTGTCTGATCGCTCTTGCCAAGGTTATTTAGTGCTATGCCATAGAGTAAAATTGGATAAATGTAACATGCCTAAAAAGACGCACGTCAGCTACATTTTATTTTCTTATATTGACGTCAAATTTCTATTTTCATTGGTAAAAATGACAGTTAGACAATAATATTAATGTCCTGTAACGATTTGAAATTTGTCCAGATTTAAGTTCTAGTTCAAAATTTTAAAACGTAATAGTTGCCGTTAATCTTATACATGATATCTCACACTGATGCAGGTAGAGAGAGCACGTATTTAAGTTTGTTGCTTTAGACAGAGTATTCTTTAGAGAACATTAAAATTTTAATTTATAGAGACACAGTCGTTGTGAAAGGTGGGAATGAGTCTACTGACTACATTAGTCATCATTTTAAATTATGTAAAACATTAAAAATGGAAATGGGTGCACGTGAACTTATTGAACGCACTATTTAAAAACCATCAATTAAACTGCGTTATAGAGAAAGAAGTAAGCGTGCGCATTTTGGTCACTATCCGTGTTAGATTTTGTTTTTTAATTATTTTCAGGCCGGGAATTTAAAAAAAAAAATGTCTTGTTTGTACTTACAACTGTATAATAGACAAATCTTTAGTTTTATTTTACAGAATTTTGTTGCATATTTTATTCCCCTTATCCACAGCTTAAAAGCAAACAAAATGTATTTCGCGTTTCGAAACGTAGTCTAAAAATTTAAATCTTAAATGATTCAAAGTTTTCTAATCCATAAATTTAATTCAAAACTTTCTCCTAAATATTGTTCTTAGTCCACCTCCCAGCAGCAAGAAGAATTTCATTTGTGAGTGAAACCAACATTGAGCAAGTAACATAAAGCTATCTATATCGAAAATAGTTACATCTCAAATACATTTATAGCACTTAATCGTCCATTGTGGTTACACGTGAGATACAAAATGTTTCAATTTATTCCTATACTGTTGAAGAGATTTTAAGCTATTACAGTGGTAATTTTCCATTCATATATTAGCAATTTTTTGCATTATAGCAATTTTTTGTAGTTTAAAAAAGTTTACATTTAAATTAGTATTTATTTGCATTTTTTCCAAACTTAAAAACTCCAACCCTCCCAAACTGTTTGAATTCCACCAAATCATATTTCCGTGTGGTTTTGCGGGTAAAAAAGGTACACAACCTTTAATTTTAGCACGCTTTGGAAATCCTAGTATGGTAGTTTATGTGTATGTAAGAAATATCATGACCATCCCCCCTCCCCCTTGAAAAACAAATTCCAGATGCGCTACTAATTCTTACGCACAAATATGGTTATTTTGCAATTTATTTGCGAAATTAGTATTTTATACCCTTGTTCTTTGTTAGCCTTCAGCGATTAAACTTAGTTGAACCGAATTAGGTAAAGATCCGACGTAAATCATGGAATAGTATAAAGAACATATGCATATTGATTTTAATGATCACCCAACATTAAATTGTTGAAGCTTGTACATGGATAATGAATGAATTATTGATACCGAGCTGCTTTTGGTATTTTCTGGGCTGCTCATGTGGGAAATACTGATCTATAATTTCGTTTTACCATTACCGCAACGGAAATACCAAAAGAAAGCATGCAAGGAATAGAACCGTCGGAGATCGCAATGCATTCCAACTTTGCAGGAAGCTACTCAAAAAACGCTAAACAGCAGCATTTCGATTTCGTTCGATTTTCTTGCCAAACATACTATACGCTAGTCGCGAATAGGCATTAACGATCAACTTTGAGAATACCTTTAGTTTTGATTGCATTTAAAATATTTCCTGGTGGTTATAAGTTGCAAACCATTTTTATTTGCTTGGAATCAAAGTTTCTAAATTTAACGATAGTAGCTAATCTTTGAAGAAACTTCATCAAGGGGAGTTTTTACGGGCTTTTCATTTAGACTAAATTCATAACTATACACAAATATGTTCGTGTACAAAAGAGCAATTTTAAGACGCAGAATATGAATTTAGACCACCTTGGGTCTTTTTAAAATTCAAAAAACCTGCCTATATGAATTCCTGATTAACAATTTACCTTTCTGCTAAATTTGGAAGAAATCCGACGAAAACTGTGGATTTGTATTAGGAACACACATACATCCATTTTTATATAGATAGATAGATTAGTACTTTTACCCTTGTTCTTTGACAGCCTGGAGCGACTTCTATTAAATCGAATTAGGTTATCGGTTATAGTTGAACCGAATTACTTAAAGATTTGGCGTTAATCAAGGAATAGCATAAAGAAAATTTATATATTGCAAATTGGTTTCATAAGGATCATAGAACATTAAATTAAATTTCTGTTGTAAGGATGAAATAGATGTGGTTTAATAAAAGTAGTCTTAATGCTGAAACAGTCGAAGATTGTACGTCAATACTGAATGTAATATTATTACCTTACTCATGTTTGTATTTTCTCTGCTATTATTGGGAAAAACACTGATCAAAAATTACACGCAACCCTTACTGTTGTGGACTTCATAATTACACAATGTTTAAGAATTATAATTTAACGGTAGCATTTAAACTACGTAGAACCATGAGTAGTATCAATGGACCCCTTGGCTTCGTAGGTCGCAGTTCAAGGAACGATGCACAGCATCATTTCTTATATCTACCGCTTTCTCGCCAAACATGCTTTAACGCTCAGTGCTAAACAGCACTGCCAGCTATCGTTCAGGATACGTTTTGTGTTGATTGCATTTAAAATAGCTCCTGGTGGTTATATGTTGATAACCGTTTGCATTTGCTTTGAACCAATGTTCACAAATTTTACGATTAAAGTTAATCTCTGAAGAAACTTCTTCTAGAGTAGTTTTTTACAGGCTTTTCATTTAGACTAAATTCATAACTATACAAAAATTCGTTCGTGCAGAAAATAGCAATTTTATGACTAAAAATATGAAATTGAACCTCTTTGGTTCTTTTTAAATTTTCAAAAACCCGCCTATATGAATTCCTGAGCAACAATTTACCTTTGTGCCAAATTTGGAAGAAATCCGACGAAAACTGCGGATTTGTATAAGGAACATACACACATACCCACACACCCACAAACATACATCCATTTTTATATATATATAGATGTAGTGTAACAATTTGAATCAATTTGTATGTTAATATCCAGGAAATTGATGTTATTTTGAGTAAAATTAGTTTTTTTGAGCGTTAATGAATTATGATATATAATTTTGCTAAGTTCCGAAAATTTGGAAAATTTATGCACAATAGGTCATCGATGTATCTACAACAGAGAGATGCAGAAGAAGGGTTTTCGATTGAAAATTTCCTCTCATAATATAAAAGAAATAAGTTGGCTAATGTGGAGCTAAAATTAGCTCCCATTGCAATGCCATTAATCTGAAGAAAACATGAATTACATTTTTTGAAAAAGTTAATGAATATACAGAGTTTAAAAAGACCTAAAAAAAATTTTCCCTTAAAATCAAGGCAGTCTTTAACCGAATTAAAAAGCTCTGAAACAGAAGAAAAAAATTTATTGAGTCGGATATTGGTGAAAATTTTTCAAAATCAAAGTTATTCAGGTAATTTATTTCAAGCATATTCAGTAAATTGACCACTTCTACACTGTTATTAACAATCCAAAACCAATTCTTTTGTTGAAGTTTGAGTTGTTCCAGAATTTTTTTGAGAAATTGTTCAAGTTTTAC
This sequence comes from Uloborus diversus, assembly GCF_026930045.1. NCBI lineage: Eukaryota > Metazoa > Arthropoda > Arachnida > Araneae > Uloboridae > Uloborus > Uloborus diversus. Next base: position 79,131,798 of record NC_072733.1, read on the forward strand.
ACTCAGATTTTTTTCAATGGTGTTGGTGGCAGAACATATAAAACGAAACCCAACAGGTGTTTTGTGAAATTTTGGAACTGCATACAAGTAAGGTAAGTTAACAGACTCAGACGTGACAATTCAAAAAATTTTTTGTAAGCAGCAACGAATTTTTTGATGATAAAAGATTCATTAAGTTTGGAGGAAACTATAAGTGGTGGTTTTTTTCAAGTTCATTTTTCAAAATATTAGCACATAATTTTTTGCAGCAGATAGAATAATTAGAACTGGCTTGATCAACAACTGTGAAGACATAGGCTTTTTTAAAATCATTAATGGTATTATTTTCTTCAGCATAGAGATGGAAGTGTGAAGAATCTGTGTTGATAATATCACGTAATTGTGATTTCAATTCAATTAAAAAGTGGTGGCAGTATTCAAGAAATGCATTAAACCTATAGGAGATTTTTCTTAAAAAATATTCAAGTTCAATGGCAAGCTTATTATAAGCTTTCAAAAAATTAATACGAAAATTAGGCCGATATTTTGGACTCCCTTGATTTTAATGAAAATTTTTTTCTAGGTCTTTTTAAATTTTGTATATTCAATAACTTTTTCAAAAATGGTAATTCATGTTTTCTTCAGACTAATGGCATTGCAGTGAGAGCTAATTTTAGCTCCACATTAGTCAACTTATTTCTTTTACATTATGAGAGGAAATTTTCAATCGGAAATCCTTCTTCTGCACCTCTCTGTTGTATCGATGATCTATTGTGTATAAATTTTCCAAATTTTTCTGAATTCAGCAAAACTATATATCATAATTCATTAACGCTCAAAAAAGAAACTAGTTTTACTCAAAATAACTTCAATTTCCTGGATTGGGAAAAAGCGGATCAACAGTACTTGTATTTTCATTTTTATTTTTGCACTAAATGTCAGCTATGTTCAGTTAATATTTCTTCAAAAAACTTTTTTTTTTCAATTTTATCATATTAGTTTCCTTCAACTTTTTACTTCCTTTTACAAAAAAGGAAGTATTGTATTCGCGAAAAAATTTTCACCCAAAAATCGGCCTTAATTTCCATTTTACTCACCCCCAAATGAATGTTGAGTTTCTTTTTCAACCCGACCACACGTGGATATGTGCCTAGGAACGTACAGACACCTGAAATATCCATTTTGACGATCCCCGAGTTAATTACGACGAATTTTCTCGTGACGTCTGTATGTACGTATGTATGTGTGTATGTGTGTATGTATGTCGCATGATTCAAGAACGGAATGTCCTAGAAAGTTGAAATTTGGTACGTAGTCTCCTAGTGGGGTATAGTAGTGCGCCTTCTTTTTTGGTTTGCATTTGTATGCTCCGAAGGGGGTCTTTTGCCCCTTTTTTGGGGGAAATCATTGTTAATTTCGATGTAAAATCACGTGGTGTTATAATTTGGCGGACACTTGGCGATATATTGTCAGTCTTTTGGTCGCCAAGTTTTGTCGCCAACTTAATGAAAAGTTTGGCGATTTTTTAAATTTTTTTTTTTAAAACCTGGTTTCAATTTGGACACTGTTGGTGATATTTAGAGAGTAAACTATTGAATCATATTACAAGAAGTTCCGTCTAGAACTATACGAGTCTACTTTCCCGTATACCCATACTACTTTCTAGTACCTGATCAATATTCTCAAAAATAGCTAAAATCGCAAATTGTTTTAAACATATTTTTCCAATATTTTAAGCTAATTTCTAGGAATAAAATATAATACGTAAAAAAAAAGAAAAAATACACTTTTTTCCATTAAAAAAAATTCTAAACAGCTTTCAAAACGAAAAAATAATAATTCAAATTAATAAGCTCATTAAAATAAATACATCATATCAAAAAAAAAAAAATCATTCCTTTTTCCCCTGTTGCCAAAATAATTTTTTAAATGAATTAATGCACTTACCAAGATAAATAAAAACAATAAAATGTCAACTTAAAGAAATCATTTCATTGTCAAAAAAAAAAAAAAAAAAAAAAATCGTATGCGCATATCTTTATGTGAAACATAAATGACTTCGAATTTATTCGCCGAAGACTGAATACCTAAATTACAACTTTAGCGCTAAAATAAAAATAAGTCATATCAACAATAATTATTTCACAGTTAAAACCATAGCTGCGGAGTCGTAGTTGGAGTCAATCTCATTTTGGGATAAATTAGTCGGAGACGAATATCCAAGAATCGGTGTCAGTCATTTGTCCTCCGTGTATAAATTTTTGCCAAAGCTACGAAGTCAGAGTCGAAGTCGGGAAGTCGGAGTCCGATTAATTGTCGGGTACAGGAGTCGGAGTTGGAGTCAGGTGCCCCTAAATTCTCGGAATCTGGCGTCAAGAGCTATTTCCAACAAAATTTCTTTGAAAAAAATCCGCCTTCAAGTATGGAATCTACATTGACTTTCAGTTTCCCCGTAGGCGCTAATGTTAAGGGATTTGAACTGTTCAAAATTGAACGGAAAATTGTTCAAATCAAAAATATATTTTATATACAAGTTTTTCATCAAAAGCTTTTTCCTACAAAGTTTGTTTGAAGCAAATTCGCCTCACAGTTCGGAATTGCCTTGAATTTCCCCGTAGGCGCTAATGTTAAGTTTTATTGAACTGTTCAAAATTGAACAAAAAATAGTTCAAATCAAAAAGTGAAATATGGGAATGAGGTGTCCTCGCCGAGATCTTTCGAACAAAAAAAAGTTTGTTCGAATCGGACTATTCATTCAAAAATTATTAGGGGGAGGGGGACAGACAGACGGACAGACAGACCGACAGACATTTTTCCCCATCAATTCCCTACTTTCCAATTTTTATTTTTTCGCTATTTATTTAATCATTTCATTTATTTTTCACTTTTTTTGTTTTTCGCGATATTTTTAAGATGGATTAAGCCTTCTTTCATGCTTTTTTCTTCTTTTTCTGACGTTTACTGGGAAAGTAGGCTAAGAACTGCCAATAATGAGAAAATACATTGAATTGGAGTAAAGGGAAGTCATGTGATGCACACATCAGCTCATTTTTGTATCAATAGATTAAATTAAATAACTTGCATAGTTTCAATATGTGAGTTAAATTGGTATGTCCTTTGTAACTATTTGAAATTAGTAACTGCAATTAGTTCAGTTTTAGAAGAGTATCTTGTTCTCTTTAATATAGTTACAAATTTGCTTTAATTTTCAGAATTATAATTAAGTGTAGTGACGATTTCACAAAAATGACTTATTACATTAAGATCATTTTTGCTTTTTAAATCTCGTTTTTAAACAGTCTCAAACCTTTATATTAGTCATTTCAAATATCAATACAATGCGCTTTTATAATTTTGAAGATAATAGATAAAAAAATTCCTCTTATCATAATTCCTCTTTCAAAATGTTTAAACATAATTTTGAAATATATTTATTAAACATGTATAAGTTATGAATAAATTATTGTTAAAAAAAGCAATCCGTAGTTTTTAAAAGCCCCCCTTTTAATTTTTGAAAATTATATTTAATATGCGAAACAAATTAACTTTTCATTTAAAACTCATATAATCTATTTATCTATTGCATTTAAGAGTGAACTTTCAATAATACCTATTGATTTTTTCCATAAGTAATACAATTGAATTTTGCTTTTCTTCTCCCCCACTGATTAAATCAAATTTTATTTAGTAGAATAAATACCAATGGCTGAATTTTGATTTTTTTCTTTTTCGGAACTGTTAAGAGCTATATTTCAACGCAAAGTTAATTTTCCTTGCTCCTTAAGGGAAGTTCTTTATGGCGAAATCTCTCTCATGTTTTTGACAACGCAATTAGATTTCCGAAGACAAATGACTCGATTGTAAAAAAAAAAAAAAATCATTTTTTTTTGCTTCAATGAGTTCGTAATGATTGTTTTAGAATAAATAAATTTCTTCTAAGCTTCCGTTTAATTCCCTCCTTTTTTATGAGTAATGTATTAAAATCCATGCAAGAAATATTTTAAAGGGGAATAATTTCGCATTTAGGTCACTCGCGCAAGAAAAAATCTGCTTGATAAACATAAAAAAGATTGGATTGCATTACAACACGATACAAATCTGCATGTTAAAAGATCAATTTCCGGCATTTGCTGAACTCTTCCGGCATGTACAGTGATGAAAATCCATGTTTTTAAGCTATAAATTTTCATTCTTCAATTTTTACTCCTTTTAAAATTTAGTGTTTTTTTTAACTTAAGGAAAACGACGCAAACCACCTTGGGCAGTTTATGGAAAATATATATTTCACCAAACATAGTTTCTAAAGTAGTTCACGTTACTAATTTTGAAGTTTAGTTTGCTTCAGAGTTTACATAAGGAAAGCTACATATTTTTGGTTTGAATACTTAAATGAAATCATGATTAAGCAAAACCTAACTAAAAATGAACCAATAAGCGAAGACATCAGCACTGTGTCAAAAAAAAAAAAAAAAAAAAAACAGTAAAAGTTAGATTTTTTTTAAAGACAACTTCTTCGTTTGTAATCTTTAATTACTTCGATTTTTTAGGTAAAAAAGGTTCTGAGATGTCAAGTCCTTTTCTCTAAAGGGTAACTCCTGAAAAAAAGAGGTAAACAAAAAGTCAAAACTTTTTAATGTTAAAAATCCTATTTTATCCTATCCCTATATTTTAGGCTAAAAATCGTACAAATTGATAAAGAAATTACATCTTCTTGTACCTTGGTTAGAAAGACTAGTGTGATTCTACTTACTTTCAAAGATAAAAGTATTTTTACATCGAAAAATGTATTCTTTGTATCCTCAAAACGCATGTACGCTAGATATTTTGTGTAGCAAACGCTATTCATCTCCCATTTATAAGATGTGAAGAGCATGAAAACTGAAGGTTTTAATTACATTGTATGCAGTTTCGTTTGTTATAAGAAGTTACACAGCGTTAGGTTAATAATTAATTTAGACGTCAATGTATTTAAACTTGCAATAAAATTAACTGGTGGGACAAGAGTAAAAGCATTTTACTTTTATGATACATGAGGAAGTCTATGTGATTTTTATATATCAATAGATAATTGAACACTCTCTAGCACCTTGTAGAACTAGTGTCTATAATTCTTTCCGAATGGAATAATAAGGATTTTTAGTAAATGTTTGATTGCAGATTAAAATATTTTGAACTGTGCTGATGTTAAACGAAATGTTGAAGAATGAATAATGTTTCATATTAATATTCCTCCAGTACTTCTTTCATTGAAAGCAATGAATGAGAAACTAATTTCGTTTCAGTACAAATTGTGAAAAATGTCGCAATAACATTTTCCATTGTTGCAAGAAACACACAACAATGCATAACGTGATGTGATTTGAGACGCATAGATCTACTTAGTTCTACTGAGGTTCAAAATTTTATACATTCTAAAAGGGACTTTATGTTACTTTTTGTTCTGTTTTGTTATTTGTGTTATGAAACCCTGGTTTTGTTCATGAATAAAATGGGAAGCCAACACATTTAAAAATCTGCTGATAAGAGTTTGAGGAACTGCAATAAAATTTTTGCATCAAATCTTTAAAATTATCCAGCGGAGTACAGAACCAAAACGCTTATGCCTTGCTTGTCGCATTAATGAATGAACTTTTTATGCTAATATTTAAACGGGATACATTATATTTAAAGTCCTAATGACTAACATTGCCCGGACAACAATGTAAAACCTTTTTGGTTTATTTTAAACGGCAATAGAACATTTCTTTAGTGCAACTTTTAAATCAGAATCTTGGCATTTTCTTTTGCTCCTTTCATGAGTCGAAAGCATGCAACTTTAAATCACTGAAGAAGCTTAAGCAGTGTTACGTGACAACTATCACCGGCTTCTATGTATCCATTTGCGGACATCGCCATCGCTTAGAGAAGTCACTGTCGAAGAATTATGCTAAGGTTCACGTCTTTTCTACTTTAATATATACAAAATAAAAAGCAAACTGAATCCAACAGCTATCGCATGTTGGATGAACTACATAATTTAGAAGTGGAGAAAAGAACTCAAGCTTTTTCCACAGACTGTAGAAGAAGATATTTTCATTGCACATGTTTCACTCCACGGCGAGGGATTCCAAGTCATCTCTTTAAGTGATTCTCCTGATGCCCCCTAGAGGACACTTAACCTTTAGCCTTGTGAACAAGGTACTTGTCATTCTGGGCTCTCGGGCCTAGCATACACAATCAAAAAGCTAAGAGCAGTTGGTAACTTTTGCGGTGCAGTCTTTCTTTTTACTGCTCTGCTTGCTTTGAGGTTTCATTTCCGTAAAAGAGGGTTTTTGAAAGAAGCAAAAGCACCGTGACGCTTTTTAAAAGTCATCTACTGCCCTTCTTTCGGATTGTGCAGTAAAATGAGGAGGGACGTTTGTTTGAATGGCGTGATTAATGTAGCGGTACATGGAGATGCATGAGATCATAAAACAGCAAAAACATGAATGTTTCCTTAAGAAGGTGTTTTGCAGGTATTTTAAGCAATCAGAAAAATGAAATTTGGTATCACGTAGGTGTGTTAACTTAATTTTCTTTATCTTTTTTATAATAGTACACGTAATAATCTTTATTGTTATTTGTAATACAAAACTTGAATAAACTTTATGCAAACTTTTAAGGACAGCTAATTAAAAGTTTGGATTATGTTGGATTTGCTATTTAAAGAAACTCTTCATTTGGCAAATACTGTCTTGCACTTCCTAACTCATGCTCTAATTTTGATGGAACCCTGTTTGAATAGTGTGGGCTACAAAACGTGATTTTGGATTGTCTTTACACTGCAGAAAGGGACCAGACCAAAATGGTTAATAACATATTTGATGCCGATCGACCATATATACGGAAGGTGCAGGGATCTTTATTTCCTTGAAGGACAAAGTTTGTGTGCATTCAGTGCCAATCAAACTTAAAGCAGTGTAGAAATGTATCACTGCTTTTAATGCTTAATTTTGAAAAAATGCCATTAAACGAACGTTCTAACGAATTTGAATTGTTGTAGGAGCGTGGGTCAGGTGACCAAGGGCGTACACATAGAACCTGTATAGAATGTACCAGAAATTTCCAGACTGTATGCCTCTTTTCATGTATCACCTGTGATAATACGTCGTATACTTGTAATTCAACAGTCAAGCCCGATGACTTATTTTGCCTAATTCTGCCTATTTAGGTCTAAAAATATGAATCTAATTTGTTCTTTTCTATTATCTTGCCTTGAAATTCACGTTTAGTTAGTGAAACACCAAAAGAGGGGGAAACGAAAATGGGTAGCAAATGTCTTGCTTAATAGATAAAAAGAAAAACCAAGACGATAGTCATAGGTAGATTTCATCTAGTCTTCTCTTGAGATCCATTCAAACTACCATTTAGAAACTACAATAACATGGTATGAAATTAGCGAGCTGACATGATTTTACCATTTGTTCGTGACAACTTATTAATCGTTTTTCACTTCGTTTGGTGCGCTCTACATTCGCCATTTTATTCCTGTGTAATTAGAGGCTGGATTTCGAAGGTTTGTTCGAAATGTGTCGGTAAATACCAATTGCATCACTTTTCTTACCTCTGTTTCGTATATGAAGTCGACCCCGTCGTGTTATTTGGGTATGCAAACGAACAGGACTATCAAAAGGTGTTTCATAAGTTGAAAAAGAAATATAGCGAAGTGTAGTAGGGGGAAGTCTGCATAGAAATTCTGGAATTAGAAGTGGGATTAACATAAACTAAAATTTATTTCTAATTTTAGGTGCTCATTTTATGTTACCGCTTCAACGTCCGATTGGTCGATCCAAACTTTGATCCTTTATATATATTTATATAAATATATATTAACTGTCGATAATTCGTCCATAATAAGTCCCAAAGAGCCGGCAAAAACCTTCAAGTAATCTGTAGTTCGAGTTATCGAAAGTTCCTTTCCCAACCTTCTCAGCAATAATTTTTATCTTCTTTATAGGGAATACTGCATTACAGATAGAGCACTTATAATTTTTTTGAATAAAATTATATTATTAGCACTACATGAAAATATTTTTATAGATGTCGTAGGCCCAATATTTTTCTCTTGATTTCAGTCCGAAGTACTTTTAAACATCTTTTTTTTTTGTCCTAAAAACAGAATATTCGAATCATCTAGAAAATAAAGGCTTTTTTTTTTTCATTTTTCGCCACAATTTTAACTTTTGAATATTATCCAGCAATAAAGTTTTAGTTTGTCATTCATGGCAAAAAAAAAAAAAAACCCGATCGGCTACTTCTCACGCAATCTTGCAATACTGTGTGCATTAAGGAGAACTATGGAAAATAAATTATCCCCCTCACACAAGCTGATAAGCAAAGCAAAAAACTTTTATTTGTTTATTTTGGTTGTATTTTTATGCATTATATGAAAACGAAACTTTCGTAAAAACTTCAACTTAAAAGGAGTAAACTCGAGACATAGAGACAATTTTGTGTTGTTTACTTTAGGCCCAAATGAAAACGTCGAAATAAAGGAATGTTCGAGTTATACGGCTTCGAGTTATCGATTATAGAATATATGTATGGTTTTTATGTTTGGTATACCTATAGGTATATTTATACATATAGAAAATATGTCAAAGTGTCTCATCATATCAAAACTATTTTTTTATTTTATAAAGAGTAATTTTTAGTCCATAGACTTATCTGCCGATATTTGTGCTCCTACACCTAATAAATTTTGAAAAAGTTCTTAAACTTTTAGTTTCGTTCGTTCAATAATTAATGCTTAAATCGAGCTAAATATTTATATGGACCAGAAAATTTGATTTTTTAGTTAGTTTCAGTGGCCGATAGATACTTTTAGTTTATTAACCACTTTTATAATTAGTAGCCACTTTATCAAATACCCGAAAAAAATCCACAATGCAATAATTATCTGTATCCGGATGGTTTTTGAAAAAGTAACGTTTTAAACATTTAATTTACTTTCCAACACAAGACCTTTAATCGCCATGTGGCTAGTGACGAGAGATTATTTTCAGGTTTGTACTTATAACAGCATAGATCATGACATGTAACTTGATAGTAGTTATGTAAATTTTTGTCTGAAATGAAATAGAGTAGACCGACAGGTAGACGGCAATAAAACATTTCAATGATGTAGGCAATTACTTGTAAAAAAAGAGACAACTTTTACAATTATGCTTCGGGTTTTGGGGAGTTTAAAATGAAACAAAATTCACCAAAAAACCCCGTGGACGAATGGACAAAAGCGTTATTTTCCGGTCGTTTTCTTTTCGGAAATAGAATGGAAGAAAGTTACTATTTCCATTTTATTCGAGTGAAACCTTTTGAAACGAAAAAAGAAGAAAAAAAGAAAAAAAAAAACGAGCTGTTCAATTTATTGAACGATGTTCATTCACTAATCGGTCTCTCTCGTGCACAATGATTCAGAATTAACACATTGAGCGTCATAATTTTCATTCCCTTCTTAAATATCAAAAATATATATCATAATTTATATTATCACCTGTTAGGATTATCATTGACGCGAAGTCCCCCTTTTTTTTCTTATATGGTGTTACATTGCAGGCTGCTAATTTCGCACCTGCAGTAGATGCGCTTGTTAAATGATCTGTAAAGCAAACGTTGAATGTTACCCACGTTTTTTCTTCTTTTTTCCCCCCTTTTTGCACCGATAGTTTTTTACGCGACTTCTTTGACATATGCGGGTAAATAAATGAAAGTTTCCCCCCGTAGTTTTCGAAGTGCATTCATTAAAACAAAAAGCTATCTGGAGAGTTGATTTTTTCGTCGTTGAGCGAAAGAAAATGTATAAATAATAGCACTTTTAACTTCATCAGTGTTGCTCCTCTTTACGGCAAGTTTCTGGGGTGGAGTAAAGTAAATTAGTTTTTCAGCGCAGTGATTTTTTTAGTTTTTTTTTTTTTTTCGTTTGATTATTGAAAAAACCTATTTTAAAAGTGGTCCATGTTGTTCAAGCATGAACTATTGCTGTTTCTTTAAAAGTTTAAGTATTTAGAATAATGGAAATAAGTATGCCACATTTTTAAATGGAAACAATTCGGAACATAGAGGAAAGATGGCCATATAAGCAAGCTTTTACCAAGTATTTTTGTAATTATGTTTTATTCAAATTTCTTTCCTCAAATACATAAATTTTATGTCACTTACTTAGGAACAGAATTATTGTCGGTACCCTAAAACTTAACTTCCATGAAAGTTATTTTTATAACCAATTAATATATTTTGACTATGCATAAGTTGGAATATCTTTTATTTCAAATGTATAAAATGTTACTTTTATTTTTTAAATCATGAAAATGATTTGACTAACTTTTCATGAATAAAAGGGGTTTGAACTAAGCAAAAAATTGTTATTTTTTTAAAGTGATTTGTGAAGAATTAACCAGTTTTGATACTCATATGCAAAATATCTTACCAGAAATTTTGTATCATACATTTAAAAATAAAATTTTTCTTTAAAGGACAAACAACTTCGGGGCTTTGTGTATTACTATAGTTGTGCTAGAAATACACCCAGAACTGTTTTACGAATATCAATATATAATGTAAATAATTTTCTCCGAAAAAATAGCACACTTCCAATGTTTTCATTATAAAGTATTTTCAAATTAATAAGCATTATTTATAGCTTTCGGTGTTTAGAGGTTAATTTTCTTGACACGTTATTCGAATGTCAAGTTGCCTGAAGGGAGTTTTCCTGGATTTCTTGTAGACTTAAAAATTCAAAATTTCAGGGAGTCGCCAGGAGCAGAAGGAGACTTTTAGTTTAGAAGCCACTTCTTATCATTAATAGCCCATATCATAATTCAGGACTGTTCTTTATGAAAACAAAAAAGAACTACACTAAAAAAAGCAGTCAGAAAAAAAATGATGTTAAACTACCAAAATAACGTTTTATTTTGTGTTGACAATAATTTAGGTTTTATTTTTAAGCGAAACATTTGATATTTTTATTCTTGAAAAAAAATAGGTGATGAAAAAAGGATGTTCCATTTATGTTGGCATTAAAAAAAAATCATCACTAAATCAAATAGTGGTCTTAAACTCTAAAACCTTGAATAAAAAAAATTTAAATACCGAAAGTGACATGGGAGACTCTTTAAACAACACATAAAAACTAAAAAAATAAATAGTCCCAACATTATCACCTATATTGTGCTTGCATGTCTGTCTGTATGAAACCTTATCTCCCCGAGAACCAATGGGAGTTCGTAATAGAACGTTGTCCCGAACAATTTAAAATTATTCTAGGAACTCATGTCTGGTCTCATCTCTGTATACCTTTAAGTAGTAGACATGTTGATTAAAACATCAGTTAACATACTTCTAACTAATTCGGTCCCAAAGTACACAGCCGAAGGTAGGTTGAGCGAGTTGCCGTAGACGGCAAACGAGAGTGGGATCGTGAAACGAGCCTATGGTGAAGCCACTTAAATTATACATAACTGCAATAGTTTTAAAAACGTTATTAGTGTTTTAAATCTGTAAATGTTTCTTTTCTGCAGTATAAGGTCCAATGCACTGAAAGTAGTTTTAAGTAGCTCAAGCGGGGACTTTGAACTAACATGCATTTCTCCTTCAAGATTTTATTGCTGCAATACCTTTTGCAGTTACTCTAGCTTCGGCCACCTACGGCACGCTGGCAACCAAGTTATACATTTTATAATTATAACTGACTCTCATTAGCCCTAAATATAAAGCATAGTTTGTTAAACTAAATTCAAGTCGATTATATGAAACGAAATTTGGTGATTGGTCGTTTTCACTTCATATTTTAAGCAATGAGGCAGTGAGATGTAGAGACATGCAAGAGCAAAAACTAAAAGTTTCAATATAACTAGTACAAATGTTGGAACTCCTTTTCTGTTATGGGGCAAGATAAGGTCCTAGTAGCTGTGGTAGGCGCTGCTATACAGCAAGATTACGAAGAAAAAAAAACACTGAAAGCCTACCTAGGATCCGAACTTTGAACGCATTTACTCAAAAAATTAGGAAGTCCAATTACATCCTTTTGCTTCTCACTACCTCAAATAAGAATATTATTTCTGTCTAATTACACATAGTCATGAACATACATTTTAAATTAAAACAAATAAAAGCTAACAAAGGAATTGATTAGGGTTTTCTCTTCTAGGGGAATTTGAGACAAAGTGATATGGTGAAATATTTTCTCTGCTTTTAACGCCACCTACCTAGTGATATTTTAACTAATTAGTGACACATGTAGTCTATTCAAGTCAAGAAAAAAATAACCTCTGAAAATTAAAGAGTAAGACAAGCAGTTTTATAAAATTAATACTCATATTGTAATATTTTTGTTGCAAGTCAAAACTTATTTGTGTCATTATTAAATGACAAAGTTCCTGTTATTAACATATATAATATTAACTAGCTGTACCCGACGCGCGTTGCTACGCCAACAAAATAATACATCATTATACTGATTTTCATGACAATCGGTTGAACGGGGCAGAAGTTGCTACTCTGCAGTGCCACCTGGTGGCGAGTGGCATCAATGAGCATATTATGCACCTTCTCCGTGGAAAAATACATATATATAGCAATTTTCATAATAATCGGTCCAGGTATCAAGTGAAGCCGTGACTATACTCAAATTTTGTACTCACGCAGTTTGCAAGATCAATCAATCGCTAAAAATATCAAATAGAAAAAGTTTTAAATCCCCCCCCCCCCGTTGCATGAAAAGCCATAAAACAATAAAGAAAGAATTTATTTGTTCAAACTCAAGAAAAATGGCAACAGCTAACTTCTTATCAATGAGATCTTTCACGCGAACTAATTTCTGCAGCCTATAATTTTATTCGTATTTATCCAATGGATTGTGACTTAAATTGGAATAAAAAAGGAACTATCGATCGGATTTTTTTCGAACTGGTCTATAAACATTCCCAGTACCAAAAATAACAAACGGTGAAAGTTTCAGCCAAATCTGCCGGGTAGTTTTTGAGTTCATGGATGACATACAGACAAACATTCATTTTTATTTTTATATAATATTAATTGAGATATACTAATATTCGATGCAGTATTTATTTGTTTAGTATTAAGCTTATTTGTATTTTAAATGCTTTGTACTGTAGTAAAGTACATGTAAGGCATAGCGGATGGGGCAAAATGAAATAGTTCATTTCATTTACTAATTCCTTCCTTTATCAAGTGATTAGCGCATTCCTGAATTAATTGTTTCATTTACATTCTTTCATTTAAACATTCCCTCATTTATTCACTCACTGACTCATTTTCCTATTAATTCACTATTTTATTCATTCATTTACTTTTTTTCATATATTAACGTCAATATTTATTTATTTATTCATTTATTGTTTCATTTCTTTTTCATTTATTCATTCATTCTTTTATTTACTCATTTATTTGATCGAAAATATCTTTAACAATAGAAAAGAAAATACTTTATTAGAAAAAAAAAACATTTTTCACTTTGCTCCATGAAAAAAAGAATTGAAAAACTTCTATATTTTTTAAAAGTATAAATTTACAATCAAAAATAAAAATGAATATTTTAGTGCAAGTTTTATATTAAGAAATTTTATTCTTTCTTTATATACCGTAACTTTCAGAACCAAGTTCTAATTTATTCATTTTGAAAAAAGTGAGTTATCTTAACAATCTCACTTTGCCCCACTTTCCCCGACTTGAAGAAAATTCCATTAACGAAAGTATTTAAACAGCAATAAGAAACGGCGGCAATCAATCTGCGATACAAAATGTACCGCTATCATATCAACTGATTGGTTTTTATCCATCATACGCCGTCAGCTGCTGCAGGATACAAAAACCATCCCAACAGAACAAAAACATCATCTTACCCCCTGATGAAACATGACACCCGAAGTGAATGAAAAACAAAGTTACCGTGTTGTTGCGGGATACGTGTTACGCGGAATTCATAAAAGCACTTGACATTCATTAGTGCTACAGTGATGAGGAGTGGATCGGTCCTGATTGTGGAATTGTGGTCTCATCTTGCCTCGAAGAAGATGGATTAAGGTCCGTGCTAGCATATGGTTAGTTTCTGGTATTAGATGGTATCAGCCTGCTTGTCGATTTGCGTTGGTTCTTCCAAGTTGAAGCGACCCTTAAAGGGAAAGGCTTAATGCGGTTTGATTTTCGAGACGAGAAACTTCTTTTTTATGTTCATGCAGGGGAACTGATTGAGGGAATGTTTTTTAAAAGCTCAAGTAACATGAAGCGAAAGGCAATTGATATTTTTTGTGGGAAATGAAAGCACTTTATTAAAATGTCTTCTGAAAACTGCATTTAATGAATAATGAAAAATTGAATAGGGAATGGTTTTGTCATTTTTTATGAGCAACTTATAAAGAATCTTTCAGTTTAAATTCATTATTTTTTCCCTGTTCAGGGGACGGAGAGAGTGTTTTTCAATGATAAATTAAGTTTTTATTTTAAAGAATTTCTTTTTAAGCCCCGAAAACACTCATTGATATTTTTAGAGGAGCATAGTTTATTTTGGAGGAGTAAAATAGCAAGAATATTAAAGACCATGTAAAATAATAATAATCTATTATTTAATATTATAAAGATGAACTGGTTTGTGTCAGGGGAAGAAGACGTGTAATACTTTGATTTTTGACATTTCTAATGTTTGACATGTATTTTAAAAAAATGTAACACAGTCAAATGAAATATTTAAAACAATTCTATTTCTTATTTCCCACATTTCTTTAAATGCTATTTTAAAATTAGATCACATAGTGTGAAAATACGCTTGAATTAATGTTTCATTGTGCATTTCCGATTTAGAATGAGTAAAAATATGCGTGTTGAGTCTTCAGAAATCTTCCTGGAAAGACACAGTATTAAAACGATAAGGGTTTTAGTGGTTAAAAATGAAAAAAAAAATCCTAAAATTACAAATAAAGTTTTTTTTTAACTTAACGTTGTGGGCAGTATGATGTGCAATAATATAAGTTTTCTTTGAAGCAAATAGGTAGACAGTAAAGAAAAAAAAAAGAATTCAAGCTTTAACGCTTTGTAACTTTCTATGATTTACCGTTTATCAAATGGTACTATGTAATTTTTTAATTAAAACAACTTCTAATATTATTAATTCAGCAAAAGATAAAACATTGTTATAAAGTTTACTTTTATTGCTTTATTAAACGTTATATTGTGTTCAAGGGTGTTTTTAAGCACGTGAAGAAAAAATTAAATCATTGATATCTATGAACAACATATAAAAGCATGTTTGTTGAAGTTGTGTATGTTTCTTATACAAAAACAGAGTTTATTTCGGATTATTTCCAAATTTTATAGAGAAATCCATTGATTCTCGTTAATTGACATAGTGTTATTTTCGTTATCTTATGGAGAAGAGGCAAGGGGTGTTTCCCTTATACAGATTCAGTGTAAGCCGGTTATTTGCTAACTTTGGGATATATGATCTCTGAAGCTCAGGAATTCACCTAGGGAGGTGGTCTCCCACAATGGGTGGAGGGGTTTCATAAAATTCACATTAAAAGTCGGATCTTTGCCAAATTTGGCTCAGAAGTCCATTCATGATCAGGAATTCATTTTTTTTTTTCGAAAATCCCATTTAGAGGGTTTTTTAGAATCCTCTCAGAATGTTTTCGCAAGAAAACTCGTGAAACGGAATGTTTACGCCCAAAAATAACAACGATTGAGTTTTTGGAATTAAAAAAAATTCCACATTTTTAGTCATAAAATTGCTCATTTTTACACGTTGACGTGAAATTTTACAGTTTTTTTTTTTTTTTTTTCATTTCAGCCTCATTGCTGAACATGCGTCACTTAACGCAACTTTGTTTTCGAAGTAGACAGTTCAACGCCGGGTAACACAGCTTAGGTTTTTCTAAAGATCAAGATAAGAAGATTTTTTTAAAAACCTTTTAGTGGAAGCAAAAATGTATCGAATTTTATGGTGAAACAAAAGTCAAATTTATATTTAGCTTACATATTTGAAACCTATTTCTTGTAATTGATAAGTACATTCTGATATAAAAAAAAGGGATCGAAAATATTTGAAAACTAAAATGTTTCATCTTGATGAAACTATATTTTAGTGTAATTATAAAATACTTTGCAAATGCATTTTTGTTATCACATCTTTCAATTTTTCTCTTCTTTTGATTCTCATAAAAGAGATACTACACATTTTCTTCTTTCGTTCTTAAACTTTGAAAATATTACCGGACCCCTAGCGTATTATTTTTTCGTGATTTAATTTTTACTTCCTCTTACAAAAAAGGAAGTATTGTATTCGCAAAAAAAAATTCACTCAAAAATCGGCCTTAATTTCCATTTTTCTGAAACCCGAATGAATGTTGAGTTTTTTTTCAACCCGACCACACGTGGATAGATGCCTAGAACGTACAGACACCAGAAATATCCATTTTGACGACCCCCGAGTTAATTACAACGAATTTTCTCGTGGCGTCCGTATGTACGTACGTATGTGTGTATGTATCTCGCATAACTCAAAAACGGGATTTCCTAGAAAGTGGAAATTTGGTACATGGACTTCTAGTGGTGTCTAGTTTTGCACCTTCAATTTTGGTTGCAATCGGATGTTCCTAAGGGGTCTTTTGCCCCTTTTTGGCCAATAATGGGGAAATGACATTAAATTGGAGTAAAAGGAAGTCATATGATGCACACGTCAGCTCGTTAATTTTAGACTGATGGAACTTCGTTCACGAGTGTATCGTGTTTTTATTTTTAAGTATGCTAGAGTGTCCTTATGACAATCCTATATAAATCATTCAAGGCATTCTAGGCTATGGAACCGCTATTAAACTGAAATGATCTGAAAGTAGTTTCCGACACAATGTGTCACCCCTAAAAGGACTTTTTACAGAATCTTGCTCCATGTCACAGATGCTCTATTTTGTTATACGAAAAAAAAATAAATAAATAAATTCGTTCTTAAATACAGATTAATTTATAAATAAATCTGTTCTAATTTTCCGTGTTTTTTCTTGAAATATGGCAATGGCAAATTCAGATTTAGTTCTCGATATTGCTCGTGCAAAATGACCATCGTTAACTCAGTTACGAGTATCACTGGAAAGTTTATAACGCTGGTACTCTCAATTAAGTATTGTATTTTTTTTACGATACATGAAAATCCGTCATAACTAGCACTTTTTTTTGCAAAAAAAAACAAAAAAAAAATTTATTTTACCCTTTAGGTCTAATTAGATATCTTTTTTTACGTTTGCCTTTGCAAACATCACGCGGCAATAAAAGTCGTAAAATGCGAACGTCTACATTTTCCCCATCTTCGCAAATGGAGATTATCCGAAATTAAGAGATGTTCCTCGTCTAATGTCTACCATGTAAGGGACGTCTGGCAGCCAAAAAACCGTACCTTCATCCACTCAGTCCGAGTAATCATATATATGAGCAAGTTTCTTGCAATCCCGAAAGTTTGGGGAATGAGTTTTTGAAAAACTCTTGGACACGCTCCCTTGATTGGCGTAACTGCCACTCCTTTGGAATCGTATCGGGGAAGGGGAAGTCTAGAGAGAGAGGCAAAGCACAGCACCATGCACAATAATCAGGCTTCTTTCTAGATTAAAGCATTAGCAGATTGATGCACCAAGAATCTGCAGCATATCACCAGGCCAGAGGTTCCGGTTTTCCAACAATCGAATAGTTCTTCTGACACTTCTGAGTGATTAGTACCGTGGTATGTCTATTTGGTAGAAGCGGAAAAAAAAGTTTTATAGCCCTTTGATTACAATTTTTTCATGTAATTGGAAAAATGAGCGTAAAAACAAAATAAAAATCTTCTGAGTTTGAGCTTTCTCTTTGAGATTGCGCGGTTTGAAGAGCTTTAGTTTGTTGCAACGCGTTTAGCTTTTTTTAGAGCCTGTGGTGCGCCATAAAATATCTATTTAAATCGTAAAAGTTTCTTAAGCAGTTTTTGAAAGAATCTTCTAATTTTTTGACTCAATGTAAACTTTCATCACTATAAACTTTTGCATTATTCAGTCTAAGGTTATTTTTAACTGAGTATATTTGAAACGGAATGTAAACTTTAAGGTCGAAGAAAGGTGGCACGTTCATTTCAATACCTAATTTGCGCTTATATTTGGTTAAAACAAACTTTTTTCTAAAAAAAGTTAGAAATATTCTATTATTTGGAATTTGGGTTGTACAACAATCTACACTGGTGTGCAAAAATTAAGGACGAGACGGTTTTTTCAATATAACTTTGTATAAAAGCTTTCCAAATCAACACATTTAATACCGTAAGATCCTCAATACGTAAGGACATGTGTAATGTAAGCAACACTTACTAAAAGAGAAATCACAGGGATAAAAAGAAGCTTTATTGAAAAAGTAGCATGGAGCGCAATGCGACTGAAGGCCGAAACATCCCTGTGATGGGTGTCCAGCAAGAAACATCCGGTCTTTAGTAGGGGATATGATCTCCCCCGACTGCTAGGCAGGTTTCACAGCGTCTGCCCATGCTGAGAATGAGGGTGTCAATGAGTTGTTGAGGCATTGCTGCCCATTCGTCTTGCAGCGCCAATCGAAACTCCCGAAACGTTACTGGTGGTAAGGTGCGAGCTGCCAAGCGTCTGCCTAGAAAATCCCATACATGCTCGATGAGATTGAGATCCAGAGATCGTGCCGGCTAATCCATACGTTCAATATCCTCACTCTCTAAGAGCTGTTCGGCAGCTACTGTGCGATGACATGGTGCATTGTCGTCCATGAAAAGGAACTGCTGACCCATAGCGCCTCTAAAAAGACGCACATATGGAAGATGAATCTCGTTACAATAACGGGTCCCGTTGATAGAACCTGCGTCGAAGATGTGAAGGTCTGTACGACTACCAAGCATGATGCCTCCCCAAACGAGAACACCGCGACCTCCAAACCTGTCCCTTTCCATGATGTTCGAGGGAAGATTGCGACTTCCCCGCTCTCTCCAGATGAGTATGCGATGAGAATCTCTACTCAGACTGAATCTGCTCTCATCTGTAAAGAGTATTCGTCCCCATTCATTGTCTCTCCAATTCCGGTGTTCCCGGCACCACAGAGAACGCTTTCTCCGATGGGCAGGGGTTAGAGGTACACACCGTATAGGGCGTCGTGCAAACAGATCACCACCGTGATGTCTTCTGGCCAGGGTAAAACGCGAGATCGGTCGTCCAGTCGCCTGTGTCGTGTGTCTAGCGATTTCTCCCGCTGTCTGCCGCCTGTTTCTTCTGGCCTGTAAGACAATATACTGGTCATCTGCGGGTGTGGTTTCTCGTGGACGACCACTACTGAACCCCTGGATAGCTGTTTCTGTAGTTTGAAATTGTCTCCAAAGTCGTGAAACGATGCTGTGAGCAATTCCGAATTCTGCAGCCACACTTGTCACACTGCAGACTTCCTCCAACTTCCCAATGATTCGACCTCAGGTAAATGCATCCAGATGTCGTCTAACAGATTGATTATTCGCCATTTCTCGCTGAGGCAGCAACTCAGTGTGATTTTAACTGCTATACGGCATGCAATCTCTTTGCCATAAATACTGATCTTACACCGACAACATGCTTTATACTACTCAGTCCCTCCCTCATTACGTCTGCCTGCATATCTGCGCATGTGCTACCGTACATCACCTTACTTAATCTCCTGATTGGTCTTTGTGTCTGCTCTGCCTCTTCGTTCAGCTGATATGCTAATTTTTCGACTTCGTCCTTAATTTTTGCACACCAGTGTCACAGGACGGATGGCATAAGTAGCGTTAGAAGGAAAGGGAATATGGAAATTAGTATAAGTTCGGGGCATAGTAAGACCTGTTAAGAGTATGCGAATTTTAGACTCACGACGTTTCTGGTCACTTGATAGCGCTGATAAGCGATATAAAGGATTGGGCGCGTGATGGCCATTGTTGCTCAAAAGCAAGGTTTGACGGGAAAGAATCAATTGACGAACTTGCATTTGTATCCCTTAGATGATTTTATGGGTAGCTGTATGATTGGTAACATCAAAAAAAGGCAGAAAAATTTAGATGTTGCCAGCGAGTTCGACGTCAGCCGCACGGTTGTTTCTATAGTTTGGAAATCATTTCAAACAAATGGAATGCATAGAAAATGTCACGAGGGAGGTCGTGTAAGCAATACGACGTCAGCAGAAGATTGGTACTTGGTGCTAGCAACGAAATGGAACCAGAGCAACACAGCTACTGAAGTAGCAAAGCAGTTTCCTGCTGCTGCTAGAAAGCAAATATCCCGAAAAACTGTGGCCAGACGTTTGAATGCAGTAAGACTATTTGCCCGTCAGCTTGTTTTGTGCATCCCACTGTCTACAAGTCAGTGTTTTGCTCGTTTGTAATGATGTCGTCATCATCGCATTTGGAGAGAAGTCGATTGGGCTTGTGTACTATTCTCAGATAAAAGCAGGTTCAGACTATCGTCTAATTGTGGACGACAACTAACATGGCATGAGACCTGTGGTGCTGTTGGCGATAAATTTGCTTTCATGGATGGCAACGTAACATGTCATTAACAATCGCCGTCCAGGAGTGTCTAGCTCACTGAAAATATTTAACCTAGAGGATGGCCGGCACGTTCTTTAGATCTGAATCAGATTGAAAATGTTACGGATGCTTTGGGGAGCAGGCTTGCTGGTCGACAACGCCCTCCAATAAGTAATCACACCCTTATCAGTGACTGACAGAAGAATGGGATAAATTACCCCAACAGCTTCTGGATAATATTGTGTCAAGCATCACATGACGAGTGGAAGCTTGCATCGCTCTCCATGGTAGCCACATTCCACATTGACATCTTACGCCGGAACGCCTTGGGGCGGTAATTACATTTATTCACTTTAACGTATTCAATCCAAAACGACCGTTCCGTCCTTTGAACACTTTTTTCAACGCCTTCTGGATTTCAGAGCACAATAAATTGACGTCATTTCAATGTTATAGAGTTCTGGCATTAGTTTATTTCACTTGGCACCGAATAACACTTACTTTTCTAAGCGCTACATACCCATACTACATACCCATTGGAATCCGTCCTTAGCAATTGTCTACCAGTGTATATACAGGGTGTTCCGTTTTAACCTGTAAGACCTTTATTTTAGCAATTGTTAGTTCTAGATGTATAGGGGAAGGTCAGGTAGTATCGGATACCTAAGCCATTTCAATCATAACACTTTTTGTTTTATTTGTAAATAATTAGTTTTTACACTAAATTATGCTGTACTAAGTTACCTAACATAAATTGTAAACTTTGGTTAAAAAAACATGGAGTTGTATTTTTTATACAAATTTTTGTCTAACTCTATTTTTGACCAATTTTAAATTTTGGAATGTTGTATCGGACAAAACATTAAAATGTTGAAATAAAAACAAATAGTTCAGAAATAATATTTTAATGTGCAAAAAAATGAAACGAACAAAGTTGTTGGTTACTTAGAATAGTATACAAGTCTAAAAATGAAAATAAGAAATAATGTTTTATAAAAGTTGAAAAATATAGCCAACTTTTTCAATGGCTTTTTTCATATTTGTTTCTCATCCCATTTATGTCGTGATTTTTCCATTTCAATCTGTTGGACAAAGAAAATCACTGTCAGTATTTTATTTTGGTGCCAGTAACTTTGTCCAATACAGCCCGAAATTGGTTTGTCCGATACAACTCAACTGTAAGGCTACGGTTGTTTAACTACCTCTAGGTTATTACTTAAGCTGGACACTTTTATAGCTCATAATACTTAGATTAATATACTATCATTCTAAAGGTATAACAATGAAACAATATAACTTACTCTATGTGTAAATATATGCCCCAGAAGTTAAGTTCGTGCACTGCAATTCTCTCAACAAACAAACAACTAGCCTTGTACACCAGAACGAACGGTTGATTTGAACTAATATGGCGTCTATGACTTTCTTCCCCAATACGGCACACTATGTTGACCCAGTACGTGCTGCCCCTTGCGGCGGAATTAAGAAGCAGCCCTTGTCCGATACTAGCCACTGTCCGATACTAAACGACCTCCACCTACTTCCAAATGCAAAAATATTCAAAATCAGATGCATGGTTAAGATATTAAAAGTTTGAAGTAAAAATAAAAAGAAGTCTAAAAATACAAAATTTAACTTTTTACACGTCCCCCAGGTCCCATAACTTATGTTTAGGGAAATAAACTCCATTAAAAATAATTCCAACACAAAAAGTTTGAAGTTAGTACGAGCAATATTCACTGAGGTATGAAACGCAGCGTTTTGCGACTTAGACCACCTTTCACTCGCCGTCAATAACACCTTTTGGTGGAAAATATAGCGATTAACAAGTGTTGAAAATTATACGTGTCCATAGAGTGTGGTTTTTCAAATTGTTCGAGGTTTTGTAGTGTGTTTTTGCGTACCACGATATATCATTTGAATTTATTTTTGAGTAGCAATGAAAAATATAAATACTTTGTTTTTCTTACTTTGACGACCTGTCACTTTACTGAAAGGGCGATAAGTTCCAATCACATCTTCTGGATGGTCCCTTAAAACTTTGAAATGGAATATCTCCTTGCGTTTTGGTGGCACAAAAGTCAAGTTTTTTGTGTCAGTAATAGTTTTCAAAGGATATTATTTTTCTGAATTTTAGTTGGCTCGTATAAGAAGTTAAATTTTGAATTTTTTGACTCATTTTTATTTTTGCTTCAAACGTTCAATGTCTTAACTCAGTATCTGATTTTGAACATTTTTGCAATTGGAAGTATACATCTAGGACTAACGGTTGAGAAAATAAACGTCTTGCAAGTTAAAACGGTACACCCTGTATATCTATATATATAAAAATCTCGTGTCACGATGTTTGTTCGGGGTAAACTTCGAAACTACTGAACCGATTTTTATCAAATTTCATACCTATCTGTAATTTGGTTCAACTTAAAAGATAGGATGGTTTTTATAATTTTTAATTGCAAATAAATTATTCATTACACATGAATAGTGTTTTTTAACTATTTAGTTCCACACATTCTTAATAGATGGCGCTGTAAATTAATTCTTCCTCAAAATTTTATATTCTTAAGTTAATCAAAATTTACAAATGATACTATGTTACGGATATCGATGGCAATTGTATCGCCGAAGAAACGATGAGAATAGTGGCCACACTTTTCAATGTAAATGTCAAATTCTACAAATCAAGTTGAAATTGATAAGCAGCGGGTCGTTCCATACTCACCACTGCTTTTAAAAACGTATGAGGCTCATATAAATGTCGAGTTTCGCAGATCCGAGAAATCCACTAAATACTTTGCCAAATACGGTATACAATATCCTTATTAGATTGCCTTTGAGGTAGGAGATATGGACAAAATTGACGAATAAACGCGATGGGTAGATATATAATCAGCAACGAAGCTATCTGGCATACTTTAGTTTCACCATTTACGAAAGAGACCCTTCTGTACAGCATGTAGCAGTACATCTTGAAACGGTCAACGAGTATATTTTACAGAGTATAATTTCTACGAAAAGCACTTGAACCACAAAAATATATTTTTTTTACATTGTTTAAAACTTAATGTGTTTGGCCCGATTCTCAGAAACAAAGTTATTTAGCAATGTTCCACGCTATTTTGCATGCATTGTAAAAAAACCCGAAATGTCACTGATTATTTCCGTGGAACATGTTGGGATTTTACAGGTCATCAGCAATTTTATTTGTAAGTCAAGTATCTGCGTCAAAAAGTTTCCTGAATTGCTAGAAGCGTCATAAATGAAAATTTCTCCCTGTTGCGAAAAATATTTTAGCGCCCAGTTTAAAGATTAACCGAACGCATTTATTATGTATATCGGCTTCTAATCAATTACGTTCCGTTTGCATTGCCTAAAAGCTTCCAGAGAGCGTGAATGAGCCTTTGGATTCCGTAGCTTTGCAGGAGTCGCATGCGAGTCAGTCTCATGGTACTTGCTTGCATGTCTGTTTTACATTTCGCCATGCTTGCAGTAATGCTTTTGGAGCTTTGTATTCAACTTACCTAAGTTTTTCTAAAGGTGCAGCGATACGACTGGCTTTTAGCCAGGAAGATTACTGAATTCTTCAAAAAGATTCCAGGATAATTTCAGGAAAGGTAATGAATTTTAGTGATGAATTGACTTCAATATCTTCGTCATTGCCCGTCCAGATTGATGTAGCTATTAATGGAGCAAGTCTCTGGATTCCGTAACTTTCCAAGAGTAACAAGCACGTAGAAGTCTTTGTGCATGCTTGCAAGTCCTTCTTAGACTTGGTTGCGATAATAATTTTGGTACTTTCGTTCCTATTTTTTGGCAGATATGTTACTGGCAGAAAGTAGGCCTATTCGCTGCCCATTATTTTTTAGAACGTTTCTTGATTGTTTTTACAGTGTTGAATAAAATCAGAAAATCATGGAAGTCACGTAAACAAAGAATACAACATTCAACAATCTCGAGCATAATTAAAGTCAAGACATTAGGTCCAAAACTGCATCCAAAAAAAAAAAAAAAATGTAAATCCAAAACATTTTTTTTTCATTTGTTTTTGGTAAAAAATCCCGAATCGACAGGAATATTTGCGGACTGTTAATTGTCGAGTGTTTAATACATATCACGATGCATGTCGTAAATTTTAATTATTGGTCATATGCTTTAAAATCGGCTATACTGTTTTAAGGCCTATCAAAAATATTAATTTGAGTCTATCAAAATAATGGGTAAAAGATTATTTTAATCCAACTACTTCGCCACAGCAACGCGTGGCTGAGTCAGCTAGTCTATACATATAAAAATCTCGAGTCACGATGTTTGTTCGGGGTAAACTCCGAAACTACTCAACCGATTTTTCTCAAATTTCATATCTATGTGTCATTTGGTCCAACTTAAAAGATAGGATAGTTTTTATAATTTTTTACTGCAAATTTCATATTAATTATGCAATAATAGTGTGAATTAATTGTTTAGTTCTAAAAATTCTTAATAGATGGCGGTGTAAGTTAATTAATCGATATAACTCTAACATCGTATGACTTACTGCTAAAAACACCATGATAAAAAAAACTCAGAGATGTTGCTTAGATTTTCCATATAACGTTTCGGGACATTACAGGTTATTATTTACTTCCTGAGAAAATCAACTATATTTTTCAAAACGTTTCCTTGAATTGCTACAAATTGCAGATTTCACACCGTTGTGGAAAGTATTTTTCTCCACCAGTATCAAGATTAACTAAACGTATTTAATAGGTGTATCGGTTTCGGAGTGATTGCGGTTTGTCCAGATTGACTCAACACCCAATGAGTGCGAAAAGTTATCTGGATCACGAAGCTTGGCAAGAGTTGCAGAGGAACTACATTCGAGCTACTTGCTTGAGAGTCTGTCTTCGCGTTGGCAATGCGTGTATTAATGCTTTGAGAGCTTTCTTAGAAAAGCAGGAAGGTTCCGGGCTATTATATTAATCCTGCGTTAGGCTTCTCTGCAGGTGCCAGAATCATAACTGCCTTTTTAACCAAGAAGACTACTGAATTCTTCAAAAATATTCCAGGTTTATTTCAGGAAAGTTAATGAATTTAAGCGGAAAACAATTATTTTCTTTATTTTGTTCCCCAGGAAATTTTTAATATCATTAATTCTTGCAAAGATACATTCGCAACAGAAAATTGCAGTGACAATTGCATCGTCAGGCAAGGCTGCTACTTTTTTTAGATGGTACACGAACAGCACATTTAGCTTTAAAGTTGCCTATTAGATATTCATAACAAGCAAAACGCAATGTGTACAAAAAAGAAAAAAAAGACGTGGTATGGCTGTAGTGTTGCAAGAGAGTGAAATTATAATTTGGGATAAGTGTACTATGGCTCATGAGTAAAAGCATTCATTCGAAGCACATCATAGGATTATGCAAGATTTGAATGGCAACGATAAACTTTTAGGCGAAATTGTCTGAATACTGTCTGGGGACTTCCGGCAGACATTACCAGTTATTCCGATGAAATCAACGCATGTTTAAAAAAAAACGTTTTTTATAGCGTAATGACGAGATAATGCGATTGGCCATGAACATGCGAGTATAAACGCAAAATAATCTAATCGCATAAGTATTTTCTAAGCAATTGCTGAGTATTGGAAATGGTGAAATTGAACTGTATCAAAATATACAGTACAACAAATAGCCAGACAATTTCTGCACTGCCGTTGAGACGAAAAGTGAACTAATTGAGAGTCTATTTCAGATAAATTTAATTTTTTAAAAATCATAATTGCCTCTGTAATCGCGCTGGTTTTTTAGCAGTTTTGTTTTCGGTAAACATTCCCGAACAGACAGGAATATTTGTGGATCGTCAATTGTCGACTGTCAAATACATATCCTGATGCATGTCGCAAATTGTATTTATTGGTAGCACAAAGTCATTGGGAGTTGACACTTTCTAATGCAGGTTTACATAAGGAGAAACAGTATTCGTCAACTGTTTAAAACAATTTTGACGACATACTATCCAACACAATCATTATTTTTTAAGGAGAAACTATATTACTTTCACGTTTGAAGACGTATTTCATAAAGTTTAACAAACGCACAAATGTCCAAATCCAGATTTTACACCAGAGATGAATATGAAGCTTTAGTTTTAACTGAAGGTTTTTGCGTTTCAATTTCAAATTTGACACTTAGTTATTATGATATGCCGTCACTTGATAGTTGGACCACCGACTTAGTTAACACTGATTTGCAACGTATAACAACAGAGCAATGACTCTGTCTTAGCTACAATTATTGCGAATAATGAGCCATTACTGACGGCTTTAAAAAAAAAGCTCCCCATTGATGCTGAACAAGCCTATACAGTTGTCGATGAAAACAAAGCTGTAAACACTCCAAATGAATTTTTAAATTCCCTGGATACACCAGGAATGCGTCTACACGATTTCCGGTTGAAAATTGGCTCAACAATTTATTCTTTTTCGCGATTTAAACCCACCTAAATTACGCAACGGTACACGTTTCTACATTAAAAGTCAACAATATTTGTCGGAAAAGTTTAAATGAGAAATGTTTGTGTTGCCACGTAATCCATTATTAGCGTCATAATTTTCAAACACATTTGAAAGGCTTCAATTTTTGATTCGTTTAGCTTTTGCAAAGACCATAAATAGATTTAAAGAACAAAAAATGTCTTCTTTCGGTTTGTACTTGAAACATAAATATTTCTCTTATGGCCAACGAAATATTGCCTACTCACACGTGGAAAGTTATCATACTTTTTGTATTAGCAAAAGACTGGTTGATCAAGAACATTGTGCACAACTTAGTGCTTAGACAGTTTTCAGTTTTCAAATAATAGAAACAATAGTTCGAAGTCAATGTTATCTACTTCATTGAAAAAATTTAATTTTTATAAGTTTTTAATTAAGTTAGTGTATTTTGTAAAGAAGTTATTGATTACAAACTATAGAGAAAGCTAATGTGAATAAAATGTAGTGTAGAATCTAAAAGTGTATGGTGGTTTACCCTTAGTTTCTACATTTGGTTATTTTACAATCAGTTTCGATATTTACTATCACTTTCAAGTTACTTTTTTTTTGCGGAAGTTATACTTACAAAATTTACTAAGCGTAAGTATAGTGCTTTTTCCATAGAAAATTTAGTTAGTACTTATTGAATTCAATAAGTACTAACTTCAGCCTGCACGGTAAAAAAAAAAAAAAAAAAAAAAACAAATCCGAAACGTTACTGAGTAAAAATTTTCGATAATTGCTTGCAGTTCTGGCTAAGCTTTGGCTATGTTTGCATTACTGCTTATAGAAGTTCCTTAATAAATCAGAAAGGTGCTAACCTTTTTTTTGTATCCCTTCCTAAGTTTACATTAAAGTTCCAGAAACACGACTAACTTCAAACGGGAAGATCTTCGAATTTTTCAAGAGGCTTCCGAGATGATTTCAGGAACGTTATTAACTTTTATCGGAAAACTTTCCGGGTTTTGGCTTGACATGATACTGGCAGAAATTGGCCACATCAGCTGCCCATAATTTTCCAGGAACATTTAGGAATCGTTTTTACATTGAATAACGCCCATTATCAATCTCATATGTTATAAATTCGGCTATACTATTTTAAGCTGTATTAAAAATATTTATTTGATTCTATCAAAATTATGAGTTCAAGTTTATTTTAATCCAACTTCTTTGCCACAGCAACGCATGGCTGGGTCAGCTAGTATTATATATAGGGGAAAGGGGACACATGTGAAAATGGTATGTTTTTGCTTGGATAACTTCAAGCAAAAAATCTTGAAAAATTCTTTAGTAATGGCAGTACCAGTCCTACTTCTTGGCCAAACTTTTAGGGCAATGAGCCAGTGTATGTGTCTGTGATGAAGACAACTTTGTTTTAGCTGATGGTGTATGTAATTTAATAGCTGTCCTCTTCACGTGAAAACATATTTTAAACTAACTAATAAACCAAACGCAATTATTGCAAACAATTGTATACACATTAAAGTAAATTTATGACAATGTTTAAGTTTTTTAATTAAATTAAGAATTCTTTAAGTTTGAAAATTAACTCTAAGGTAGATGACGGAGCACTTATGAACACAACATATAGGGACACACGTGAACAGTTCCCATATCCTCTCCGAAATATACATATTAGTGAAAAGTTATTATAAGTGTTGAAAAACGGTGAAAAGTTATTATAAGTGTTGAAAAATGATAAAAAGATTTATAACTATTATTTTGCTATAGTCAGTTTGTAGATTTACTGTTAATCATTATTACATTACTATTATTTATTTATTTATTTATTAAATTCTTTCGTTTCTAAATAGTTGGATAATAATTTAGTGTCATACTTACTAGGAAAAAGACAAAATATTTTCCCTTAGTTAAAAACTGAAGTTTAAAATCATTTTAAAATTCATCATCACATAATCTGCAAGAAGCTTAAACAAACTACATAACAAGAACAAATTTTATGCAATAAAATTTTTAGTTTCTAGTCTTGTACGTTTTTTCTTCTAGATCCAGTTATTAGAACATGCTAAGAGACTTTGAACTTTGACGGTGAGCGGAGTTAAATAATTCGGAAAAAAATCTTTTCTTATTGTCACATACTGTACAATTTAAACTAACAAATCCTTCAATGTGATTGGTATATACGTATATGTTTCATGTTAAGGAGTTTTTCATTGAAATATGATGCTTGTCCTGCATTTTTCAATCGTGCTTGTATGTGCCGCAGTTGTGTTGACATGTACCCCTCTATAGGGGCACATGTGAAGGTATTTTTTTAGAAATTAAATAAAGTAAGGAACTAATTTGTTTAAAACTCTGAAAAAGTTCCAGGCCACAAAGAAAATACTATTCAATCATGTGGACACTTTTGCTCTAAGAAATTGATAATATTTTTTGAGGAATTAATAAATGAAGAAAATTGTCCACTTGTGCCCCCCTTTAACATATTTATAAATATGAAAAATCGCAAAAGAACCTATGATACAAAGAAAACGCTATTAACCATGTGGGCATTTTTGCTATGAAAAATCGATCATATTTTTTTCTAATCAAAGAATCGAAAAAAACGTGATCACGTTTGCCTCTCCCCCTACCCATTTCCTTTACATTTCTTTATGTTCATCATTGAAAAGACGTCCGACAAAATGCTTTTGTCGAATGTCTTTTCATCTATAAGCTTATTTATTTTTTTTTTTTTTTGCATTGATAAAGGCATTCCTTGTAACGCCGAAACACGTGTCTGAAAATTTTGTGCAATTAAACGTTGTTATTTCTCATTTTTTACTTATCAAGCACACACAAAAAGCAAGCATTCACCTCTTATGACGACATTTATTTTTCGCACACAAGGTTTGAAAGCCTTTCTTTTTTTATATAATATTGTTTACTGTACGCATGTCGACTTGATTTTACAAGGCTTGAAGTATCTAAACAGAAAAAAGCTTGCTGTTGTGTCTCATTCTATTCACTTTTCCCCTATGATCTAAAACTTAACACTTTTTCTTAAAATTACCTGTGCATTAATTTACATTAAAATACTTAAAATACGTTACTTGGTTAGGTTTTCAGCAAAAATATGTATTGTATGAAAAGTGAAGCAATGAAATAGTTTTTGCTCAATTCATTTGCGCAAATAAAACATTTTTACACATTTATTTGCACTTTATTCCTGGAATTCTTAACTTTGGCTTTTAATTGCGTTTATTTTAATATAAGGTCATTCCCGCAACCAGCACAAATCATTCTTTTTTAGACTTAGGAAAACTTTTTAGAACGTTGATACTTCATGCTATGATCTATAGGGGAGAGGGGGTCACATTTGGATCTGGTCACATACGAAGAGTTCAATTTTCTCAAACTTAAAAGAAAAAAGTTAAATTGTTAACAAAAAAGATACATTTCAATGACAGCACTATGATCCAAAGCTAAGAAAATTCGAAGAAATTGGTTGTTTAATTTTCCAAGTGATCCTGCTTCTCTGAAACTTAAAAAGTAATTTATGTTGGATTTGTTTAAATGATATTTAATACACCTTTATACTGAAAAATGGAAATTGATTACAAGGGAGGGTTTCCTAAAGAGGGTAGGTTTTCGAAGAACGCTCGAGAATTGTAGTTTTAGGACTTTTATCGCAACAATTTCGGTTTTTTTTCCTAGCAGGGTTCTTGAACTTCAAAATAAAAAGTGATTTTTGTATTATTTCAAACCTAATACTTATTTATTATCAAACTTTACAAACATTGGAAACTCGCTTTGCCCTACCATAGAACCCAAAGCGGGTAAGCTTAACTAATTGTGATTTGGCACATTTGCCAATCAAATATGAAGTTATAAATGATTACCTACCTGCGATTATAAAAAATATATGAAACCGTTGTACTTATCCAATTTAAAGGCAGCAAATTTGTTTATAAAACATAAAGATCTAACTGATTAAATTAATAGACTAATTAATTGCCGTCATAAAAAATACCTTTTTAAAGTTATACTTGGACTACTGAGAAAGAAAATCTAAGTCAGCACACGAGTCAAGAAAATATATGTAAATATATGATTAAAACATATATCCGCTTTGCCCGACCCGCTTTTCCGGAAGGAACGTTTTTTATTTCAATAATTATATCCTTAAATTTAAAAAAGAAACAAACGAAATGACTATCGTAGTTTGTAGGTGGATGGTGTTAGAATAACACCATCCACCTACAAACTATAAATTAAAAATTATTGACAATCAAAAAAATAAGTTGGTCTTCGACTAGTCACAAGTTACAAAACTTCTTTTGTTACTTCCTTTTACAAATAAGGAAGTATTGTATTCGCGAAAAAATTTTCACTCAAAAATCGGCCTTAATTTCCATTTTTCTCACCCCCGAATGAATGCTGAGTTTTTTTTCCGACCCGACCACACGTAGGATATATGCCTAGGAACCTACAGACACCCGAAACATCCATTTTGATGACCCCCGAGTTAATTATAACGATTTTTCTCGTGACGTCTGTATGTACGTATGTATGTGCGTATGTGTGTATATATCTCGCATAACTCAAAAACGGTATGTCCTAGAAAGTTGAAATTTGGTATGTAGAATCCTAGTGGGGCCTAGTTGTGCATCTTCTCTTTTGGTTGCATTCGGATGTTACTGAGGGGTTTTTTTGCGCCTTTCTGTTGGAAAATTATTGTTAATTTCGATGTAAACTCAAGTGGTGTTATAATTTGGCGTACCCTTGGCGATATATCGCCAGTCTTTTGGCGACAAGTTTGGCGATGTTGTTTTTTTTTTTTTTAATTTGGTTTCAATTTGGCCACTGTTGGTGAAATTTAAAGAGTAAACAATTGAATCACATTAAAATTGACAATAATGGGGAAATGATATTAAATTGGAGTAAAAGGAAGTCATGTGATGCACACATGGGCTCGTTTTTAGAAATGTATCATTTTTTAAGCCTATTTGCGCCATGCCGCTTTACTGCTGCTTCGCTGGGACTGCTTAAAACTCTGGAGTGTTAATGTAAAGACGACATACGTATGCATCGCCGCTTATGCACAATGTGGGGGGGGGGGGGTGCAAACGAAGGCCTACCCGCTTTGGGCCGTCCTCCCCTACATAAAAGTACATAGCTTATTTATTGAATGTAATGATTTATTAATACAATTAGTCAAAACAGTTTTCTATCAGGCTAGGTTCAACAAAACTATAAACATCTAGCTATGGGGTCCCTTTGGACACTGCTTTGAGGGCACATAAAAACAGCTTAAACGTGACTCTGCTTACTATTTTTAAACAGACGTAACTTAGTCAAGACTCAAGTCTGAAATTTTGAAAGTATTTTGGCATTCCATACGTGAAATGCTTATTTCTAATCATATCTGATACAATTTGAACTCACATTATGTTACCCTTTACCATTTTGCATGCAACCAAATAACTGGATTATTTGTTTCTTCCAGTATTTGCAATAATTTATCCAGCAATTTTTACATAATCTGTAATACCTACTCAAATATCAGAATCAGAAAAGTGTCTATAATGTCATACATTTTCCCCCGACTTTTTAGTCAAAAATGCAAACATAGAGTTGATACTTTGCAATAAATTATGAACACTATTTTTTATAATTTATCCTAGTTATTTTTTTGTCTACAAATTCTATCATGAAGCTATGTGATTTTTCATGTGATATAAATAAAAAATGTTTATTTTCGTACAAAACATCAACGGATTACAATACTGATTTGTGTTAAAAACTATGCTATCTGTATTCAGGAGATATACGGAGCTTTTCTACGGTTACCAGCATCACATGATTGGTGCCAACCCTTACTAGTTTTAGTATAATACAATCGCACAGATTTTGTTTAAATTTTGCATGTATACTTTATGTCTATTATACTTGAACTTCACTTGGTGTGACACACAAATTTGACTGTGCCTTGCTCAGAGTTATGCTGAGAACCGTCAATTAGACGTGTGTGAAAAAAATTAAACGTAAAGTGTGAAATCTTGATGGTATTTCTAGCAGAGTCTCATTGACAGTATGAATAACAGAGTTATAACTACAAATTTGCTGCAGATTTCAGATATGGGTGAGGAGGTCTCAAGAAACCCCTTTTTCAAAGCCAAGAAGTTCGAGATTTTTGATATAAAATCATTCTATAAAAGCAACGAGGCGAAAAGTTTCAAGAATAAAAATAGAAAAATAAACAATATAACCAAGACTGAACCAAGCGTCAAAATTTATTGCATCATTCATTTGTTTTCTTGGTGGGAATTATGTAATACGTTGCGGCTCTAGGTTACATTTTGTCTTGCTTGTTTTGTTTAGCTGCTATTTTCATTATTTAAACTGTCTATTGTTACACATACTTGTTTTTTTTTTTGGATGACTTTACATCCGAAAGTTCACTTTTTTGATTTGAAAAGGTAGTTCCTTGAAGCCCCAAAACACGTATCTGCAATTTGATGCAAATTTGACCTTTCATAACGTTGTTCTATTCTGTTACTTTGCTACAGACGCATTTATTGATATGTTAATAAACCTCATATTCGCGGAAGATAAACTTTTGTTGTATAATTTTTACGAAAATAATTATTTGATGATGTGTATATTTAGTATATGTAAACCCCTTTTGCAAAATCAAAAATTGCGAGGTTTTGAATGTAAAGTCATTCTACAAAAGCAACGCGGTGTAACATTAAACAGTTTAAGTAACAAAAATAGAAAATAAACAAAACAACCAATGCTCAAACTAGAGTCAAAATTTATTGCACCATTCATTAGCTTTTCTTAATGAGTATTATGTTGTAAGTTACTGCTCCAGGTTTTATTTTGTCTTGATTTTAACTTCCTTTTACAAAAAAGAAAGCATTGTGTTCGCGAAAAAATTTTCACTCCAAAATTGGCCTTAACATCCATTTTGCTCACTCCCGAAAGAATGTTGACTTTTTTTTTCAACTCGATCACACGTGGATAAGTGCCTACGACACCCGAAATATCCATTTTGACGATCCCAATATTAATTACAACGAGTTTTCTCATGACGTCCGTATGTACGTATGTACGTATGTGAGGAGGTGCGTATGTATGTCGCATAACTCAAGAACGGTATGTCCTAGAAAGTTGATATTTGGTACGTAGACTCCTAGTGAGGTCTAGTTGTGCACCTCCCTTTTTGGTTGCATTCGGATGTTCCAAAGGGGATCTTTTACACATTTCTGGGGGGAATCATTGCTAATTTCAATGCAAACTCAAGTGGTGTTATAATTTGGCAAACAATCGGCGATGTATCGCCAAGTTTCGCGAAACATTTGCCGTTTTTTTTCCTCTAAAATCTGGTTTCATTAATATTGGTGATATTTAGAGAGTTAACAATTGAATCACATTAAAATTTCCAATAATGGGGAAATAACATTAAATAGGTGTAAAAGGAAGTCATGTGATGCACACATCAGTTCGTTTAAATTTTGTTTATCTGCTTTTTTTCACTTTTTAAATTGTCTATTGTTCCACTTCCTTGGTTTTTTTTTTTTTTTTTTGAATGACTTTAAATCCTAAAGCTCACACTTTTCTGCGTTAAAAAGGTGGTTTCTTAAAGCCCTAAAACACGCATTTGCAATTTAATACAACTTTCTCAATTTATATCGTTGTTTTCTACTGTTAGTTTGCTGTCCGACGTACTTACTGATGTGTTAATTAAAATCATATTTGTGGCAGATAAACTTGTGTCGTCTAATTCTCTCGAAAATAATGATTTGATTATGTATCTATTTTTCCATTTTCCCCACAATTTTAGTAATCAAAGAGCTCAAGAGTTAACGTTTACAAAAATTTTTACATGAAAAGTTCCTGAAAATACGAAATTTCTTTTTTCGGAATACTAGAAAAATAAAACTTCATTGTGTAATCCCGGAATAGAATTGCCTTCTTGTGCAAGTCAAGTATACTTATCGTATATAAAAGAAAGTAAGAGATGCTTCTTGTATGAATAGAGCGATAATCGTTTCCATGGCAACATGTGGGTGAAAAACTGAAAAAAGGTTAAGGTAAACACTACAGAGTTCTTTCGGTGATTTCTGACTTTGCTCTGTAAATCTATGGAATTTTCCATACAGTATGTACAATACTTATGATATTTGAGTATTTAGAGCTTCTATTTCAAAAGAGATTTATGTGCATTCTATGATTTTTTATGACCAAGAAAGGAAATGAATTCCTGTTTTGAACTTTGAAAGCTATTAAATTTTCCAGAAGACAAGTATATTTACGATACGTTTTACTAGGAAAGCGGTATTGGGGATTTTATTAACAATGCGGTTCGTTGTTTGAAACTAAAATAAGGATCCAAAACAAAATTACATACTAATAGCTCTTTGCAACAGTTCCAGTTATAAAACGTATTCAGGTTTATTTTAAGTTACTTGTGAATTTGATTTCGAGATTTTTTGCTATCAAACCAATAACTTTTTCTGTAACTTATACTTTACATTTTATGAATCGAACCCAATTTTAATGTTTTTTTTACCGTTAAAAAGTAATAAATAATTTAAAACTACAATTAAAAAATTGCTTCATGACGATTTTCCGATACGAGATTTATGACTGTGCAACTCTTCGTAGAAAAAACTATTAAGTAGTTATCGTTCCAAACCGTGTGACTAATGTAACGTGACTAACGTAACCATCGAATAACAATCAATGCATACATATAGAACACTTTTGTAATTAATCTCTTGCACTTACAATACGTTTACACATTTGAGGAACTTTTTCTATGTTGCATTATGGTCCTTTCTTTCTTTTTTTTTTCTACATTAGTGTAAGAAATTGAATGAAAAGATTCAATTTAATAAACTCAATGTGAATGTGCCAAAAAGAAAAACTAACTGAATAACATCTTTTTGGGCTAATTAAATTCTAAATATCTTCCTTTTAAAAAGTAATCTTCATACAAGTTGATAAGTCCACCAAATTCTAGTATTCTGCCAATATACAAGTTATCGTCATAAGAAATTCCGTAGTACTTTTCAACGACATAGTATTCTTCAAAGTTTACTCATTCATCGAACGAATAGTGTTGTATATCCTGAGTTAAAATGTAATATTGAAAGAAAATAAAGCTTAAACAATTTTCAGATATCACCGCAAATGTTTAAATTGCGGCTAAACGACGCTCCAACGAGTCCCAGCTCATTGAAAAACTTTTGAAGTTTTCCAACTTTTGAAGTTTTTTTTTTTTCTGGAACCACTAATTTTACTTCATTTTAATAATTAGCGGAGATATTTTCTAAAACATAAAAACGCTGTCCTTTGTTAAGATTGTATTTCTAGTTTCGTAATTCTTTAGCTTGGATTCTTGTGCTGAATGCATGTTCAGCCGAGAACTCATTTTGCTTTAATCTCCTTTCTTTTTAAAAAATAATAATTCTTCTTCCAATTGCAAGTATTTCTTTTTAAAGAAGACCTTTAAGCAGACCTTAAAACCTTTTTTAAGCAGACAGGAGGTCAGCATTCTAATACTACTAGAGGTATTTTTCAACCTAAATATTCTTTATCAATGTAGTATGTCTACTTATTCAAAATTGTTAATGAAAATGTACATTAAATTAAATAAGTTTTAAATAATAGCAGTCATTTTCAAAATGTTACGTTAGTAACATCTATAGTCACAGTTCAAATGTTACGCGTTTGTCACACTAATTATTCTATATCTATGCATCTAAAATAAATATTTTGCACTTTTTAAGTAGATGTGATACAGAGGTAAGTTAATAAGAAGTTTTGACTAAAAGTTTTTGGTGCAATTATTTTGTTTAGTTTTTAAACAGAAAATAGCAGGGGAATGTGGGTCAAATTGAAATGGTGAAGGTGACTAAGTTTTTTCAAAATGAACAAATCGGACATTTGTTTTGAAAATCAGTTTTGTTATAAAATACAATGAACATTATATTTTATAATAAAACTTGCTTTGAAACAGTATTTTTTTATTTTTGGCAGTAAGTTTGAGTCTAAAAAAAAAAGGAAAATGTTAACTTTTTTTTCCATAGGGCAAAGTGAAAAAAAAAAAATTTTTTTTCAAATAAAATATTTTCTATTCGAATATAAAACGTATTTTTGATCAAAAGAATCATTAAATAAAATGATGAATGAATATATGAAAAGATAATGAAACAATAAACGAATAATAAAATGAATAAATCAATTAGTATACAGTGAAACCTGTGTAAGTTGACCACTTGCGATGCACTGCTTTGGTGGTCAACTTAAACAGATGGTCAACTTGTAAAGGTTAAATTGTATGATAGAGATCTAATTGTGTGCCTGAAAATGGCGACAACCTTAGACAGGTGGTCAACTTACAAGGGTGGTAAACTTTGCAGGTTTTACTGTATGATGAAAAATAAATGAGCGAGTAAAAAAATGAATAAAAAAGAATTAAAGTGAATGAATGAATAAATATAAGTGAATTACTAAATGACGGAATGAAAATGAATCAATCAATAAATGAAAACATAAATGATTTATATTAAATGATTGAGTGAGTAAATGAAACAAGCTATTTCGCCTTGCCCCGTCCACTTTGCCCCACTTTGTAACTAAATGTACAATTTATTTAAAATACAAATAAGCTTAATATTAACTAAATTAATGCTGCATTGAATATTAGAAGATCTCAATTAATATTTAAAATGTTAATAACGGCAAGTTCATCATTTTATACTAACAAAAACAATTTTTTACTTACAACAAAATATTACAATATGAGTATCATTTTTTTTCAAAATTGCCTTTATTACCAAATGCTTTAATCTTCGACGGTATTTTTTTCCTGAGTGGAATAGACTATATATGGTGCTACATAGTTAAAATAATGCCAGATAGGTGGAGCTAAAAGCAGAGAAAATATTTCATTATTTCACTTTGCCCCTCTATTTCACTTTGCCCCATGTTCCCCTATATTTTCGTCACTAACGTAACGCAAATATGTTCAGTGAAATAACCTAACTAATTAAAAAATAACCAAACTAATTAAAATACTTATCTTATAATGTATGAAAAAAGAACAGTCGCTTTTAATGGGCCAACGTCATCTAATCTTTTACAATGAACATAGTTCTTTTAAAAAATTGCAGAAATGTTACATTACGCAAGAAAACTTAGACGTATGTTTTTTGCATATGCTAAGCCTTTTCTACAACCTTGCACGTTTAGAGCCAAAAAAAAAGCACCGAATGGAAATTTTGTAAACTGCTATCAGATGTATATATTAGAAAGCAGGTCTGTGGAGTCGGAGTCGGTCGAAAACATGCCGACTCCGATACCGGGTTTCATTTTTTTTCTTTAATTCTCACTGATTCTCCATGTATTTTTTCAAAAACTGGCTACCAATCAATTTGATTACATGCATAAAGGCCTACTAATAAGAAAATAATTGTCATTGTGGCAACTAGCTGGCGTGATTGTTTATCGAGCTTTCTGTTACACAGCTACCTACGCCGTCTCCTTAGTTTGCTTTTTTTTTTCTTTATTTAACTGATAGAAACTGTCAGTAAGCAGTTTTGTTGACTAACATTTTCTAAGTAACACTTTAAAAATAAAAATAATATATTTTTTTCTCGGTCTCAGCTATAAAATAGTAAAAGGGATATGTGAATCGCTTGAGCAAGTGGGGAAACTTCTGAGGGTGCTTGGTAAATTCAAGTAAGTGTTGGTACGAAGCGCAAGTCCAAATGATCCGATAAAATATATTTTTTTAAATCTAAAGACTACTTAAGAAAGCTTGGTTTTCACTAAAATGTTCAAAATAAAATCAGTACATGATTTATTGGTTACAACACTCAATAATTGTAGTTAATCATAAAATCTCCTTATTAAGGTTAATTCTAAAGCTGCCAATAAAATTAAAATAATAACTTTAGCTAAGAAATGTAGGTATAGTAAAAGCTATTCGTACAAAGCTGTGTACCGCCGCATTTTGGGTAAAATTTGCTCCAGACATACATGTATCCGACCTCTCCCAGCAATATAGTGCAATATTTTTGTTAAAATTTTTAAGATGAAATTTAAGATTTATTATTGGGGAAATTTTTCAGAATTAAAGTATTTCAATTTTTATAAACTCTAAAATTAAGTTAAGGTGTTACCCACCAGATGGGTGTCATCCGGGAGGGGGTACAAATTGAATTTCTAACGTTGTATACATGTTAGGTTTACAATAAAATACAACGCGAAAATTTCATAAAAAGGAATTAATATTTCAACCTCTGTTTAGGAGTTTTCCACCTTCCCATAAAGGGGGAGGAATAAATAAGTAAATAAATGAAAAAGCTGGAGTCGGAGTCTGAGTTGGAGTCGTAGTTGGACGTTTAAAAATTCAGGAGTCGGAGTCGATCATTTTTCTCCGCAGCTCTGATAGAAAGTATGCTGAATGAAATGATGTCACAATTAGGGCTTTGTGAAAAATAAATCTCTGAGGTTGAGGTTGACATTTCTATGGAATGACTCTAATGTTTTTTTCTTATTTTACTTTTCTTGCACAAAAGGATTTATTCAGCTTTGAACTAGAATATATTGACAGTCAAGCGTACTTTAAGCTCTCTAAGTTTGAGGCTTCCAGTGCGACAAAACAAAATTTTATGTTAAAAGATGATAGTTTGTTTCACAGAGCTAAACCACCATTTTGGAGCACTTTTTTGGGAGATATTACACTTTCAGGATTTGGATCTCGAAAGCTATAAGTTCGTATAGGTCAGTTTCAAAGGCATCCCTACACCTTTAGAGAAATTTCATCCAACTCGGAGACTGTCGAGTGGAAAAGATTTGAAAAATCAGGTCAGTTGACGAGGAGTGACTCATACTTGATTCCAATAATACTAATTTGTGACCAATACTGAATTTATTTGTATGCATTATTTGTGGTGAACTTCTTGTATGTTTAAAGCTTTAATGGCGATTATTGTTTGATATTTTTGCAGTTTTGCTTAATTACTAGCTATGTTACTAAATTGCTATTTAAGTGTACAGTTTTTAGAAAAAAAAAATTAATAGATCTTATAAAACCAATAAATTTTTCAACTCTCTTTATTTTTTTTATCAATATTTTAACCTCCATGAAATATTACAGTTGGAGTGTAATAAATAGCGTAGAAGTTGCATCTAAAGCTTCATTAAATTTAAACATAAGCTCTGTAGAAAAAGAGGCGTTAAGATTTTATAAATCGTAAGCCCTCTTGTTCTCAAAAACTAACAAGCCAGCACTTTCGACGCTGGCATAGTATCATTTTTTTTTCTAAAAATCCAGTGCTACTGTTGTTTTTTCTTAATTGAGAAAAAAATAATAATCCTAAATCCAGTCGGAAAATTTACTGGCATGATGACCCCCTTACAGGGTGGTCAAGAGACAGAAGTTCCTCTTGCGAAGTAACTGTCACAAAGGATTACGCTGATGAAAATATCCTGAATCCCGGAAACAAGATCTCTCTCTGTTCTTCCGTTTAGATATCATAATCTTTCCAACGGGAAAGGAGGATTAACTACGACTGCGACTATTGTTCATTTCGCTGTTGCCACCTTTTCCCGAAGGCTATTTCATCGAGTGGAAAGCAGTGTTTTATTGATTCGTTGACTGCAGCTATGAATTAAGATCAAAGGTGACGAAGTGCTAAAGAGGATAAACAGTAGAAATAAAATTAAAAAAGACTCATACAAGGTATGTGATGCATAAATATATTGTTTCAGGAAATACTGCATTAGCTGGTACATGTTGAAATAGTACGTATATAGAGTGGTAGTTTTTGTTTTTTTAATTTCATGAATTATACATTGCTTAGACCTTGAAGAAGAATGATAATGCAATATTTGTGTACTTCTAGGTAACGCAAATCACTAAATAAAATGCAAATAAAAATTAAGCAAACGTTTCAATAAATTACAGTAAATTGCAATTTAAAGTCCACTGCGATGCCTCTTCAGTACGAAACTGCTCAACACATAACAACGAAATTGTAAACTTGAGAGTATATGTGACGTTCATTATCACCATTGAGAAGAGATAAAATGGAGAGAGTGAAGACTTTTATTCATGAAACCAAGACCCTCCAAGTCACGTGATAGATTTTAAAGCAAAGCATTGGATGAATTGAGGTATCTTTCGCTTGTTTCATGCAAAACGTGCCAACCATTCGCCGTTGCTGAGTCACGTGACTTGGGGTCTTTGGGTCATCTTTTGCTAAGCTAATGATTGGACTTGCGCAATCCATTTTTATTCCTGCTCTAAGATTATCACCTGATTAGCAACATTTCGCTTCGTGGCTTTCGCTTTTCCGTAATTTTTTATTTCCAAAGTAAAACTATTGTAAATTGCAGAAAAAATCTTTTTTTTTCATACTTATAACAGTTTTTCGGCTGTACAAAGTTTTTAATAAGTTACAAAATGATGCATTTATATGTTAAACTATGCTCTATCACTATTGAAAGCACATAAAAATAACATCTATTTGTCCCCTTCGCTCATTATTTTACAGGAAACAAACTAATCATCAGACCTTCCTCCCGCGAAGCTATTCCAATTTAGTAAACCTTAGTAACTAACGGATTATACTCGAATCTATTGCTAAATTATACGTATGAGTAGTACTCTAATCTATTTATGAATTATACCTTTGCATAACTGGTTATGCAGGACGTTCCAAAAGTGAAGCAACACATTTTAAAAATATTTTGTTTTCGAAATGTACCATTAATTTTAAAATAGAAATAGTTCAGCTGGTTTGCAGCATAATAGTTTTCGAAATACCAAGCGATTTTAGTTTCGTTTCCATACGCACTGACATCTTCAATGCCTTTTAGTTTGTAGTGTCGTCAATGTGTTTTTTTTAAGGATAAAAGAGTTTTTATTAATAGGCAGTATTTTTAACTCCTTCGTTTAAAGCCATTGATCAAATCTTTAATAATAAACTTCCAAATGTTTTCTATTAAACATGCACCCAATCAGGACAACACTCTTACGATTAGAATATCGCTTTTGTTGGACATCAGAAAAGAAGTGGGCGCTCATCTTTACTGGGCCCAGCAGTATTTGATCAATATGAAGTGTAAAATGTTGAACTTCCATTTGACGAGTTAGAAGGAATTATAGTTGGATTTTAATTATATGGGCCTTGAAAAGTCATATGGGCTCTCTCAACATATAGGCTATCTTAGAGCTCTGAAGAAATTGGGATTTCTTGCTTATTGTCTTCGTGTTATTCAGGAATCGGAAGCTTCTAATTAAAATAAAGATTAAGTTATTGTCGGTGACCAGAGTCATTCATTGGAGGAAAGGGCATTAAAAAAAATTATTCTGCGTTCTTCACACATGAAAATTGTTTTAATTTTACTGGTTACGTTAAAGTCAAACACAAGAGTTTGGTTCGCGGAGAACTCATACGTCTATTTTGAAAAGCCTTTGTATTTTGCAATAATCCATAATAATAACAAAAGAACTATCTTGACTACACTATAAATTAAAAGCTACTAAAGGTGTCAGTGCACAAGGAAAAGAAAAGTAATAATAGTGTATCACATTGCGAAAGATGTAGTGTTGCCAGTTAACCAAAAAATAGTATTTAAAATTAATAATATTTTAATGAAAAATATTTTTAATGGGTTGCGTGACTTATGGATCACCATGTATAAGAAAATAGTAATGCTTT
Source organism: Uloborus diversus (assembly GCF_026930045.1). Classification (NCBI taxonomy): domain Eukaryota; kingdom Metazoa; phylum Arthropoda; class Arachnida; order Araneae; family Uloboridae; genus Uloborus; species Uloborus diversus. The sequence goes on from NC_072733.1 coordinate 79,174,510, forward strand.
GCTGGTATCACTCTTCACTTGCTTCATATTGTAAAGCGTTTACTTATTCCAATTGATTTCGCTGACCCTTATTTTCTGTTACAGCAAGTTAGCTCCTACTTAAGATGGACATTATATTTTTTTCTCCGAACAAGATATTTAACAATGTTAAGTAACTGAAAGAGTATGTCTAAAAAAGTAGCATAGTTTTCACAGTTTGTGCTTATTGCATAAAATAACAGAAATAAGTATTTCTAAAAACTGGACGTTATTTAGCAGTATACATATTTCAGTGCATAAATTTGCATTATTACAAGGGATGCTTTCAATTACATGAATGAAATTCTCAACAGGATTTCATACAACTATACTTTTTCGTTAGTCCACAAAATACTTGCAAGTGAAAACATTCTTTCAACCACTGCATTAGGACCTAGCAATCATAAAATATTGCCTAATAATTGTGCGAAAGTTCTTATTCTTGAAATTGTTAGTGTGAAAAAGCTTAAATAATTCTCACTCCGCTCGATGACATTCAGAACAACAATCGCTGAACCGTTTTTCCCACTTAAGAAAAATACAAACTGTATTGAACGCAAACCCTTTGCCCCCCCCCCCCCCCGGAAAATCTTCAAATGGCGATCCTGATGCCGTACTATGAGTGTAAGAGAAATTATGTACCAACACATACATATCTGTATCCATGTACATTTTCTTCCAGCCATGTTATTGAACATTTATAGCATTAAAATATATATTTTCATGTTTCGCTCATTCTTTATTAGAATGTGATCAAATGTGCTATTAAAATCTGTCTGTATCGCTTCATGGTTAGCCTTTAAAATCCGATTTCGATAAATCTAATATCTTAATACAATCATCAGAGTAAAATTAAAATTTTAATTAAATTCCATTGACGCAATATTTAATTTAACGACTAGAAACAGTAATTCAAAGTCCGCTTTCATGAGAAGCAGCTGTAAACCAGTGAGCTAAACCTTGTTCAGGAATGTATCAATAGCACAACCTCATCAATTTTTCGGAAAGCCGTTAATGGCCAGTTGAACAGTTTCTTCGTTGAGAGTAGCTCAAATAAATGCACGTCATAATAATACCATAAATTGCTCGTTAGTAACATAGAATATGCACCACTACTCACAAACTGCAATGCTTATTCCTTTAATGAGTTTCTGACAATTTTAGAATGCACTTTTCTCACATTAAACCGCATGAGTCAAGAATGGATGTGTTATTACTCAAAGAATTCGTCTGCTATAAATTTGCTGATTTTTAAATTTTTCTCAGCATCTTGTTATCAGAGGTAATTGGACATTTAAATGATTCAAATATTAATTAAAATACTTTATTGCTTATTGAATGATTTGATTGAACTGAACGGAAAAACGTACGCTGAATGAAAATGGTGTTTACTAGATGTTACTTTCCTTCTCCGTTTAGTAAAATAATCTGAAATGTTTTTCAATTTATAAGTATTGTCAATCTCCACATAATTTTAAGTTTCATTCATTTGAAACATTGGACTGGAAAATTCTGAGAGCAATGGGTCATGAAATGCTTCACCATCGCTTGATGAAACTTAAATCATTAACACTACACAAAAGTTGGTTTGTATCATCCTAATGAGGAGGGAGAGAACGAGAGATGACCTTTTTTAGTTACAAAATGAGCTTATCTATATATATAAAAATGAATGTTTGTATGTCATCCATGAACTCAAAAACTACCCGGCAGATTTGGCTGAAACTTTCACCGTTTGTTATTTTTGGTACTGGGAATGTTTATAGACCAGTTCGAAAAAATCCGATCGATAGTTCCTTTTTTATTCCAATTTAAGTCACAATCCATTGGATAAATACGAATAAAATTATCGGCTGCAGAAATTAATTTGCGTGAAAGATCTCATTGATAAGAAGTTAGCTGTTGCCATTTTTCTTGAGTTTGAACAAATAAATTCTTTCTTTATTGTTTTATGGCTTTTCATGAAACGGGGGGATTTAAAACTTTTTCTATTTGATATTTTTAGCGATTGGTTGATCTTGAAAACTGCGTGAGTACAAAATTTGAGTATAGTCACGGCTTCGCTTGATGCCTGGACCGATTATTACGAAAATTGCTATATATATGTAATTTTCCACGGAGAAGGTGCATAATATGCTCATTGAAGCCACTCGCCACCAGGTGGCACTGCAGAGTAGCAACTTCTGCCCCGTTCAACCGATTGTCATGAAAATCAGTATAATGATGTATTCTTTTGTTGGCGTAGCAACGCGCGTCGGGTACAGCTAGTTGCTACATAAAATTTAAAGTATTGTTGAATAAATTTTTAACTATTGATTTCGACATATCCTTGCGAGCATTTACTATTTAATCGTAAAGAAAACTATGGTAATATTAGTTTTTTCTTATTAGTTAATATTGTTTAAAGAACAAGAACTCAGATTAGCATCATTTTATATGATAAGAAATATAGAAAGAGGCAAAAATTCAAGGCTGTTAGGCTGTTCGACTAACGAAATTCATTATGCCAAGTGCAGTGTGGATTTTTTTGGATCTCTTTTAAAGTATATTTTAATTCTAAGGTGATCAAAAAAACTCTAATACATATTTCTTTTTTTTTTTTTCGTTTTTTGTTTTTAATAAAAAATCTGCTGCTGATTTATAGCTGAAGTAATACAATATATTTTTATTTTTATAGTTGTCAGTTATTTTTATTGTTACTGTCATAGAATATGAACGAGTGAAATAATACGAGAGATTTTTCTGCATTTTTGTTACGGTCCCCGAATAACAGCTAGATATCGAGAAGATCATGAAGTTTTAATCTTTATGCCTTTCATTCTTTAACGTCACCTGTTCTACTTTTTCCTTTTTTTTTTTTTTTCATTATTATTACTATATTTTATTACTTTCATTTTTTTAATGGAAACTAGGATATTTTATTTTCTTAAACAGATTATTTTAATGACTTAGTAAAGACGTAAAGGTCACAGTGATATCAAATTTTTGCCAATTCTCTAGTTAGATAAGCGTGTCAAACTGCAAATGCTCAATGTTTGTGCCTGTTATTACAGAACTACATTTAACCTGTAATACTGTTTGTTTCACACATTTAGTAGTATCCCATTGTCAATAGTTCGTAATGCTGTATTAAGCGCTCTTTTAAGTTTTTTTTTTTTTTTTAGTGTTTACGGCATCAGATGTTAATAAGTGTCTTTGTCATATCTTCGTAAAAAGAAATTCCGTGTGTAACGAACAGGGTTGAAGATTAGACGTTTGTTGTTAAAAAAAAAAAAGAACTAACTCATCAAACGTTTGACATTTAAAAACACTGAGTGCATTTTTCTCTTTAAATTCATGTACACTTATTGCAATATGTGCAGTAGTTTTAAAAGCCTGATAATTTTTATGTCGGTTCAATCATTTGTGTTCACCCTGTGCCGTATTTACTAATGAAAAAAAAAACTGTTATCTAATTGCACACTTCAATTAATGGTCTAAGAAAGTCGATTTTTTCTATTCTTGCTATTAGTTTACATTCTCCATATATACATTTATACACCTTATTCAAATTGTCAACAGCTAATTAATTACTTTTTTGTTTGTCCGCTCTAGTTAAATTTTTTTTAAAACTTGTAGTGGAAGACACTTGATGTTAATACAGTTTTTCAAGTATTAATTCATTAATTAAATTTAATTTTAATTCTGCCCCTTAATATTGGGTTTCTGTTACATGCATATACATATTTATATCAATTGTAACTATTTAATATAAAGTAAGTAAAATAACATTTTTCTTTTTTTACCTAAGTTGGAATTGACTAAATTATTATGTTTTTTATCTTACTTATTATATTACCGTAAAATGGTCCAACTATGGGCCACTTTTCGATGTTTTCAATGAAAATTCCGTGTACATCTTTGATTTAGAAATTTGACGACTTAAGCAATGGTAGCTATACATCTTGTCTTTTGAATGAAATGTTTTTTAAAAAATTAAGTTGAAAAGAAGAGGAAGGGTAATGTTTCCCTCGTGGCCCACAGATGCACCCCTACGGGGTGCAACTATGGGCCACCTCATTTTAATCTAGAAAACACAGTGAAAATTTGATCTGGTCTGTTGTTGTCTGAGACTACGTGTTGTCCTTTGCTTGAAACTGTATAAAGATTTTTTTTAGTCTATCATTTACTTTTTTTTCAATTTTTTAAGATTTAATCAACATTTGTTGTTTTCAGTGATTAATGAAGTTCAACATGGTGAACTTAGGTAACGTTCTTTATTATCTGCCTAGGTTTTGACATAGAAACATCTGAAAACTAGAAAAATCTCACCAACTAAAGGCTAGGTACCTATACATAGGTCTCAGAAAATACGTAGGTCTGACAAATTTTAAACGAGATCAAAACAAAAGAAAAAAAAATTGAAAAGTAAAATGCGAAATTTCTTATTCCAAATCTCATCAAAATTTATATTTTTTACAAATTACCTCAGTTTGTTTTTGGTCCGGATTTCTGTCAGTACCTTCTTCAAAAACTCCTAGTACGGGCTCATGAGTACGGGCGATAGGGCGACTCCCAAGCCTTCTTCTGTCTTTTCTTGTCATTATTTACAATAAATAACACAAAATATGACGGAAGCATCCCTACAGAGCCACTAAAAACCGTGAAAAATAGGTGGCCCATTGTTGTACCCCAACGTTCCTATTTTCGATAAATGTTGAGAGCTTGTGAAAACTACGAAACATTTTTAGTCGAAAAGCGGCTTAATTCATAACTGACAAATTAGTAAAGCAAATCTGAACTTACCAGATCTTGGAAAGCACTATAAGTGGTCTGCCTAAAGGAGACTTTTGGCTCTTCTACGAGTGAGTCAAATCAAGCCCTAAGAACGACGAAGTTATCCAAGACATACAAAAACAATGGCAATCTCTGAAGAAGCGTCTTTAGCTACCTAAATGGTTACACTACCTGGTGATTTTTTTTTTCGGAGCTCGTAAGTTCGAAAAAGAGTCCACTAGAGTGCAAAATCATCGCCATCGCAACAGTGCACCCTTGGCACAAAGTTGTACCGTTTTTCGGTATGTAAACTAAATTAGTTTGTTCAAAACCATAATTTGTTGAAATCTAGCCAGTGTGTTTGTAACAATTTCAATATACATTCAATGAAGTTATGCAAACGAATTGACTGAATAACGGCTCTCACGACATAAAAGGACATACACTGTAAAAACGATTCAGAAACGTTCTTGGAAAATAATAGGCAGCTGATGTGCCCAATTTCAGCCAGTAACATATCTTACAAAAACCAGGAACGTTTTCCGATAAAAGTCAGTAACCTTTCTGAAATATTAAGAAATCTCCCCTATTAACGCCAGTCGTGAACCTTCTAGAAAAATTAAATAGGTTTAATTTATTTGAATAGAACATTCCTGATTTACCAAGAAAGCTCCAGAAATATTAGAGCAACCACTGCCAAGCTTATTCCTTGCCTGAAATTCCTGCCTCGCAAAGCTGTAGCTATCCAGCAACTTATTTGCTGCCATTAGAAACTTAGATAGTCTGGACGGGCCATAAACAATCTAAAGCCGATACACTTAATAAACACGCTCCGTCAATATTTAAACTGGTAGCAAAAAATATATTTCACACCAGTACAAGGTCTGCATTCGTGCATCTTTTAGGAATTCAGGAAACTTTTTTGCGAAGATACTTGATTTTTTGGGGAAATGGGTGAAAACCTCTGAAATCACGAAACGTTCCACGGAAATAACCAGTAACGTTTCGGAATTTTTTTACAGTGTACAGTTTTACTAATCATTCTACAAAGAAATGAGTAAAAATGCTGTTACTTTCAACATTTTAATATTTTAGGCGAATAATAATACTTTGCTTTACGAACCAGTTTATTTTTTTACAGAAGGAACTCATTTGCTATTAGCTTCATTTCAAAATCAAAATGAATAAACGACTCCCGAATTCCATACCACTCTTTCCAATCAGATCAGAACTAGGCATTCTTTAATATCCGGGATTGAATCTTTCAAACACCCTTTAAACTTTGTGTCCATCTCAGAATGTATATTGGATTCCAGTATAGGATTTTTTAATGATCTTGTGGAAAGATAAATAGAACTCATTACTTCAATCTAAAATTGGAATTTGTTTCAAGGAATTCCACTTGGTTTCCTTATCTCATTGCCAATAGTCTAATTAAATGGCAGGTTTATAAACTCAAATTCCGTGTTTTTAGGGGATATACGAAATTCTCACATGCAAACATGAAGTTAATCTTCTTAAGTACGGAAATTAATAGTGCATCTGTCATATCTTTAAATATACAGTACACGGAGCAAAACACACACACACACACACACACACATATATATATATATATATATATATATATATATATATATATATATATATATATATATATATATATATATATATATATATATATATATATACTAACTGACCCAGCCGCGCGCGCGTTGCTCTGGCTGAGAATGGAAATAATTTTTTACTTATTATTTTTGTACCATCAAATTAATGATTTTAACAAAGCTGGAAATAGTTTAGTCGATTTTAAATCAAAGGGAATTGAGAATGGTCGTGTTTGGCCGAAGTAGGAACTTATTAAATTTAGTAAGCACTAACTAAATTTTCTGTGGTAAAAGCATTACTTACTATACTTATGTTTAGTAAATTTAGTAAGTACTTACTTCGGCCAAACGTGCAATTAACTTGAATATCGGAATGTTGAAGTACCAGAATGTGAAAATTAAGCATTAACCAACATACAATTTTGTATGTACATTTTATTTATCTAAGCATTTAAGCTAAGCGACTTTAGTTTTTAATCAATGATTTCTCACAAAATATACTAAATAAATTGATAAGCTATAAAAATGGAATTTTATAAATAAGTTAGATAACATTTATTTCGAACTATTGACTCGATTATTTTAAATTAATAAAATTGAAAATTACCTTTGTAATAATTAATTCACAATATTTTTGGTTAATCTGTATTTTGCTAACACGAATAGATTTGACGGTTTTTCCACAAGGAGCAGGTGACATTTAGTTGCCGATGGGAGAAACCCTTATTTTCCAAGTTTAAACCGACATTGTTTGGCCATGAGCTCTATTTATGGTTATCGCGAAAGCTAAGCGAAGCGAAAAATGAAGCCTTCTAAACTGTATTGGAGATTCTGACGATATTAATGGAGTGCATGGCAGCAGGATGATTTCTCATTTAAACTTTCCAGTCAAAATTGTTGTTTCAAGAAAATTTCAGGTGACCTTTTTGATAACTATGCGTGTAAATTTGCAAAATCTAAATGGGTTTGAATTATGGAGAAGAGTAATTGTTAAACCAATTGGAGACCATTGTTTTTAATTGGAGATTCTGTGGTGTTATTCCTGGTACATCCAGATAATTTAAAATTCAGTTGGAAACTTTACGGATTCGTTCTCCTCCACAATTCTATAAAATGATTGAAATGACTTCGAATTACCGGGCAAAAACTGTTGTATCTAAAAGTTAATTGCGTCTGCATCAACGTTTTTTTGCTGCCAAAATAACGCGATTACAGAGGCAATTATGATTTAAAAAAATAAATTTATCCTGAAATAAACTCTCAATAAATTCACTTTTCGTCTCAACGACAGAGTAGAAATTGTCTGGCTATTTGATGTACTGCGTATTTTGATACAGTTCAATTTCACCGTTTCCAATACCCAGCAATTTCTTAGAAAATTCTTGTGCGTATAGATCATTTTGCATTTGTACTCACATGTTCCTGGGCAATCGCATTATCTCACATTACGCTATAAAAACGATTGTTTTAAACATGTGTTGATTTCATCGGAATAACTGGTAATGTCTGCCGGAAGTCCGCACACACATTTCAGACAATTCCACCTAAAAGTTTATCGTTCCCTTTCAAATCTTCCATACTCCTACTATAAGCTTCGAGAATGAATGCTTTTACTCATGAACCATAGTACACTTATCCTAAATAATAATTGCACTCTTTTGCACCACTGTAGCCATTCCGCGTTTTTTTCTTTAATGTTACACATTGCATTTCGTTTGCTATGAATATTTATTAGGGAACTTTAAAGCTCAATGTGCTGTTCGTCTACCATCTAAAAAAGTAGCAGCAATTCCTGACGATGCAATTTTCACTGAAATTTTCTGTTGCGACCGTATCTTTGCAAGAATTAATGATATTAAAAATTCCTTGGGGAAGAAAAAAAGAAAGAAAAGAAACGCCCTCGCTTAAATTCAGTATACTTCCAGAAATGATCCTAGAACCTTTGAAGAATTCAGTAGTCTTCTTAATTAAAGCCAGTTATGTGTTTGGCACCTTCAGGGAAGCCTAGCGTAGGTTTAATAAAAAAAACTTGGGACCTACCTGCTTTAGACAGACCCTCAAGCAAGTAGCTCAAATGTAACTCATGTGCAATTCTGGGAAAACTTCGTGATTCAGATATCTTTTCGCTAAGACAGACTCTCAAGCAAGCAGCTCGAATGTAACTCGTCGGCAATTCTTGCCAAACTTCGTGATCCAGATATCTTTTCGCTCTCATTGGAAGCTGAGTCAATCTGGACGGATCGTCACCGAACTGAAACCGATATATCTATGAAATACGTTCAGATAATCTTGATACTGGTGGGGGGAAATATTTTTCACAACGGTGAGAAATCTGCATTTCTGCAATTCAGGAAACTTTTTGAAAAAGATAGTTTGATTTTCTCAGGAAGTGAATAAAAACCTGTAAAATCCTGAAACGTTCTATGGAAATGATAAGCAACGTTTCGGAGTTCTTTTTAGTATAGTGTTTTTAGCAGTAAGTCAAACGATGTTCGAGTTGTATCGATTATTTAACTTACACCACCATCTATTAGGAATTTTTAAAACTACACTGCAAAAAATAAACTGTTGTTTTTACAGTATAATACTGGCAGCTCACATTCCAAAGAAAAACTGTAAAATTTACAGTTCTAAACTGTCAAATTTGCAGTAATATACTGTCTTATAACAGACTTTTATTGTGAAATTTACAGCGCTAAACTGTAAAATTAGCAGTAATATACTGTCTTTCAATGGAATTGCCCTGTGAAATTAACAATGATTAACTGTAAAATTAGCAGTAATATACTGTTTTTTAATGGAACTGTCCTGTAAAACTTACAGTGTCAAACTGTAAACCTAGCAGTAATCTACTGTTTAAGGAATGACTTGACTTGTAAATTTAACAGAGATAATATGTAAAATTAACAGTAATATACTGTTTTTTAACGGAATTGCCCTGCAAAATTAACAGTATCAAACTGTAAAGTTAGCAGTATTATGCTGCGAAATCAGCTGAATTGCACCACAAAAACAGCAGTAGCATACGGTTTTATAAATGATTTGTACAGTAAAATTAACAGCAGTAAACCATAAAATAAATAGTTATCAATTTTTATGCAAAACGTATTGTTGTCTCTTTTCATAGCCGAAATCACTGTTTTTACAGCTGAAGAACAATATAGAAAAGTAAAGCAATTGATTCTGTATGTACGTTGTAGAAATCAGCCTAAATACGAAATCTGTTCCTTTTCTAAAGTTTTTCAGCTACAAAAATAATGTTTTAGGCTATGAAAAGCGACAAGTAAATAAATATAAAAGCCTTTTACATAAAAATAGTTAACTACTGCTAAATCTGTTTTATTGATATTAATTTCATTGTACACAAAATAAATCAATCCCCCCCCCCCCAAATCTCTATATTTTATAAACACTTGTTACAGAAGAAAAAGTGGCACATTTTCGTTTCTACAAAAACTTTTAGCTCTACTGCAAACTTGAAAATTTACAAATAGACGGAAATTGCAAAATATGGTCTGAAGCTTTTTTTTAAGAACAGTTATTGCCTTTTCATAAAACAAAACTTTTTGATAAATGAAGGTAGTAAAAATGAGGTTTTTTATATATAACTGAAAATACTACATCGTATCTTCACTAAAAGTACTTTTTTCACTTCCAGCATTATTGTGTTGCTAAAATGTGCAGCATAATGTGGGAAATGTTTTTCAGCATGCAATCCATTTATGCCTTTAAGTTTATTTTAACTTCATGCATGCAATTATGTGGATTTATTTCCTTTTCGGGTAAAACAGATTATTTTCATGGTTTTCCTCTTTTTTTAATGTTATAAGTTGCACTTGGACCAATACTTTATTTGAGAAGTACTACCGACAAAATTTATTTCACACCATATGAGCAGTATTCAGTATTTAGAATGAACAAAATGGTTATTATTGTAAACTGATTATTATAGATTAGATAATAATTTATCCTATTAACCATTTAAAGTTTAAATACATGAAAACAATAAATATGTGACGGTTCAAATTTCCAAAGCTACTGAACAGAAACAATTTTTCACTCTTTATAATAAAATCTGTTACGTTTATGAGTACTTGTATTAAAAGTTAAAACTTTGTTTTACTACTCCAAAAATTATGTAACTTTATATTCTGTTATACTGTTTACATGAGAAAAAACGAAACATTCACACCATTGCAAATTGTCAAATTATTTTATTTCGTATACATTACCTATAAATATAGATTAGTCATTTTTACAGCTGAATGAAAAAATTCATTTAAAATCGAATGCTATTTTTTTCAAGATCAACATTTTTACATCACGAACTTGATTCTTCTTTGTGACATCTTTGCCGACTTAGTTGCCATCATTAGAACTTATATTATGAAAGTATCTGTCAAAATAAAAATTGTTAGAATCTCATAAAACTTGTAGACACCAAAAAACATACATGGAAAAATCGAATTACGTAGGTATAAAAATACCCCCTAAAATGGCTAAAATTATGACTCTGAATGATCTGAAATTGCCTTGGGAGTTGCTTTTATTTTGATACCGCTCAACATATACCTAAATTGTAATTGAATCGTTTATTTCAGGAATCAGTTGAGCGCTAAATATGTTTTCAGAAAAAAAAAAAAAAAAAACTTTCTGGCAGTAATTTGCAAGCGTAACGGTGGTTATTAATGTCTAATTAAAGTAGACCTAATCTGGATACTTTACATAAGAACCCAAAAAAGAAGGAAAATAATATCTTACATTTTCTCTTCCATGTAAAGAAATGCACTTATACTGGTTTCTGAAATACAATTTAAAAATAAAAATACTTATAATTTTCGGTATTTTTGAAGGATTTTGTAATTACATATGAGAATGTTGATTAAGAATAATATTTATTTTTTTCGATCACCTAACTGAAGTGATCGGGAGAATAACTCCTTTTATAAGTCAAGAATTCAAAAAAAAAAAAAAAAAAAAACGGAAAGTTGTCCAAAATGGGAAAGCTAACATCTTTGCCTAAAGAAAAAAATAAAAATGTTTTAAGGATGATAAAACTTGAAACTTGTTTCTTCTTATAATAGGCTCCAGATTATCAGATTGCAATATGTTTACTTCAAAACAATAACTAGAATGAGGTAGGGAATTATTTTTTTAGAAAATGGAGCAAGGTCGACATTTAGGACAACCAATTGGGAAATATTTAGGTATTCATTTAAAACAATGAATACTGTATCTATCCTCTTTTAATCCCCCCCCCCCCCGAGTTGCTATAGTAGCACTGAAAACCGTATATTGATGGTTTTTCTTTCTTTCTTTTTTTTGGTAATCCATATTCCTTTCCAACACTTGTTAACAGCTCGAGCTATGTTCAACTGATACCAGCTTCATCTTCTTTTTCTTTGACAGCTGCCCATTATTGAAATCTGAATATGAAACAAAGTGTGACGTGAAATAATTATTTAGAACTCTGTCTGTGCTTAATGTGAAATATTTTACTAAATTTTCAAAATATTTTTTTTCATGCATTTTATTCCATAATTGCGTTAAAATTTAATTTTTTAGAGCTTTTTTCTTAAGTAATAAGGAATCAAATAAAAGAGTCATTTGAGTTGAAATAAAATAATACCGTAAGAACGTTCTATCTTATATATCTCTTAATATTTAAGCATAATTTAAAATGTTTCATTTATATTCTATGTCTTTCAAAATGGGGAAGCCTCCCGCCCCGAACCCCGTTTTGAACAGCTGTCGATGTCCCTATTTAAGCCACCAGCGACTTTTTTTTAAGGGGCACTTCTTTTGAGAGGATTTAGACAATTTATCTTTAAGTTTTTCAGAGTTTACCTGAAATCTGGAAGAAACAATTCTATATTCCCAAAATCAAGATGGATTAGTTAAAGTCAATTCAGTAAAAAATGAAAATCGGTCAGAAAAATTGAAAGTTTTTAACAAAATAATAAATCGTCAAACATGTCAAAAAAGAGTAAATCTGGTAGGGCCAGTTCTAATCATTGAGAAATTGTAAGTCCACATTTGGCCCGCCGTCTTTGTTGTAAACAATGCTACCCTTCTTGAAAATACTTTGCCAGAAGACCGCACCACTTTTAACTGTAGATTTAAACATGCTCACATTTACAAAATAACTGCTTTGTATTTACATTACAATAAAAATAATCTATATCTTTGTTTGATAAGTGTCACACAAGTCTGAATATGCGAAGAAAGTTTCATACGCTGTAATACATTGTACTTTTAGCATGCTGTTTTGGTTCCTTCGATTTTAATAACATGTAAAAACAAAGAATCAGTGTTTCAAAATTTACTGGAAAATTTAAAAAAAATAATGAAAAAAATGTACGTCTAATTTAGCTTTAGCAACAGAAATTTCTATATTCCGGTGATTTTTTAAGTGATAATATTCAACTACCCGTAAAATCTAATATTAATTTACAAATTAAAAAAATTCAGACTTAAATGAATTGTATGACCGATCACATTTCAATCAAAACAAAATAAAATTTAGTTTATCTTGTTCCAATACATAGTTCTTGATTGTAACATAGAACCTGACAACGGGCCACAAAAATCAGCTTCAGGGGCCCAATACGGCACGCAAAATGTAGGATAGGCTTCAGTGGCTAAGAACGCTCTAAAACTCAAAAGCATTGGTGAATTCAAATTACATCCGAAAACACAAAAATATAAATGAAAAGACATACTTAAAAACTTCCGTTTTCCGTTGCCGGCATTCATGTCACAAAGTGAATCATCGCAACATCATTCAGACTAGAGGCTTCTTTGAAATTCCGAACGGAACACAAATGCAAACTGCCATCTTGATAAAGACTGCCATTCAGTTCTGGTCACAAGTTACGTAGTTCTTTACATTTGCACACACTAAACTAAAAGAAATGATATTTCATTAGTGAATAAATTTAAATGAAGTAAATTCAGGCGGTTAGAATGAAATTTATAGTTTAAATTTTTCCGAAATACATAACCGCAACCATATAACCGGGAATAAATTCAAAATGAAATCAACTACATTTGTTTTTTTTTCCGTGCGCTGGAGTGACAGGAACAAAATATTCGCTAGCAAATACCCCCCTTCTTGGCAAGCCAGCACAAGCAAAAAGTGAAATAATACAAGAAATGAATAAAAAATACATTATAGGCTATCCGATTGTGTGCACAAAATATAGCTTAAACATAATGGAATAATTGAAACATTTCAGAAAAAAAAAAAAAAAAAACCTCTAGAAAAATATGTCATTGCAATTCAAGCTTTACGTAAATTTTCCCTACAGAAAGGTTTTGTGAAACAATCAGCTAAATTATTTTTAGTTTCTCAACAAATTTTATTTCAAATTCATTTTTGTCAATCGAATTCCTTAGGAAATGGTACCCCACATTAATCTTAGTTCTGCAATTTTCTATTGCAGAACTAGAAAAATCGATCGCAACTAGATTGTCACAGTGCAGAGTACTATTAATCAATCTAAAATTCTGAACTCTTTTCGTGGCCAATCAATTCATTTAAAATTTTTTTGATCCACATAACTTCCTTAGATTGTTCACTAATTGAAATATACTCCGCTTCCATCGTTGACAGTGCTACGCATTTTTGTTTGAATGTACACCATATTATTCGTACACTATCCAAAAACACTACAAGCGCACCCCCTCCCCGGCATTGGAATCCGGTCGTCGTGATTTGAGGCGTAATCTGTATCAGAATAACAATGATTTATTCAATTTACAGACAAAATTTAGATTTCAGGGATCGTCAAACCCTTCGGCTGTCTCACAAATCTCCTCCTTTAAATCCGCATATAGATACGCATTGCAAACATCTGCTTGGAAATGGACTCAATGTAGCTTATACACAAAAATTGAAAAGAAAGCCTCAACCAAAGGAAAAGAAATTACTGGAGAGAACACTTGAGAAAAGTATCCCCCCCCCCCACATAGCTGGTTGTTACCTTAAATTACCAGTCCTTGAAGCGCATTATTTCGTTCTTCTCATCTGTTCTGTTGCGTTTTGCCAATCTTCACTTTCTGGCGTTGTCAAACTTTGTTTCAAATTTGAAGGAATTACATCTTCGGAAATGTTAGCTTCTAGCTTACTTGAATTATCCCCCCTATCTTCATCAGAATCTGATATTTTTCTTGAATTATCATCACAAGTGCAATCAAAATATTTTGGGTCATATTCAATGTTATTTTCAGAACCATAAACCTCGACTTCGCGATTCGGACTTTAGAACCGTCATGTCAATATATACTTTGCCTGGGTATTTCTTTAACCAACTTACTTCTCACAACATGCTATTTTATGATTTTCAGGATATTCATCTTCTACTTCAGATTTACTCAGAAGTGAAATAAAACTGTATATCTCTGTTTCCTGTTCCTGTTTTTTTTTCCCCGTCCAGAATTTATTTTCATCGAATTAAACATTCAGAGTTTCTGTCACTTCGCTATTTTCGGGATCCCAAATTCTATAACCTTTCGTATGAAACGCATATCCTACCATGACTACCTGTTTAGCTTTCATATCCAATTTTTTTATTTTCTGTTTTGGAATTCCAATATACGAAATACAGCCAAAAAACACGGGAGTGTTTAATAGATGGCTTTCTTCCCTCAAATAGCTCAAAAAAGGTTTTGGTTTTTCTTTTTAAAACCGCTCTAGTCCGTAAGTGGTGGAAGCAACTAGCTGCTTCGGTTCAAAACTGCTTATGCAAACCCGATTTATTTAAAAGTGTCCTAATTCCATTCATTAATGCTGAGTTATAGTGTTCTATGATGCTACTTTGTTAACTGGAGGATTTGTTGGTTTTTTCGATTCTTATACATTGATCGCTAAGGTAAATTTCAAACCGGGAGTTCAGAATTTCCTTTCCGTAATCGGATCTTTCCCGCAAATCTCTCTGTTCTTTTTTTGAAACCTGACAAAATATTCAAAAACCTCACTTTTTTGAAAATTTGTCTATTATTGTGAAAATAATCCCCCTCCCCCTAAAGAACTCAACTGCTAACGAACTCATCGCATTTAAATGCAAAAGATCTTACCCGGCTTTGGCTTGAATCTCCGTTACAGGTTTAAACGAAATTCCCCGATTTTTCCATTTTACACGGATAACACTCTGACATATTTTTACTTTTTATATGCAGTGAAAGACAGTGAAGTACAGAATCACACTTTTCAGTATATATAATATACTTTTTTTTTTCTTCGGCATAAACACGTTGACGCCAAACTTTAAGACTCAAAGGGTTCTTAAAGTTAAAATGTAAGGAAACTGACGAGTTCAAGGTTACAAGAGTTTCAAATTCTACTGTAGTTCTCGAGAATCTACTTTTCTGAATGAGCATGTCCTTCATGCTCATTCAGAAAAGTAGAGGATGCCAATATATGACAAACAATGCAAAATAATGTAAATTTTCTACTTTAAATTAAAAAACTGTAATTTTGACGAGAACGCAACACTGCCAGATCAGAAATGAAAAGCTGAAAATTATAAAATATAGCCAGGCACGGCCTGAACTTAAATATATTGGAAGGCGTATAATCTCAATTTGTCGAACGGAACTTACATACTTGCCGATTAATAAAATACTGGTGTATGCACACATTAAGTACGCACAGTTAAGTACAATATCTAATAAATTTTGGACATTCGAGAATTCAAAAATTGCAACATTACAATTATCCCCAAATTTGCCGAATCGCCAGACAAAATTTTCCCAATATGGCAATTTTGGGGAGGTCATAGAGACTTCCCGTGACCTCCCATCAAGTGCCTTTGAATATAGTTTCTAAAATTATTTTTAGGTTCACAAGTTTCAGTGGTACTAGTGCATTTTTCCTGAAGTAAAACTTTAATTTCCTACTGACGCAAATATAAAACTTTTTAAACACAAGGGTTTCGTGTTTGTATCTAAAAATGCTTATTTTTATTATTATTATTTTTTTTTTTTTTTTTGAGTGCTTCATTGATGATTTTTTAATTATTGTTATTTTAGTTTTGTTCGATAAGTATGAATGCTGGCTCGAGATTTCAGAGAATTTCGAGTCGTTCAGACATCAGAGTATTGTATTTCCAGAGGGGCAAATTCTTCAACAAAAAATATCAGTAAACTTGATACTGTTTGCATGTCTTTCGGTTACGTTGTTATTTTATTTATTTACATTTTATTCATCGAATTATGTACAGGATATAAAAGTTACTTACGCTATAGCGTAAAGTTTATCAATAAAATATTTAAATGCAAACTGTTAAAGAATTTAAAACTGAACATAAGAAAGAAAAAGAAAAAAAGAAGAAAGAAATCAATCGCGATACGCTAAAAATTTACTAGAAAACATAAGAATTTAAATTTTAAGTACTCACATCCTGTATAACACAAAATATAATCGTAAACAAAGTCTAATGTTCTAATAACTTTAAATACGATCAAGAAAGGAATTGATTTATTTTTAAATCAAATTTGAATTTCAAAAAATGTTTAAAAACTATCATCGTGCAGTAAAATATTCAGGATCACAACAACTACCCGGACTTTTGCTACAAAGCAATCGCTACAACTTAGCAACTAAAAGAAACTGCAAAGTCAACATCAAAGAATATTGGAATACGAATTATGATTTCAAAATACACACTATTATTTTACATACATTATCGAACATAAAGAAAACTACATTTTGAGGAAAAGGGAATGAATAATATAACTATTACTTACCTTTAACTTGAATTACAGCTGATCAGTCCTGTCTCAGCACACCCCCGAAAAATTACTAACATGGCTATCGATACCTCGAATTCATTCGTTTATCTTCCCGTATGAAAGGAAACACCTTTTGCGCATCGTTTTGCGCAATTTAAAACAGTTTTACAGTTTTTCTCTGTTATTTAGCAAAGCAGTATTAAACTGTAGGAAAATACAGTATATTACTTTAAGAACAACAATTATTTTTTGCAGTGTAAACAATCATTACACACTATTATTGTATAATTAATGTTTAATTTGCAATAGAAAAATTATAAAAACTACTAGTCGACCCGTGCGGAACTCCGCAATGCTTCGAATCGTTTCATAAGGCATTTCCCTCTTTAAAAATTTCAAAGGAAGAACATTATGAAGAAGAACCGAAAAAAAGTAAGCGCAGAAGAGAAGGCATGTAATTTAAAGACATCAGTAACAAAACGTCGTTAAATACAACTTTGTGATAATTTGATCATTGCTCACCTTTTGGTCGTACATATTTTCAATGCAAACATAAATATCATTAAAAGTGGCTGAGTAGTGACACGTGAAAAAGCAATAATTGTGCATGTGAAAAAACAGGTTGTGGCAAATACAGTCCTGCCCATGTGAGCATCTGACAGAAAAAAAGAAACATAAAAGAGATATTTATTGGCACGGATTCGAATTGGCGCCATTCTGATTAACAGCCCGACACCCCAACAAACCTAGCAATTGCGCCTTCCTTTTCGAAAGTTATTCATTGAAGGAATGCGTAGTAAAAAACAGCAAAAAAGCTTTTTGACAAAAGAAAAACAAAATAATAATAAGATCATGCTTCTATATTTTGTCATTAACCAGCATGATACGATTTAAAATTATTGGTAAAGCATGGAATTTGATTAAAGAATGACGAAGATCTCACGTAGCGATTGAAATAAACATTCTAGAGAAGCAATAAATGAGATTCAAAATAAGTGTAATAATTTTTATCTTTGAATATTGAACTATTTCACATAGAAGGTTGCTTTAACCGTTACGGCTTAAATGCCCGCACATGTTTCTCTTTTAATCGAACACTTAAAATGCAGAACCAAAACCAGTTGAACTGAGTCCGTTTTTTAAGTGTAATTTTTCAAACGTATACAAAATGTATATTTTTTTTCAGCAGAAAGCAGAGGAGTAAAAAATGATTTCTTGCTAATGAAGTTGATAATAATTTTAATGCTTTATATCGTATTCGCGCGAATAAAAAATTAAAGGTTTACTGGGTGAAACTCGTAGTTTTAATTTGGCGTAGTACTTTTTCATTTGTACAAAAGGTCGAACACTGCTATTAGAAACATCTACATTTCAGCATACAATGAAAATGTTTTTCTGCACAAAAAGGATTTGCTTTAGGTAAATCTAATACTTTTTTATGCTTACATTATGCTGAGTGGTCTGGATGTAGTCAAAGCTTAAAAAAAAGGAAGAACGCCCTTCAATTAACAATCAACTTATCCGAATGATGACTGTAGCCTGCATAAAGGAGTCGAAACATCAAGTAGCATTCCCACTGCATTTATTTTATTACGTTTGTATGTTATGAGTACATGTAATGCGTAATTCTAATATAAATTTGATATTATGTCGGACAGCCCAAACTTGCCCGAAGTTCAGATAGTTTATAGCCGAACGCTCTACCGAAAAAACTTATCAATTTAACTGAACAACTAAGTCCAGTGCTTTTAAGCTTTTTTAAAATATGAACACACACACACACACACACACACAGGCCTTTTTTTTTTTTGCCGAAAGCGACGTAAAAAAATGGAAAACTGCATTAGAACTTTGCTTTAAAAAATGCATAAGAACTACAGGCTGCATCAAGGTTTTGAAATAGCAAGGGGCGTTTTCGAAAACTTGATTTTTCGACCGTAAGTCTATTTTTCGTCATTAGCCACCTTGATAAGTTTTAAAATGAAAGGGGAATAATATATAAAATAAGATATTGAAGAAAAATGTTTTTATTTTTGAAAATTTTTACAATTAGTTACCGCAGGCTACTTGAACCGTTATGACTTAGATGGCAGCACGTGTTCATCATTTAACAGCACGGTTAAAATACAAAATAAAGTGAACTATGCTCTTTTTTAAGTGTAGCTTTTCGAATGTAGTAAAAATGTGATAAGCTATTTGTTTTTTTTGCAAAAAGAAGAAAAAATATATATTTTACCCTTCAAATTGAGGTAGTAATTTTTTTATTTGTACAAAGAGTCAAAAACTCATTAGAAGAATATATATTTCAATATACGATTTATTATTTTTTTCTGAACAAAAAACAATTCTATTGTAGTCTGAAATCTTAAACCTGTTACTCATATTTTCGCTTACATTATGCTTTAATTTTCTTACCAGAGCCAAAGCTTTAAAAAAAAAAAAAAAAAGTACAATTCAGATGTAATTTAGCACAAAGTCACATCAAGTTTTCATAACAGCAAGGAGAGTTTCCTTCTCATTTATTCTATTCCCTCATATTTATTATTCACTTAATTAAGTGTTCATGTAATGCGAGATATTTCTCTAATTTTTTGTTAAAGATTGTCCAGACGTGGGCCCGAACACTCATTCTCCTGGTTACGAGGAGAACGCTCTGCCGATCAAGCTATTCAGCTCTGTCGGTCATAGTACAAATTAAAATCATAAGTTTAACCGAAAACCTCCTTCTGGTTCTTTAAAACAGGTTTTTCGGCTGAAAAAAACAATTTTTAGACCATGGGTCTATTTTTCGACAGTAGCCAGCACCATCAGCTTTAAAATAAGGTGTAAATCAATGAAATCGATCAAGAATTGAGGAAAATCTGGCGTAGAAACCAAAAACAGGCTAAAGAAATAATATATAAGGATCCTATTTCTTAAGTTGCGCCAAATTACGCATATGTACGAAATTTGATCAAAATTGGTTGAGTAGTTTCGGAGTTTACCCCGAAAATACATCGTGACACGAGATTTTTATACATATAGACTAGCTGACCCAGCCACGCGTTGCTGTGGCGAAGTAGTTGGATTAAAATAATCTTTTACCCATTATTTTGATAGACTCAAATTAACATTTTTGATAGGCCTTAAAACAGTATAGCCGATTTTAAAGCATATGACCAATAATTAAAATTTACGACATGCATTGTGATATGTATTAAACACTCGACAATTAACAATCCGCAAATATTCCTGTCGATTCGGGATTTTTACCAAAAACAAATGAAAAAAAAAAAAGTTTTGGATTTACATTTTTTTTTTTTTTTGGATGCAGTTTTGGACCTAATGTCTTGACTTTAATTATGCTCGAGATTGTTGAATGTTGTATTCTTTGTTTACGTGACTTCCATGATTTTCTGATTTTATTCAACACTGTAAAAACAATCAAGAAACGTTCTAAAAAATAATGGGCAGCGAATAGGCCTACTTTCTGCCAATAACATATCTGCCAAAAAATAGGAACGTTTTCTACTAAAATTCAGAAACCTTTCTAAAATTATCCTGAAATCTTTCTGAAGAATTCCTAAACCTCTCCGATTCGAAACAATCATTTCACTGAAACCTTAAGGGAGAACCTAAGTTAGTTTAAAAGTAATAGCTTGGCACATTTTTCGACGCACCAAGAAAGTACCAAAATTATTATCGCAACCAAGTCTAAGAAGGACTTGCAAGCATGCACAAAGACTTCTACGTGCTTGTTACTCTTGGAAAGTTACGGAATCCAGAGACTTGCTCCATTAGGAGCTACATCAATCTGGACGGGCAATGACGAAGATATTGAAGTCAATTCATCACTAAAATTCATTACCTTTCCTGAAATTATCCTGGAATCTTTTTGAAGAATTCAGTAATCTTCCTGGCTAAAAGCCAGTCGTAACGCTGCACCTTTAGAAAAACTTAGGTAAGTTGCATACAAAGCTCCAAAAGCATTACTGCAAGCATGGCGAAATGTAAAACAGACATGCAAGCAAGTACCATGAGACTGACTCGCATGCGACTCCTGCAAAGCTACGGAATCCAAAGGCTCATTCACGCTCTCTGGAAGCTTTTAGGCAATGCAAACGGAACGTAATTGATTAGAAGCCGATATACATAATAAATGCGTTCGGTTAATCTTTAAACTGGGCGCTAAAATATTTTTCGCAACAGGGAGAAATTTTCATTTATGACGCTTCTAGCAATTCAGGAAACTTTTTGACGCAGATACTTGACTTACAAATAAAATTGCTGATGACCTGTAAAATCCCAACATGTTCCACGGAAATAATCAGTGACATTTCGGGTTTTTTTACAATGCATGCAAAATAGCGTGGAACATTGCTAAATAATTTTATTTCTGAGAATCGGGCCAAACACATTAAGTTTTAAACAATGTAAAAAAAAATATATTTTTGTGGTTCAAGTGCTTTTCGTAGAAATTATACTCTGTAAAATATACTCGTTGACCGTTTCAAGATGTACTGCTACATGCTGTACAGAAGGGTCTCTTTCGTAAATGGTGAAACTAAAGTATGCCAGATAGCTTCGTTGCTGATTATATATCTACCCATCGCGTTTATTCGTCAATTTTGTCCATATCTCCTACCTCAAAGGCAATCTAATAAGGATATTGTATACCGTATTTGGCAAAGTATTTAGTGGATTTCTCGGATCTGCGAAACTCGACATTTATATGAGCCTCATACGTTTTTAAAAGCAGTGGTGAGTATGGAACGACCCACTGCTTATCAATTTCAACTTGATTTGTAGAATTTGACATTTACATTGAAAAGTGTGGCCACTATTCTCATCGTTTCTACGGCGATACAATTGCCATCGATATCCGTAACATAGTATCATTTGTAAATTTTGATTAACTTAAGAATAAAAAATTTTGAGGAAGAATTAATTTACAGCGCCATCTATTAAGAATGTGTGGAACTAAATAGTTAAAAAACACTATTCATGTGTAATGAACAATTTATTTGCAATTAAAAATTATAAAAACCATCCTATCTTTTAAGTTGAACCAAATTACAGATAGGTATGAAATTTGATAAAAATCGGTTCAGTAGTTTCGAAGTTTACCCCGAACAAACATCGTGACACGAGATTTTTATATATATAGACTAGCTGACCCAGCCACGCGTTGCTGTAGCAAAGAAGTTGGATTAAAATAAACTTGAACTCATTATTTTGATAGAATCAAATAAATATTTTTAATACAGCTTAAAATAGTATAGCCGATTTTATAACACATGAGATTGATAATGGGCGTTGTTCAATGTAAAAACGATTCCTAAATGTTCCTGGAAAATTATGGGCAGCTGATGTGACCAATTTCTGCCAGTATCATGTCAAGCCAAAACCCGGAAAGTTTTCCGATAAAAGTTAATAACCTTCCTGAAATCATCTCGGAAGCCTCTTGAAAAATTCGAAGATCTTCCCGTTTGAAGTTAGTCGAGTTTCTGGAACTTTAGTGTAAACTTAGGAAGGGATACAAAAAAAAAGCTTAGCACCTTTATGATTTATTAAGGAACTTCTAAAAGCAGTAATGCAAACATAGCCAAAGCTTAGCCAGAACTGCAAGCAATTATCGAAAATTTTTACTCAGTAATGTTTCGGATTTGTTTTTTTTTTTTTACCGTGCAGGCTGAAGTTAGTACTTATTGAATTCAATAAGTACAAACTAAATTTTCTATGGAAAAAGCACTATACTTACGCTTAGTAAATTTTGTAAGTATAACTTCCGCAAAAAAAAAGTAACTTGAAAGTGATAGTAAATATCGAAACTGATTGTAAAATAACCAAATGTAGAAACTAAGGGTAAACCACCATACACTTTTAGATTCTACACTACATTTTATTCACATTAGCTTTCTCTATAGTTTGTAATCAATAACTTCTTTACAAAATACACTAACTAAATTAAAAACGTATAAAAATTAAATTTTTTCAATGAAGTAGATAACATTGACTTCGAACTATTGTTTCTATTATTTGAAAATTGAAAACTGTCTAAGCACTAAGTTGTGCACAATGTTCTTGATCAACCAGTCTTTTGCTAATACAAAAAGTATGATAACTTTCCACGTGTGAGTAGGCAATATTTCATTGCCCATAAGAGAAATATTTATGTTTCAAGTACAAACCGAAAGAAGACATTTTTTGTTCTTTAAATCTATTTATGGTCTTTGCAAAAGCTAAACGAATCAAAAATTGAAGCCTTTCAAATGTGTTTGAAAATTATGACGCTAATAATGGATTACGTGGCAACACAAACATTTCTCATTTAAACTTTTCCGACAAATATTGTTGACTTTTAATGTAGAAACGAGTACCGTTGCGTAATTTAGGTGGGTTTAAATCGCGAAAAAGAATAAATTGTTGAGCCAATTTTCAACCGGAAATCGTGTAGACGCATTCCTGGTGTATCCAGGGAATTAAAAAATTCATTTGGAGTGTTTACTGCTTTGTTTTCATCGACAACTGTATAGGCTTGTTCAGCATCAATGGGGAGCTTTTTTTTTAAAGCCGTCAGTAATGGCTCATTATTCGCAATAATTGTAGCTAAGACAGAGTCATTGCTCTGTTGTTATACGTTGCAAATCAGTGTTAGCTAAGTCGGTGGCCCAACTATCAAGTGACGGCATATCATAATAACTAAGTGGCAAATTTGAAATTGAAACGCTAAAACCTTTAGTTAAAACTAAAGCTTCATATTCATCTCTGGTGTAAAATCTGGATTTGGACATTTGTGTGTTTGTTAAACTTTATGAAATACGTCTTCAAACGTGAAAGTAATATAGTTTCTCCTTAAAAAATAATGATTGTGTTGGATAGCATGTCGTCAAAATTGTTTTAAACAGTTGACGAATACTGTTTCTCCTTATGTAAACCTGCATTAGAAAGTGTCAACTCCCAATGACTTTGTGCTACCAATAAATACAATTTGCGACATGCATCAGGATATGTATTTGACAGTCGACAATTGACGATCCACAAATATTCCTGTCTGTTCGGGAATGTTTACCGAAAACAAAACTGCTACAAAACCAGCGCGATTACAGAGGCAATTGTGACTTTTAAAAAATTAAATTTATCTGGAAATAGACTCTCAATTAGTTCACTTTTCGTCTCAACGGCAGTGCAAAAATTGTCTGGCTATTTGTTGTATTATATATTTTGATACAGTTCAATTTCACCGTTTCCAATACTCAGCAATTGCTTAGAAAATACTTATGCGATTCGATTATTTTGCGTTTATACTCGCATGTTCATGGACAATCGCATTATCTCGTCATTACGCTATAAAAAACGTTTTTTTTAAACATGCGTTGATTTCATCGGAATAACTGGTAATGTCTGCCGGAAGTCCCCAGACAGTATTCAGACAATTTCGCCTAAAAGTTTATCGTTGCCATTCAAATCTTGCATAATCCTATGATGTGCTTCGAATGAATGCTTTTACTCATGAGCCATAGTACACTTATTCCAAATTATAATTTCACTCTCTTGCAACACTACAGCCGTACCACGTCTTTTTTTTTCTTTATTGTACACATTGCGTTTTGTCTGTTATGAATATCTAATAGGCATTTTTAAAGCTGAATGTGCTGTTCGTGTACCATCTAAAAAAAGTAGCAGCAATGCCTGACGATGCAATTGTCACTGCAATTTTCTGTTGCGAATGTATCTTTGCAAGAATTAATGATATTAAAAATTTCCTGGGGAACAAAATAAAGAAAATAATTGTTTTCCGCTTAAATTCATTAACTTTCCTGAAATAAACCTGGAATATTTTTGAAGAATTCAGTAGTCTTCTTGGTTAAAAAGACAGTTATGATTCTGGCACCTGCAGAGAAGCCTAACGCAGGATTAATATAATAGCCCGGAACCTTCCTGCTTTTCTTAGAAAGCTCTCAAAGCATTAATACACGCATTGCCAACGCGAAGACAGACTCTCAAGCAAGTAGCTCGAATGTAGTTCCTCTGCAACTCTTGCCAAGCTTCGTGATCCAGATAACTTTTCGCACTCATTGGGTGTTGAGTCAATCTGGACAAACCGCAATCACTCCGAAACCGATACACCTATTAAATACGTTTAGTTAATATTGATACTGGTGCAGAAAAATACTTTCCACAACGGTGTGAAATCTGCAATTTGTAGTAATTCAAGGAAACGTTTTGAAAAATATAGTTGATTTTCTCAGGAAGTAAATAATAACCTGTAATATCCCGAAACGTTATATGGAAAATCTAAGCAACATCTCTGAGTTTTTTTTATCATGGTGTTTTTAGCAGTAAATCATACGATGTTAGAGTTATATCGATTTATTAACTTACACCGCCATCTATTAAGAATTTTTAGAACTAAACAATTAATTCACACTATTATTGCATAATTAATATGAAATTTGCAGCAAAAAATTATAAAAACTATCCTATCTTTTAAGTTGGACCAAATGACACATAGATATGAAATTTGAGAAAAATCGGTTGAGTAGTTTCGGAGTTTACCCCGAGCAAACATCGTGACACGAGATTTTTATATATTGACTAGCTGACCCAGCCACGCGTTGCTGTGGCGAAGTAGTTGGATTAAAATAATCTTTTACCCATTATTTTGATAGACTCAAATTAACATTTTTGATAGGCCTTAAAACAGTATAGCCGATTTTAAAGCATATGACCAATAATTAAAATTTACGACATGCATTGTGATATGTATTAAACACTCGACAATTAACAATCCGCAAATATTCCTGTCGATTCGGGATTTTTTACCAAAAACAAATGAAAAAAAAAAAAAAGTTTTGGATTTACATTTTTTTTTTTTTTTTTGGATGCAGTTTTGGACCTAATGTCTTGACTTTAATTATGCTCGAGATTGTTGAATGTTGTATTCTTTGTTTACGTGACTTCCATGATTTTCTGATTTTATTCAACACTGTAAAAACAATCAAGAAACGTTCTAAAAAATAATGGGCAGCGAATAGGCCTACTTTCTGCCAATAACATATCTGCCAAAAAATAGGAACGTTTTCTACTAAAATTCAGAAACCTTTCTAAAATTATCCTGAAATCTTTCTGAAGAATTCCTAAACCTCTCCGATTCGAAACAATCATTTCACTGAAACCTTAAGGGAGAACCTAAGTTAGTTTAAAAGTAATAGCTTGGCACATTTTTCGACGCACCAAGAAAGTACCAAAATTATTATCGCAACCAAGTCTAAGAAGGACTTGCAAGCATGCACAAAGACTTCTACGTGCTTGTTACTCTTGGAAAGTTACGGAATCCAGAGACTTGCTCCATTAGGAGCTACATCAATCTGGACGGGCAATGACGAAGATATTGAAGTCAATTCATCACTAAAATTCATTACCTTTCCTGAAATTATCCTGGAATCTTTTTGAAGAATTCAGTAATCTTCCTGGCTAAAAGCCAGTCGTAACGCTGCACCTTTAGAAAAACTTAGGTAAGTTGCATACAAAGCTCCAAAAGCATTACTGCAAGCATGGCGAAATGTAAAACAGACATGCAAGCAAGTACCATGAGACTGACTCGCATGCGACTCCTGCAAAGCTACGGAATCCAAAGGCTCATTCACGCTCTCTGGAAGCTTTTAGGCAATGCAAACGGAACGTAATTGATTAGAAGCCGATATACATAATAAATGCGTTCGGTTAATCTTTAAACTGGGCGCTAAAATATTTTTCGCAACAGGGAGAAATTTTCATTTATGACGCTTCTAGCAATTCAGGAAACTTTTTGACGCAGATACTTGACTTACAAATAAAATTGCTGATGACCTGTAAAATCCCAACATGTTCCACGGAAATAATCAGTGACATTTCGGGTTTTTTTACAATGCATGCAAAATAGCGTGGAACATTGCTAAATAATTTTATTTCTGAGAATCGGGCCAAACACATTAAGTTTTAAACAATGTAAAAAAAAATATATTTTTGTGGTTCAAGTGCTTTTCGTAGAAATTATACTCTGTAAAATATACTCGTTGACCGTTTCAAGATGTACTGCTACATGCTGTACAGAAGGGTCTCTTTCGTAAATGGTGAAACTAAAGTATGCCAGATAGCTTCGTTGCTGATTATATATCTACCCATCGCGTTTATTCGTCAATTTTGTCCATATCTCCTACCTCAAAGGCAATCTAATAAGGATATTGTATACCGTATTTGGCAAAGTATTTAGTGGATTTCTCGGATCTGCGAAACTCGACATTTATATGAGCCTCATACGTTTTTAAAAGCAGTGGTGAGTATGGAACGACCCACTGCTTATCAATTTCAACTTGATTTGTAGAATTTGACATTTGCATTGAAAAGTGTGGCCACTATTCTCATCGTTTCTACGGCGATACAATTGCCATCGATATCCGTAACATAGTATCATTTGTAAATTTTGATTAACTTAAGAATAAAAAATTTTGAGGAAGAATTAATTTACAGCGCCATCTATTAAGAATGTGTGGAACTAAATAGTTAAAAAACACTATTCATGTGTAATGAACAATTTATTTGCAATTAAAAATTATAAAAACCATCCTATCTTTTAAGTTGAACCAAATTACAGATAGGTATGAAATTTGATAAAAATCGGTTCAGTAGTTTCGAAGTTTACCCCGAACAAACATCGTGACACGAGATTTTTATATATATAGATTAGAGTGGTTCCAAAATAAATGTTAAAAAAAAAAATTCTCCTAGATAACGGGACACCTCACAATATTTTTAGACTTGTGGACAGTAATATACTTGAGGAATTTTAACTTCCTACTTCAACTGAAAGAGGGGGCTTAGCCCCTCCTCCAAAAGTCAAAAGTATAGAGAGGGGGGGGGGGTTAAAAAATACATTGAACTGAACAAACAATGCTACATATTATAATATACACTAGTAATATGCATATACATTGCAATAAAATAATTATTTACAAACAAACAGCTCTGTAAATTAAATGTTTCTAAATGCGTGGCATTTGCTATAGTACGGCTAATGTTAAATTAAGGAGTCATTGAGCTCCCTCTTAATATTTGAGTAAGAAGCTAAAACTTTTACAGCGTAATACTATTAGTAAGTCTTCAAAAAAAAAAAAAAAAAAAAAGGGGGTGGGAGCCCTTTGACCCTAGCTGAAAAAAAAAGGATGATTGAAACGTTTACATTCTAAATAAGTTTACTTTTCGCGGTTTTCAAATTCATATTTGATAAAAAGCCTGCACAATTTTTTTGATTTATGGCGTTTTAGGCAGTTTTATGGCACTTTAGTTTTATTCATGAAATTGCCTACTACTTAATGAAAAATTATTTTCTGCGAAGCTGAAAGGAAAATCTCAATGCATTTAAGGCTTTTCCTTGTGTGCAGTGAATCCCCAATTCAAAAAAAAAAAAAAGACACAAATAAAAAAATAAATAAAACAAATAAAAAAAAACTCACATATACGGAGATAAAAAAAATCAAAAAGAAATTGAGCTATATTAACTTCTCTTTTTCATTGCCGCAAAGCAAGTTGGAGAAATAAAGAAAAAGAAACTTTTCTCTTGTGTTTCTTGGACGAACATCTGGAGCATTGTGGAATATTTTTAAAAAAAATTGAGGCGGAAAATGAAAGTGAACAAACAGGGACTCGATGGAAAAGGCCTGAAAATGGTGTATAGGATTTATTGATTTAACACCAAAAGCGTTCAAGTAAGAAGAAGAAGTGAAATACGATATTTAAATTATCATTAAATTTATCTAAACCTCATTGATTTATCTAGTGAATATAGTGTGGCAGTAAATCTAATGAGATTAATTATACGTTATATACATTATTGAACATATTGTTTACGGTGCAAAATGAACTCTGGTTATACCCTTTTGTATATTTATTGCTTTAGTTACTGCTAGGTCGCAGAGGAAAATTTTCTCATATATTAGATCCATAATAAGTTAAACTGCGAAATATGTAAAAAATGCACGTCTAGAATGTAAGTGTGCAACAACAATATCAAGGAATTTAGTGGTACGACATCGATGTCGATATTTTTGAAACATCGATGCTTTTGTTAAAACATCGATATGTTTTACCATTGATGTTTAAGGGTCGATGTCTTGTACAACACCGATGTTTTGCGTTTGATGGTCTTTCAATGTCGGTGATTTATATTTGAACCAAAAGTATTCTTAAAAAATGTGAATTTGTTCAGAGTTATGATGAAAGCTTTATTACTGAATAGTTATTGCGAGATCAATACATCGAAAAAAGAATTATATTGTTAGTTGTCAATAGAAGTAGATTTATTTAGCAGAAAAGCTAACAATATTTTTTTCCTGAGTGCTTAAAAGTACATTCAGTGTTTTACATGTTTTAGGTGTTTAGGTAATGTAGGTTTTTAATTTTAAGTATATATGAACCTATCTTCCTCCCCTCTTTCCAGTTATAAACCAAAACATTTATGACTGGGTATATAGGTTCAGTTGGGATAAATTAAAACGTGGAGTAAATGGAAACAAACCGTCTAATCCTACTAGTGATAACTCTTAAAACGCACCAAAACGTTTATGCGATTAAATATTACTAACCCATACACAGCATTAAAAATTTGTTAATGGGACTTTCAAAATGCTTTGTATTAGGTAGATTGATACAGGTAAAAATACATATATTTGCCCTCTCATTTAGGACTGAGATCTTGTGCGGTCTCTTTTTTTCTGCCTGTGAATTCAAAAACGTTTTCTAAATAAAAAATACTTAAACACCAAACATAGCTTCCCGTGAGCAGTTTTTCTATTACTTCAAAGTTGAAACAAGAATTCGAGTTACTGCTCAATGTTTGCAGCGGTCAAATGAATACTGATAAAACGTTCTTCAGGTAAGAATGTTTTCCATATTAAACTAATAGTTTACCTCTTTCTATTTCCTTCTAGTGAATCGGAAATTTTCTTTTCAAAACATTGAAAACTGTTTCAAAAAATTTCAGAGACATCTCCAAAATTGACAATAGTACTGTAGCGATCAATAAAAAAACCATTGCCATTCTTATCAAGACAGTTTAAGTCATTATTTTTAGCGTCGCGCCGAAAACATAAAATACACTCTTTTATTAACTTAATACGCTATTAATGTATTTATTTAAATGTTTACTGCTTCAAGTATCATGAGGTTAATGATAATTCGTAAAAGCTAATAAAACATTCTAACATGAACTCCGAAGTCCAGACGCTCTGGTCTAGACGCTCTAAGGGGAAGCAGAACTGAAAATTAACAATTGATATAGTTGAAACAACGTTAAGAGATTAAATACTGTTGATAATATATTCAACTCAGAAATAGAATTATCAGTTAAAAAGTCGATAGAAGAAAAAAAATAAGAAATGTGGACAATACTTAATTCAAGTATTTTGTTGCTTGTTTTACATAGCACCCAATAAACGGGCTTACCGATACTGAAATTAAATCGTTGATATTTTCAACGTATGTCACAGAAAAATACATCAAAATCTGACGCCAGTGTCTATAAACTGGTCGAACAACTGCAAGTTGAGAAGCTGGGAATAAGACTGGTGTATTTCTGCTTCTTCCCTTAAACACGCGCGTACGTTAATGGATAAAAAAAAACTATTTACTTAAGTTGAAAGGGCAACTATAAATTACTAACAATTGTTAAGCGGCTTTATAATTGCAATTGTAATTGCTTTTGCTAACGATTCAAAGCCAACTGGCAGTTTAAAGATACCTTGTTCAAATTTGGGCTAAGAAAGACTCATTCTCGAAGAAGGGGCTGTTGGAGCAAAAGGAAACATCGGGTGAGGGACTTTGGTAGTAGAGATTGGTAGCAGACTCAGGTAGAAGAGAATATAACAGTCCCGGGTGTTTTCAAACACTGAAAAAAAAAAAAAAGTTTGAAAAAGGTTTTGCGATCTTACCTTTTCTTCTGCAGCAGATCTACAAATTTAAAGTAATTGGTTTAAACTAGCTTTACTTGTCATGTGGAAGGCAATTAAAGACATTTATTTATGACTTTCACCTTCTCAGCTTTTTTGATATGCAATGCAGGTGTTTCAATCATTTAAACCACAAATTCTGCACTCTGGGATAAATGTAAACAACTGTTTTCCGTTTTTCCTTTTCGGAAGATTAGACTTTGATGTTGTGCTTGTGTACGTATTTACATAAACTCAGTATATAATTTAATTTTTTGAATAAATTTTAAAAAAACAATAGCCTGTTCCATTTGGAGAATTCGGCGGGTCGTATGCGACCTACGGGCTACGGATTGAGTATTGTTTGTGCACAGCTTCTTAAATTTCCCGACTAATTGCATATATTACTATTATCTACCTACGTCATCCTTGTGGGGAAGCAAATGGTGAATCTTCATTTACCCGCTATTTATGTTGGTGAAGCGAAATAGAATTTCATTCGCTAACAAGCACTCATGAAGTCAATTTTTTTATATCCAGTTACTCTGTGTTAGTGTAGTCTTGTATATGGTAGACAAACTTTTTTTGTGTCAGTTCATCCAACAGAAAAGGAAGAATCTAAAGCTTAAACATTGAAATTTTGTGTACCTTTATTCAAACTAGCCCGACTGCTTTACAGCCATTACTTCTAAAAACAGGAAACTTATATAACTGTAGTGTCCAAAAAATCAGAACACCTATTAGTACACCAGAACACATCCTTAACCATTTAAGAATCATTATATTGACTTGATGACCAAGAGATATAGATAGATTGAAAATATTTTATAGTATTACATTATAAAATATTTTACAGATTGAAAAAGAGCCTATAAGATGAATTAAAACTAGGATTAGTCATAGTTTTTGAGTAAAGCACATAATTACATCATTTTTCTGTCATATAATTTTCATATCACAATATTTGAAGTATAAAAAATATTAAAAATTACAATATTAATTGGTGTGAAGTTAAGGGCTTCTTGGAGCTGTGCAAAAATTGATTTTTTACAAAATCTTAATCATTATACTAAATTGTACAAGTTATGTAAAAATAGTTTCTCCCTTGAATTAATGTGGGAGGTTCTGTGTTTGAATAGCGTGGACACATCGATTTGGAAGAATAGTGAAAGTAATTCCAAGTGCTCCTTTTTGTCTCATGGGATTAGCTACTTATCCTATTTTATATCCATTAGGCCACGAGAATAGCAGGTTTAAGGAGTACTTTCCACCAACAATGGTTTGCTGGTGTGTACAAACAATCACTTAGAGTAGACGTTTGGAGTTCCTGTATCTTAACGCCGCAAGCATTCACATTCGCATCAAGTAGGGGAAAGAGAGGCGCATGTGAACATTTTTCTTTCATTTCTGAATTTCACAAAACATATTATCAATTTCTCAGAGCAAAAGTGTTCCCATGATTGTATAGTATTTTCTTTATACCCTGGAATTTTTTTCGGATTTTTGAAAAAGCTATTTCGTGTAAGATGGGGCAGTTGTGTGTGTGCATATAAAGAAAAATTTATTCTTTATAAATATACAAAATAAATGGGTTTCTTATTCACATCTTGATTCGTACTGAAATAAATTTACTACTGATGTCTCAGAATATATTTTTTTTTCACAGAAATGAGTTTCAAGTATGAAAGGCCATTTTTTTAAATTTTAATATCCTTTTGACTGAATATTAATTTGGCTTTGCCATTACTTACTGTTGTAATTGTTTTAGCACTTAAAAAATGCAGAAGCAGATTTTAAACAGCTATTTCCTGTCGTTTTGAAAAGATTATGACATCGAAAAGATTATGATCAAATGATTGCAAATCAAATTATTTTTTTCTTATTATTATTGTAGCAAAAAAAATTCTATGCATTTTTTTTATGTAAAACAGTTTTCAAAACCTATTACCCCTTAAAGAGCTGTAACAAAACTACTATTTACGACTATTAATTCCTATTTTGTGGCATTTAAAGTCGGTATTTTTTTTTTTTTTTTTTGCTGCTAATGATATCCAAAAATGGTAACATTAGATCTTAGATGCTATTGACTGTTTGCATTAATGTTTGAGTCCCAGGGCATTACAGAAATGGAAATGGGCTATTAAAAGTACATCATCTTCATTCAAACACAAAAACAGGCTCTTTTTAGAAAAACGAACCTGTTGCTAAAAATCAGTAGAAATCCCAGATCTGAGTATGATTATGCCGAAAATGGAAACTGAGTCTTTTCTCGAATCAATGAAGAAGGCTTAGAATCAATCACTCGCTAATCTATCGGAAACCAAGAGTTCCTACTTTAATGTGTCGGAATCAATAATAGACTTTTATCGTGCTTTCTTACACCGGAAGGTGACGCTAGTATCGCATTCTTTACATTACCTGCCTTGAAGTAACAATTTCAATCTCCCTAATATTGATTATTGTAGATCGATTTTAAAAGGTGTGAGCCTTATTTGAATTAATCTTCGATAAGGTGAAAACAAAGTTGAAAAGTGATCCTCTCCAGGAAATTATCCTTTACTTCACAGGGAATCTCCTTATACTTGGCTTTTTTCTCTTCCTTAAAAAATGGATTTTGAAAAATGTAAATCCATGTTAATAGATGACTAAAAAGTTTAATATTTCTTTTGTGATGCTTTGAAAGATATCTCATTCTAATTTTGAAGTAACGCTTTTTAAAGTGTTTATCATTAGCTTATGCGTAAAAAAACAGTATTTTTCGCAGTTGTATGAATAATTACTTTTCATTATGTCAACAAAATAGTTCGGTATAAATCATTCTTTAAGTGCATTTGAGTAATGTTTAACATTACTAAAATAATTCAATCTTCTCTTCCTCCGTAAATTTATTCATTAATTCAGGAAAGTAGCAAACGTGGGTACAATGAATTGAGATTTCATTTAAATGCAAATTACACCTTCGAGTAAAAATTCCTTAATTTGGCGATGTTCTTTGAATAGAAATTAATTAATGAGTAAGGTAAATTTAAAGTGGAACAAAAATTGAGCATTTTCATTAATATTTAAATTATGCTCATGATGGTGACTTCCCACGTAATCAGTTTTCTGTGACTATTGATAAAGTAGCACGTTTTAAAAATTAGAAACACCTCATTCATAAATAATACTTTTTATTTACTTAAATTGCTAAAATAAATACTATTTAAAACGTATCCTTCAAGTAAATATGTATAATTATTTGAAAGTAACTGATGCGTTTTATCTAAGTTTGATGTTTAAAAGTAAAGCCATCTTTTAGATGCTATTTAACTAACTCTTATTCGTTGTTCTGAAAGATTTTCAAATACGAAGTTTTATGTTTTGTTTTAATAACATTTCCTTAAATGTTTTACTTACAATTTTGTATTCAATGATTATTTTTTTTAATTCACAAGCTTTTAAAAAACTCGAAACAATAATCTAAAAATGTATATGTAATAATATATTTTCTAAGAATAGTTTAGGTGAACAGTAAGTGATATAGAGTCAGATTTAATATATTTCGTGTGATTATTTCATCCCTGGTAATATTTTATAATAAACGGGTGACGTATTGGCAAGTATTTAATGAGAAACTTGATTCAATCGTTATTGCGCCCTTTCAATTCTTAACTTGTAACAAAAGTATTTTAACGAAGAGTTTTACATGTATGTTGAGTCTATTTTAAAGTCGCAATTTTGAAATTTCTTTGAAAATTTTGTACTGAGTTATATCTAAAAAAGTTTAATGTGATAATAAATGAAGGTTCATTTCCAGAATTAAAAGACAAACTTAAAGCATTTGTCGAAACTTAGGACAGATGACAACATGAACTTCGCCGGTTTGCGTTATTGGTTTTGAAGTTTGTAGTAGGAAGTTTGTTAATATTAATAAACCTTGTAAAAATAGTTTAAAATAATCTTTTTAGGGTTTTTTTTTAAAGTTTTTGTGCTAAAATTATTACACTAGACAGTTTTACTCGCGATTTGAGCACCGTTCATAGTAAACCTTTGCCATTAAATTAATTTTTTTTACACCCCAAGACAAAGAATTTTTGAGAGGTAATACTGCCATACTGCCCCTTATAGGCGATATATAAACCATTTCGGAATATAAGAAGACAGGAGAGGATATTACATGAAATCCATGCATATAATCAAGAAGAATTCGTAAGGAGCAACTTTTGAGCCATTATTTTTTACATTCTATTCGACTTACAAAAGGCCAATGGTAAAATTTTATAACGTTATAAGAGAATGTAGTCTTTTAAAACAAAAATGGTTAAATTAGTACACTATCATGAAATTGTAGGAAAACTTCAACTACAAGAGTAAATCAACAACGAATCACTTTTTAACTGAAATATGCCTCTTCTAAGATCATCTAAACTGCCAAATACAAGATTATGGTTAATAACTAAGTTAAACACACCAGTAGTGACCAGTGCTTAGTAGTGCTTCAGTAGTGGCCACTTCAAGGTTTATATTTGAAAAAATAGGATTCCAGGTTTCTCAACGGACTCAAATGTGCAGGAAATAATACCTCCTGCACGTTTAATGCATTTTGAATTCATTGATAGACCTAGAGTCCTACTTTTCCAAATATAAACCTTGAAGTGGCCACTACTGAAGCATTGGTCACTACTGATGTGTTTATTTTATTTATGGTCAGCAATCCAGCAATGGACAGGCTTTTATTGTATATCAACATTAAGTTTGAATAAACTGAATCTGCGGACACCAAAAATATATTTTCTTAAGAATACTCCCACGATATTTTTCCGAACATTAGTTTTTATCTACACTGTGATTTATTATGTTACTGCTTCTCAGTCACCAATAGTGAGTTTTCTTTGCATTACAATTAATGTTTCAGCCATTTTTGTTGTTATTCAATGGAGCTCAAAATTATATTATCTAGGAATGTTAGTTAACTTAAATAGAGGACTTTTTTTTTTGAAACTAAAGAGACGAAACTTTTTTAAAAACTTCAGTTATTTTTCAAATCCGTGTTCTAAGAAGAAAATGATGAAAACATTTTTTTCTTATACATTACTTAGAAGATAACTTTTTCATTAAACACAAGCTAAATTTAGAAAACGATAGTTAAAAAAATGTAGCAGTTAAAAAATTCTTATTTATTTATTGCTGTTCTTGAGACAAGCCTTTTAACAGTGATCAGTCAGTGATCCATTTTAAATTTTTACGTGGCACAAACCGGTAAGTCAAGGTACTGTAGATTTTTTGCATAGAGAAATTACAGAACATTTTTCTAGAATTTAGTATTTTTCTTAAATTACAGAGCTGAACCTAACAACCGATTGGACTTAATGTGAGAACAGTTAATAATTTGTTTGTTTAGGATTAAGTTCTATGTTAAATTTTATTCTCAAACCGATGCTGATAATTAGGACGGTGACGACAGCAATTGCACTCTAAAAAAATTTCGAAACGGAACTGATTTTTTCCGTGGATCGTTTCAGGATTTAACGGGTGTTCATCCATTTCCCCGTAAAATCAAGTATCTTTTCAAAGAAATTTACTGAATTGCTAGAAGTTGGAAGAATGTAGACTTTTCATTGTTGCGAATAATATTTTTACTACTAGTTTAAAGATTGAGTGAGAGTGTTTATTGAGTGTATCGGCTTAAATTAGATTACGGACCGTGCAGTTTGATGAAGTTCCCAATGAGAGTGAATACGTCACTGGATAGCTGCAGCTTTGCAAGTCTAGGACTGCAGGTGAGGTAGATGCTTGGTGCTTACCTGCAATTCTACTTTAGCTTTGGCCATGGTTTCATTAATGCTCCTGGTGCTCCCTTGGTAAATCAGAAAGGTTCTAATCAAATACATTATACCTACCTAATTTTCCTTGAGGGTTCCGGAGACATGACTGGCTTTATCTAGGGATATTTCTAAAATCTTCAGAAAGTGTCAAATATAGTTTCAGAAAGGTTACTGACATTTAGCGGAAAACATTCCTGGTTTTTGCAAGATATGTTACTGACAAAAATTGGGCACATCAGCTGCCCATTATTTTCCAGGAATGTTTCTTATTTGTTTTTACATCAAACTAATCATTACTAATTTATAATGTGATCAGAACTGAGCGTAAGAGACCATAACTAGTGAAACCAGTGTATTCCAGTTTGTTTCTAAGAATAAAGATAAATCATGATTAAAAATTAATGAACATATCACAGAGACGTTATATACCTTTAGAATTAGTTTTTTTCCCCATGAACTAAAATTGCAACATTTGCATCCAAACAATAAAATAAAATTTAAAAAAAAATACCCATTCAAATAACTAGTAATTAATTTTGTATTCTCGAGGGGAAGCGACAACTGAGTCTCTCTTCCACAACATGGCGGGAAATTGCTACATTTATCTTGCAGTAAGTTTCCCTACTATTTCTTTTTCAAAAAAGGGATATTTTGCTACAATGGGTTAATAAAATAGTTCA
Source organism: Uloborus diversus (assembly GCF_026930045.1). Lineage (NCBI taxonomy): Eukaryota > Metazoa > Arthropoda > Arachnida > Araneae > Uloboridae > Uloborus > Uloborus diversus. The sequence goes on from NC_072733.1 coordinate 79,212,051, forward strand.
GCACTTTAAAGAAATTACGAAATTTGAATTTTTCGTCACAGGTGGCAATAGCATAAAAACAACTCCGAAACCATGTTCGAAAATATTAATAACCATACCTAAAGCATTAGTAAATAAATTGAAGCAATTTTGGAACTACAAATTTTAGCTAAATCACATCAATAAAAAAACAGAATTCATCGAAGCGTATTTTTTAAAGCGATAAGCTTTTTAGAATATATATTTATACATATATATATATCCTTTATTCTTTACTTCACTATTTTCAAAGATGCACTTTGATATTTTCGTTCTTAAAATAAATACATTTATTTCGCGAATATACTTTTATATTCTTACCTAAAGGCTCATGTAAATATTTCTTTAAACATTGAGGTGCATATTACTTCGGCAAATATTTTTCGTTATATGACTTGATTTTCATTTTTCGGGAATGCAAATTTCGTGATATTTGACTTCTCATTTAAAAACTAAAATATCGAAGGAAAATAAAATTCCAAAGTGTTGAATTCTGAGATCCGTCCGTAGTAAAGTGGAAGTTATTTAGAATATGAATTTAAGCCTTTTGTGATTGAACAGTTACAAGTTTAAAGCTGGCCATGAAAAGTACCGTTTTGATAAGCCCCTTACAAACTGAAACGAAGTTGAAGGGGTTTGATACGACAAAAATAACTTAAAATCACTTTATTTTCTCAGCAAAGTGAAACGCAAAAGCACTTCTGAGTCGGTATCAAAAACTAGTTTTTTAATCGAGATAGAAGCAATTCACACTGAAGGAAAATCATCGAGCGTTTTCCTGAGATCCGACACATAAAAAAACTTGCCGAAAATAATAATAAAACCGAACGAAAAAGACATTATTGGTTCCTGCAACCACATATGGATACCGAACAAATCTTTTAGAGCGAAAAACTTTGAGGTCGTTTGCTCGACTAGAAAGTATTCAATATTTTTTCTTCTGCGTTTCCTCACCATCTACTGTGAAGTGTTTTTGTTGGATTTGTAAGCATCAATACTCCTCTAAATGCCTACACTTCCTTCATATGTTTTTTTCAACACAAAACGCTGAAGCGTTACCCACTTGTAGCAAAAGGTTTACAAAGAAATGATACCTCCAGGGTTTACTGCCATAACGTAGCACCATCTTCAAAATGGTCTTTCATATCTCTGAACTAACTGGCCGCACTGTTCCCCTCGCTCACGGCAACTTTTAGTTGCTTTTGTCAGGTACGTGCTTAGCTTCTTTTTTTTTTTTTTTCATATTTAGAGCACAGACATCTTTAGTTACGACTTTTTTTTTTTATTTCTACCACCCGAAGCCACGTTTCCAAATGTGTTTATATGCAGGAAACGGGGTTTCAGAAAAGATAAGGCGCACTTCCATCGGCATGGTCATTTGCGAAGCTGTTCAGAACGAATAGAAAAAGTTCCCTTAGGGTTGGACTTTTCATTGCGACGACCAAAACATTGGATAAAACTTGTTTAATACTCTTCACTTACTTTTCCTTCGAAATCATTCAGGAACATGCATTTTTACTAACGAGGCAGCGTGGTAACATGCTAATACCGTAATGTATGATTCATTCATGTATATTCTACCATTCCTTTGTTATAAGACAGCAAAATACCTTCAAATTAATAGCATTAATTAACGATCCAAGGTAGAATCTTAACCAAACTTCACTGAGAGAAATGAAGTTTTCAAAAATGAGTACATTTCATGCTTTCAAGTTTTCTTGAAACCTTTTGTTTCAAATATGAGTGCCCATGCTTTCAAATAGTGTGCTGAATTATTTCATACTCAAAAATGAGTACATAATACTCAGTTTTGAAATTATTACACATTCAAAAATGAGCACAAATAGCTCAAAAATGAGCACACATGTTGATTTTAGTATTTGATGGGCATTTGAATGTTTCAAATTTGAATACCACGTAGTCGGAGCAATTTTGACTCGAGATATGTTCAAATTTGAGTACTTTTTCGTCATTTTTGAAATTTTGGTTTTTAGAGTGCTGTTTTTATTTTTATTATGCACGTATTTATTTTTTAAAAAACGTAAGAAACATATTCATATTTTTTTAAGGTTATGGGAAAATAAAAATTTTTTTTCAAAATTCTTCATAGCTTCTCAAAGAGGTTCTAGCAAATGTGCTTTGCCGCTCTGTATATGAAATAAATTTATGCCATTGTGAGTGAACATAGCTATTGAAATAAAAGTAATATTTTTTATTTAAAGGGGGGGGGGTATACTAGTGAACTTCCCATAAGAATATAGAAATGGTGTCTTAAAACACTTGCTGAACTATGTTCATTTTTTCCATTTGAAAATAAAGAATTCTTTCTAAAAAGTTTTATGAATTGCCCCACGTTTGAAGAATGCAGAATGAAAAATATTTTTAGCTAGCGTCTTTATTAAGTGTATTGCCTTCAGTTCAGTTACGGTCCGTCCAGATTGACTTAGTTCCAAATGAGAGCGAACTGAAGTCTCTGGATTTCGTAGCTTGCAGGAAAGTAAAATGTTTTGCTTTCCTGCTTTTCCTTAGCTTTGACTATATTTGCTATAATGCCTAAGGAGCTCTCCTGGTAAAACAGAAAGGTGTGTCAAGCAATTATTTTAAACCTATCTAAGTTATCTCTAAAGGCTCCTGATTTATTCCAAAAACATACCTGGCTTTTACTGGAAAGATTTCTGAATTCTTCGGAAATATTCCATTTTAATTTTAGGAAGGTTACTGACTTTTAGCGGGAAAGATTCTTGTTTCTGAGAAACTATATATTTATTTTAGCACATTATTTTATACACGTAATGCGAGATCGTTTACATAGTTCCATTGATCCAAATAAAAAATATAAGCTAACAAAAAAAAAAAAAAGATCAACTACCTCCAGTCTCAGCAACGGTTTTATTTTATTTTTTTACATTGATCATGTCATCGCAGCGATTGGTCTTGCATATATTTGTGCTTCATGTAACTTTTTAACCAGTCGTAGAACTTAAGCCAAATATTTTTTTTTTTTTTTAATGGAGTGAAGCAACGTTTTTCGAAAACTGCTTACAGGTTAATTTTTATTATATTTTTGATTTCCATAGAACTTATATGTATAGTTTAACCTAAAATGCACACTTGCAATAGATATTTTTACACAAAATATTATTGATAAGTGTCTAAGAGGAGGGTTTCCACCCTCCCCGTAAATTTTCTCCACTAGGGTTAAGTGGTGTAGTAGTGATATTATATACACCATTATAGTAGTGATGATTCTGAAACGAAAAGTAACTCTAATGAAGAAATTTCTACGTATAAAAAATAAGATAACTATGAAGACCTAGAAGCAATTAACCGTTCAGTGACAAAAACTGCAAAAGATACTGAATATGTATATGTGTAAAACGTACATACAAATACCATAAAGTAATGTAGCTCTTATGTTTGAAGTTGATAATGCAAAGAAAAAAAAAAAACTCCTGAATTTGCAAGTAAGAATAGAAATAGCGACCCTCTTTTTTTGACGTGAAGTAGATTATGTAGGAATTATTAGTGTGGATGAAGTGATAATGGTTCTACTTCTGCCAACTTTAAATAAATGTTGACATTTAGTGCCTCCAATCTTTTTTTCAACTTATAATGCACTTAATAAATTGTATTATGTTTATTCAACGCTTTTTACCTTTAAAAGTAAAATACGTCTATAGGCTTTCAAAAAAATTCACAGATGTATTTAATTTTGTTTTATAATTTTCCATCATTTAGGTTTTAATGACAGTATATATTTCATAAATGGAATTTACAAAAACATATTTCATACTTAATCAAGTAAGTAAAATTGACCCTTTTCTTTACATATGCTTGCCTTAAATTTAAATAAAAGTTTTGTGACTCTCTTACCTCTTCATATGGGAGAAAGTGGGAACCCATCTAATTAAAAATAAATAAATAAAAAAAAAAACATTATTTTAGAAAAAAATGTGAACTTTTGTTAAATAATAAAATTTAAGATAAAATAAGTGGATGATTTTGAATCGTTTTATTTTAACAAATTTGTATAAGGCATTAAAAATGGACAGTTTAAAAAAAGGTTCCACTTAAGGGTGCACCAACATTAATTAAGTATAGCTTATTAGTTAGCCTAAACTGTGAAGGAACCCGTGATGAAATTGCATGCAACACCTCCTGAAACACAGACGTTGCTAGCAGAGAAACACAAAATAGCTCATTGCTCTTAAAGTTCTGCAAAGAGACCAGAATGGTACTGTCATTTTTTGAGAAATGCTCAAGATTTTTTTTTCTGCAAGTTATCCCAATAAAAGATATCATGTTCACATTTGTCTCCTATCCACTGTTTATAATTTTATTACAAAAGCGTTTTTTAATACTTATACAGTTCATTTCATCATTCGATATTACTAAGACTCAATTTTTGAAAAAAAATATCTATAAAAATATGGTGAGGAAGCAGCCTAAAACTTTGATAGCCGTGATTTGAAAAAAAAAAAACACATGCTTTTTTAAAAGAAGAATGGTATGAAGCATCTCAGATCCTTTAGAAGAAAGAAAAGCTTTCTCGCATATCTTAACATGATTAATAACTTTTATCTTAATATTAATGTATCATTATGCAGTGAAAAAAGTACTACCTGTTTTATATTCAGATTTAACACTTTTTTTGCCCTTTAATTTCTCCATATCGTCGACAACATATTTTGAAATAATTAAAGCAAGGAAAAAATGCGAAAATTTTTGACAATGTTTAAAACGGGATTTTTTTTCCGGTAAGTATTTTACTTAGAATTATTTTCTGTCGTTAAACTTGAAGTATAAGTAATGTATGTAAAGGGGGGTTGTAACCGGTAAAAAAATGTGTTTTTATCCTTCGGTTTGAGGAAAGAGAAAGAGGGTTTTTATGCAAAAATTATTATATTTAACATCTGTTTTTAACACCTTATTTCAGCATTTAGCTAAATAATTAACTCTTATTATCCTCGATTAAAAGTGAAAAAAAAAACCTTAATTGATATTTTTAGTGAATCAACACTGAAATTAAAACAGTAAACAAACAAATGAGGAAAACATACTTTAAGAAATGGATAAAAGAAAAAAAAAACAGAACTGAATCACAGTATACTTATAAGTAAATGTTTTGCAAATAAAATAATTATAATAAGAGATCATCACACTCATTTAACTAAAACTGATTTATTTTGAATAATTTGAAAAGTTTTTCTTTTTTTGAAAAACGACATAAATTGTAACTTCACCCAAATATAAATGATATTTAAATTTCTTAAATTTTATGTTCTAAATTTCTACATTTGCAGGTCATCATTAAATTACTACAATATTGAAAGTAAAATACATTCCTGTAATTAAATGGGGGTGCAAGCAAGGCCATTTTTACATATCAATAAAAATAGTGAGCATATCGTCACCTCAGAGCAACAGTAAGATATCTTAGTGTTATTTCTGGGATTAGATATCTTACTGTTGCTCTGAGGCGACGATATTAACAAAGCTAATGAACTAACCCTTTAAGGCATTGCCAAAAACAGTTCTTTACACTTATCGCCACTGCATTATCGGAGCATAATACGCTTATATTTAGCAAACACATTAAAAAATTGGGAGAAAATACAAACTTGTACACATCTGTACCTCTGTGTACATTTCTTATAAAATCTTTTAAGCGTATAATTTTCGAATTACAAGATTTAACACAACATTTATTAAAGCGAAAAACCGACGTAAATAAAGCACAAATTTTGAAGAAAACACAGCATATAGCTATTTTCAAGGTTACAATGGAGCCTCTTCATCAGTTCTCTCGCGACTTTCGGTTGTGTTGGGGAGCTTTTTTCACTGATGAAGCAGATAAATTGTAACCTTGAAAATAGCTATATGCTGTATTTTCTTCAAAATTTGTGCTTTATTTACGTTGGTTTTTTTTACTTTAATTATATTGTAGCACAAAGCTTATATGATGATTTTTCATACAACATTTATTATTTTTTTGTTTTGTTGTAAATCGATCCATACATATTTTTAGTGGCTTTGCATCGTGTGAAATATCTTATAATTTATGACTAGTAAAACTCAGTAGTCTGCGTTCGAACATTTTATCATAGACTCCAACTACTGAGGGGTGAATTCTCATTCGATTTTATACAAAGGAATGGAAAAAAAAAAGTATACGACCAGCACAAGTAAACGAAGTCATCGAAATAACGAAAGAGCTTCATCTTTCTAATATATAATCGACGCTGCGTGAAACATTAAGACGTACTCATTTTTTCAACGTGCAATGATTAAATTACTAGGCTCGATTTCGCAATTTTTCATCTTACATTTAAATGAATTTAAAGGAGCCATTTTCATTGTAATGAAATATTGCCCAAAGTACACCCCTGAGGGTTGAATACGAAGTAATCATCTCAGTTTCGCGAATTCATTTCATGATAAGGAGTGTTCTAAGTGGGGGAGAGATGAAAACCGTGTAATTTATGGACCTCGACAGCTACGAGTTAGGAGTAAAAATTAGCAGTATTTCCAACCTTATATCTTTAAGTGTCAATGGAGTAAATTTTTCGATTACATTTTCAAGGCAATGAAACACTATTTGGATATCGAAGAAACCTTATTGAAACGTAAGGATCGGACAATTAAAAATAACAATCATTGATCGAAAAAATTCTTACTCCAGTTACTTATCTGAATTTTAACAACTAAGCTGTTATGATAACTATGACCATCATTTTACATATTTCTATTGCCTTCAGTCAACCTATTTATACAGTGGTTAAGTAATCGTTTATTTATACAGTGACAGTAATCGTTTCTTTATATAAGTTTGCTTATTTAGGGAAACGATTAATTCAGAAAGTTGTAATCTATTGCAGTAGATTACAACTTTCCATGTAAGTAGTCCATGAATAAATATTGGGATATTAGTGACTTTTGCTTAAATACAGAAGATAATCTTGCGAAGCAGTTTTTAGCCATATCTACTAACAATAAACTTGGATGTTTTAATGTGCTTCTGTTTGTGTGTGACTCGTCTCGGTGGGTTGGAGTATTTTCATTAAATTTTGCACAAAATTTGTTCGGAGCAGGAAGGTATGCGCCTATAAACTTTTTTTCTGAATTTAGTTTGGTTCTTTTAAAAGTCCCATTTTTAAACGAAAAAAGGCATAACAGGACAGGATCAGTGTGTCCGTTTCGTTGAGCAATAAACAAATATACTCAGTTTTTTTTTTTTCGATTCAGAGACTAAAGAAACGAAATTAGTTCAAAAGTTAGGAGTTTTCCCATTAGAAATAGTTCCGTTATTACTTTACATGATGCAATATTTCTGGCTTGCCACATTACAGTTTAACCGCTTAAGTCAAAGAGTCGTAAATATCCATGATGTCATTCGGACTGGTTGAATACATAGCTTATACCTTGCACTGACTCATGGTTTCACAAATAGAGCACTATATTTTGCTAGCATAAGATACACAACATATTAGGATGATGAGTAGGAAAATAAGTTTCCCCTAAAGACTGTGGACAGAGGTGTAATTGATGGTGAAACAATACAAAAGGATATGAAAGATATGACAAAACTTTATTTGCCAACATATGTACCAAGCACGTTAAGTTTGTTATACCGCTTGATAAGCTTCAAATGTTCAGTGCAAAGGTAAGGAGAGATAGAAACTCAGGCTTATTTAGGAACATCAGTGAGTCTTAGATAGTAAATCTTAAACTTACAAAAATGAGAGTTTCAATATTTTTTTAAAGGAAAAAAAAATGTTTTTACACCTGTACAGAAAAAGTTGAGAATCCTAAAAGTTTGAACCAATCATAGTAAAAAGACTTACTAGTTCTAAAAATGTGAAGGGTTAAGACAAAAGTATATGTTTTTCAAAAGATAGAAGTTCACGCATTGTCACTACCTTATATGAATATCCGACCGCTATGAAGGACCTACCGCGTCCAAAGGACGAATTCTACCGCCATGAAGGATAAAAGCATCGAGTATGGGTTACATTCTGGTTTTGTCACCTACACCTGAAATGATTAAGGGAAAAAAAATCATAAAAGAAAGCGAATAACAAAAATCTAGATTTTGGGACTAGATATGAATTAGAAGGATCATATTATTAGAATCATAAATTTTAAAACGCTTAAAACAAAGATTTTAGCTATTTTTTTTTTCATTTTAAAGAAAAGCAAAAAAAAAAAGTTTTTTTACACGGAATGCCTCTTATAAGGGGTACCTCAAAATTATTATTAGAAAACAAGTGTATGCATTGCATTAACTGTATGTACTATTATATGAATGTACAGTGAAACCTGTGTAAGTTGACCACTTGCGGTGCAATACTTTGGTGGTCAACTTAGACAGGTGGTCAACTTATAAAGGGGGTAATGATGATGATGATTATTTTTTTTTTTTGTAAGTCTTGCACCATGCATTCATTTTTTGCCTAATTGACACTTATTCTTTCTGTTCAACTCACTTTCATTGTTTAGCATTACTTTGAATCAATAATATAAAATGTTATTCGAATAGTTTTAGAGATTATTTTCCCAGAATGATGTATAGTATGTTATGAAAATTTAAAATTTCAGTAAATTGATCAAAAAAAAAAAGTCTTATTGTTTATGAAAAGTTAATCATTTTATATTAATAGTTCCTAAAAAATTATAGTTAATCAAAAAATAAAATTTTTTTCGTTTAACAACAAAAGAAAAACAAGTTTGGAGAATAAAAGGGTTCTTAGTAGTTTTCCCATGTGGTTAAACTCAAAAGGAGGTTTAGTTATGCTGCTGTTTCATTAGTTGGTAAAATGCTGGTCTGTCATCAAAAATATTCTTGGAAAGCTATAAAAAAAATAATAAAAATAATAATTTGTTGAATAAAATTTTTAAAAATAAACCAAGTGGTCAACTTACAAAGGGTTTTTTACAATACTCCAAACCAAACTTGGGGTTCATTAGTGGTCAAGATAGACAGGTGGTCAAGATAGAGAGGTGGTCAAGTTACAGAGGTTTTCTTTCATTATATAAGATAGGAATAATTCCGTTCCTGACAAAAGCGGTCAACATAGACGGGTGGTCAACTTACAAAGGTGGTCAACTTTACAGGTTTTACTGTATTACAAATAATTTAAGGGCTCGGGGCAAGAATGTGATATGCCACATGAGTTTTTTTTTTTTCCGGTAGGCCGATTTCCAACTTTTGAAAAATTCTAAATATTTTTATAGATATTATACACTGTATATTCTGAAATACTGAAACCAGATACGTTTTTCTGACAATCATATAATCGATTGTCATGCTTATTTCAATTATCAAAGCAGCATTTTGAACAAAAAACTCATTTTTTCAAAAGAGTGATGACTTATCACGTTCTTGCCCCGACCCTTCAATTCGATTTTCTTTTCAGCGAATTTATATGAGCCTATTTGAGGCATTTTTGACACCAAACCTAATGCTCACCCAATGATCATTTGAGGATGACTTTGCTCAACGAACACAACGCAGTACCATTTTCATCTTCCCTTTCACTTCTCCATTCGTCTTTTCTGAAGAAAAATTAACTTGATTCTCCCCACGCTGTGTATTTTGCTTTCTATTTCGAACGATATTTTTTACAACCGCTTATTACGCGGTGCTGCAACCTGATTTTCATTTTAATCACGTGCCTTAATTATTCTTGAAATCGAATAAATGGTGAAAAGCAAGTCTTAACGCTATCTCAGAAAAAGAAATTACGATGCAAAATGTTATAAATTTTCAGTGCGTAAGAACAGTGTAAACTGTTAATTGTAGCACTGTAAAACTTTATCATAACTGTAAAACAAGCAGCCACCAATAACTTCAGACCACCGTTTCTGGTCCCAACGCAAAGCATCAACTCTTATATCCAATACCCTCCGTAGACGTCGGGTGCATGTATCAAGCAACAATCAACACAACATTTCAAAGAAAAACTTTCAAACTGCAAAAGCATGTGTCAAATTTGTAAAAAACTACAGAACGAAAGCATAATCATTAACTAAATACGAGTAAAGCAGATTCCACAGAATGTGAAAACCCTTCCAAAATCAGGATCTGAAGGGAAGAACAGTTTTGGAATTTTTTTACCTGGATTAAAATTTAAAGATCAAATGAAGCTTGAACAGTGCTAAGCTAATTGAGACTTGTTTTCTTTTTTGTGGTTGTAGTACACAATTTATGAATAAAAGGGTTTCCAAAAATAATGATTAAAAAAATCCTCACAATTGCCAGGAAGCGCTTAGACAAGTAGATAAAAACGTTAAAAATGTATATAACCATAAAAAACTAATGATTGAATTCAAATGTTTAGTAGAAATCTTGAAGCAGTTAAAAACAAAAATGCAATCACTGATTTCTTTAGGGAAGGAGGGACTAGTCAGCTGGCGGTTAGGGGCCCTTTCGATTTTTTGCAGGGGTGGAAGGCAGAAAATTTACAGATCCGAACCTGCTATAATAAATTAAAATTATTATATTAATTTCTTAGGGTGTTAAGATCATTTCTTTTCTGTCATAGTTGAAATGATGCATGGTTGACTTGCTTAATTAACACTTTTTATCAAAGGACATAATATGACCCTACTGTCTTACATACCATGTCATGGAAAACTGAATTAAAAAGTAACCAAATCATCAGATAAAATTAATTTTCGAAGAAACTAAAAAAAAAAAAGAAGCCTACAACATTGAAAATTCGGGGCATGTTGCATGAACGGGTGAGACTCATTTGCTGGCTACAGACTTTGGTGTCTATTTTTACCATATTTTGTCGAAACATACGCAAATAAGCATCCTGATTTTCACTATTGCACCAAAATATGGTTAATACAGTATCATTTGAGGTTAGAAAATTCTAACCTTTTCTAGCGCAACTTACCACATTTTTTTTACTGTGTACCTTAGGGAGCAATAACGACAAGTTCTTAACATCAAAAATGTTGAAAAAGGGTATTTTTTGTGTCCCAGTTTTAAAAAAAGCATAGATTTTATTGTATTTCCTTATCAGTATCTCAGATTAATCACTTATATTATAAGAAAGAACTGTATAAGCCTACTTTCAGATATTTCCGTAATGTAATCTTAGTTTCTTTAGAATATTCGGGAAAAAATATCAGTTAAACAATACACATAATTTACAAAACATCACTCAACGACAAACAACGGAAAAAAAGAAATTAAAGTGCAACTTTGAGAAATTCTCCCTCGATGTGGGAAATCATTGAAACAGATTAAAAATTCGTAGTGACAATGTGCGAGAAGATCGTCTTATTCGCCATGCATTCGATATAACATTTTTAACATTTATTTTTACTTAATAATTAGTATTTTTTAGATAAGGGCATTAAAGGGCCATACTATCTTACATAACGTGTCTGAGAAAAGGAGCTTATAACAGCGAAAAGTAGATGAAGTTTCGAAGCAGCTAAATAAAAAACACCTAAGAAATAAATAAAAGCAAGTTCATAGCATTAAAAACTATGAAACAGGGCATTTTCTGTGCCAGCAAAAAAAAAAAAAAAAAAGTTTTTGTCTTATTTCACTCACATTGTCTCAGATTAATCATGTACATTATTTAAAAAAAAAACTGTCTACCCGTACTTTCAAAGATTTCAGTAATGTGGTCTGTATCTCTTTGAAAATTTCGGGGAGAAAGTAACAGTTGAAAAAAAAAAAAAAAAAGACAATTTACAGAACATCACCGAACGAAAAGCAACGAAAAAAAGAAATAAAGAGCAGCTTTGAGAAATTCTCCCTCGGCGAAAGTAAGTGACCCGAAGTGGGAAATTATGGAAACTGGTGAAAAATTCGGAGCGACAAGCTTCGAGAAGACGGCCTTGTTCGCCGCACAGTAGACGGCAGTGGTGTTTGACGTATTCACGCTGGGGTTCGTTTTCGACAGATGCTACTGACAGATCGAACGTGAGTTTCTTAGGACCTGCTTGTCTTAAGCTGCTGATATCTTCTTTGAACGCATACATTCCATTACCAAAGCTTTTAAACTACACATTTTTTTTTAGATACCTATTTCAGATTTCTGCACTTTCATAGCTTGTTTCATGGTTTGAAAGTGAATTTATTATTTAAAGTTGTGCACCTATGATATTATACATTTACATTTATTATGCATATTAATAAAAAAAATATTTTCTGGTACCTTTTTTATGACTATTTCGTTTGAGCCCTGTTTTATGAATAATAAGTACGTAACACAAACAAATGTGAGAATATGCGGTTTATAAATAGTGATTTTTCATACATGACAAAACAAAACTTTTTTTTTTGCAATAGATCTTTTTATGCGAGGGCTTTGAAATTCCGATCAGCAAACGTTTATGGGACGAAAGTGACGTTAGTTGTTTTTTGTGTGAAGAAAAGTAGCAGTTGTAATCTCCTCTCTTTCTTGTTATCCGAGGGTTGCGTGTACAGCGTTGAGTACAACTGTTTGTTATCAACAGAGCACCCGTTGAAACACGTGTGTATAGCAAACGCATTTCGTGTATTTTTGATGTTCTTGTTGATTATAATCTATTTTCTTCATTAAAATATACAATTTTGTTGTGAATATGCTTGAAACTTCTTCGGCGGACCTCGATGCGGAATCCTATAGGTTCGAAACTTAGCGCTCTGCCAATTGAGCCTCTGTAATTGTAAGTCAGATTGCGATTTGCGGCATTATTAGTAAGTGCACGAAAACGATAATTTATCTTTCCAAGAACGAAGACGATGATGTACAGTGACACATATGCGCAGAATTTTTTGTAAGAATGAGGAAAAAAAATCTATGCTACTAAAAAATGATTGATGAATAATTAATTTGTTTCCCTGTAATATAAAAGGTTGACCTCTACCGTGTATCTTTTTGACACCTCCTGTTTTTTTTTTTTTTGTAATGTTCAGATTAGAGTGGGATAAAGAGTTACCTAGCGAGCCACATATGTTTGTACGTTCGTGTTTACACATACCCGGCAAAAAAAAAAAAAAAAAATGACGCAACTCAAAAAAAAAAAAAAAAGCGTATTCAAGGTTTTGCGCTATGGTAGTTTTAAGTAATTTAATTTTGAGCAATACAATACGTGCAAAAAAAAAAAAAAAAAGACGCGACATTTTTTTCAGGTTAAGTTTTTGTTGTGTAAATTAAAAACGCATACATATAGTTCGATAATGTCTCTTCTAAATTATGAAATGTTACCAATGATTACTTCGTTTTTACGCCTCCACGTCCCAGTTAAGTGAGCTAACGTTAGGCGAGTTTTGTGGCAAGAAAGAGTCTTAAATTTTGGATTTAAAATCAATAGTTAGAATACGTGTCTGCAGAATTTGTGTAGTAGTTTCGTAATTTTATAAAACGTCTTAGGAAAAGCCAAAATTTAAGTAAAAGCCACTGTCTCTAAGAGTATAGGAATAAGAAGAATATTTTTCGCCAAGATGGGGGCAAAGTCAGAAATTTATAATTTCTGTTACTTCTTAATTACTAACAATTTGTATAGGTACACAAAATATATATTATTCTTTTTTAGAAATTTTTCAACTTATCAGAATCAACTTACAGAAATGTGCATACTCGGAATCACGAGATAAAATTTGATTAATTTCAAATTAACTTGGAGAAAGTAGGAAATTAAAGTTGGTTACTTATGCCTGGGATTTAGTTTCATTCGCTGAAAAATAAGTTCTTAACAGAACGTAGGAACGTGCATGCAAGTATGTTAGCAAAATTTGTTATTTTACAAGTTCCCTTTGGAATATTTTAATCGATGTTAAGGTAGGCATTGATAAAATGCATCACGCGAAGCTATAATTGCATATGATTTTTTAAAATAGAAATCAATAGTTATATAAATATCTGCTGATAAATGAATAGAACGGAAGTTTTATAGATCTAAATTTCAACTGAAGTTTTTTGTTTCTATCTTTGCTTTTGCATTCATAAATAAGGAAGAGCTTCAAAAAGTGATGTAAAAAGAATAAAATAAAATACGTCACACATGCTCATCATTAGGATTTGTAGAAAATGCTCCGTAGTTTGTAAATGCATAGGTTCATTATTTATTAGAGGAATTATTATTAGGATTAATGCATCATTCATTTACGAAAGTAAAACATCGACTATGCTATTTTACTAACACTGTAAATTAAAAGCATGTAATTATGACACTATTTTATTTGAATGAATGGATGGATACATAAAAGAAACACTTTTGATGTGAGTAAAATGAAGTTAACAATCTAGAAAAGTAGTGAAAATGAAAATTTCTGTAGTTCTCAATAAAAGAAAACAATATGATGAAATTTCTAAATACATTTCAAGTTATTTAAGATATCACTCCATAAGGAAAAAACAAAACAAGAACTCAATGTTTTTGAAGAATGATCTGTTTGCTGTCCACACCGGCATATGAGCTGTGGTTCCATTTAAGACAATTTTGGAATGCCACCCCTTCATTTGATCCAACAGGGAATTCTGGAATGAAATCTCCACCATACAAACCTCATTATCTTCTACTGCTTCTTTTTATTCAAATCATTGCAGGTTTCTTTTTCAATTTTCTTTTCTTTTCAGAAGAACGGAACGGATAGTATTCCGTTCAGCCCCGTCCCGTTCTACTCCAGAACCATGTGTACAATACATTTTTTTTTCGCGTCTCTACTTAGATCAAATTGAATAAACAATCATAAAAAAACAACTGAGGACTAATTTATCAAAAGAGAACATATCCATTTTCCAAAAATGCTCAGGAGGTGAAAAAAACGAACTAGGACAAGAGCAAACTAATGTTATCAATTTCTCTGGGTACAGAATTGAGCACAAAAGCACAGCAAATCATTGCCCAGTGTAAAAAATATTTGTGTAAAACAAACAAGGAGATATCGCCATATTAATTTTGGATATGTGCCATTTTGAACGAAAACCTGAATATTAAAAATTCTAATTTTACCAAAACTCTAATATTTCACCTTCTTATATTCGCTTATCGAAGTACATAAACCTAAAAGTAGTGGATTAAAATTTGAGGATTTTGGACATTTGTTCTTTTGGATCTAAAAGTCTTCGTACTACAGATTCTTTCAGGATATGTCCCCTTTTGTTCAAATTAAAACACGCAGAGGACGGATTTGTTACCTTTTGATCAAAAAGCCACACTTTACCCTTAAATAAAATAGGATTTTCCACGTTTGGACTTTTTGAAAGTAAGTGATTTGATATAGATCATCTGAAAGATTTCGAAAATATCATAAAATTAATTATTCTAAAAAGTGGATACGTTCCTTTTTGGTAAATTACTCCTCAACTGACAGCAAGCATTTTAAGTGTGCACAAGTATTACAATTTTATACGTAAGAGTACTTAACTGATCTTTACCGGAATTTTATAAACATTATAATTTTATCAAAAAATTTTGCTGTTCACTATTTTTCAATGAACAACTCATAATAACTAAGCCATATTGACAGCTTGTTTCACTTCACTGTAGTTGTCATTGTTACACTGCTTTCCGATAGGTTTTACTAACTTCAATGACTAAAACCTTCATTTCCCGTTCTGTTCCGCTATGCCATTGCACATCGGGTTATCCTATATTTCTTCAAAAATAACGTAGGGAAAAAAACTGCATTCTCTCTTGTCTTTTTCTATCAGAGTAACAACAATTTAAGTTTTAATGTCTACGAAAAATTAGAAAATTATATATTTTTTCTAAAATGTTTCCTTTATTTTGTGAAAGAGCATCAACAAATAAGTAAAGATGGAAATAACTTCCGGCAAAGCAATAATGCATAACCTCTCGCAACACGCTCTAATCTCCCTGTTAAAGAAAGGTTTTTCTAAGAAAGTTATTAATTTCATTTTTTTGCAATATTTTAGACATATTCCTATAAAAATGTCTTTTCTTATCGCCCTTTTCTATCATAGAAAACCAATTTAAGTTTCAAAGTCTATTAAAGTTTGGTAAATTATTATTTTCATCCAACCCTTCCCCTCCCCTCCTGTCATTTTGTTAAAGAGTATTCATCAAGCAAACAAAGATGGAAAAAACTCCCCACAAAGCAGTGATACATAACCTCTCACAACACGCTCTAATCTCCCTTTTAAAGAAAGATTAATCTAAGAAAATTATCCGCCTTCTGCAAATCTCTGATAATAAGTGTTGCCTACGCTGAGATTGTGTGTTGGTCCTAGGGGTGTTTGTCAACATCGCGATGTACACCCGAACAATGGGATATTGAATGAGAACAACCATGACGCCCTAGTCCTTCTGTTCAGCATTGATAAGAGATCAGGGAATCACCGTGACATCCGCTTACCCTGACCGTCCCCCGCCAATTGGATCCCCCTTTCTCTTTAAACCACGTGATGTCGTCAACTCCTCATTAACTCTAATGGAAGAGGTTAGTCCAGCCGATAAGATAACTCTTTGTCGCTAATTACGCACTTTCTCCGCGAGGTTTCGTTTCGGATGTCGGCAACTGACCAGTCTTACGGGATTGATCAGGAAGCGATGCGACGCCGTTTCCCAGCCATGACGTGACCAAGAAGTATCCTTTTGACTAATGCCTGGTTGCTGATTGCCAAGTAAACGTCCTGTCCAATTATATAGTTGTTATGCGTGTGCCTTGGATTATACATATCTTTGGTGTCTCGAAAGGGATATACAGTTGAACTATTTCCCTGAATTTTGCATTTTGATCTATAAAGTGCTTTTAAATGAAGCATTTTCGTTTATCACTAGCCCTTGTAATCGGGAGTCATTTGTCAATGTGGGGCATTCAAGTAACAAAATAATCTCTAAATTTCTAGTCTAGTAAGAAGTCAATGTATCTTCGCCTAATTCACTCATGTAGTGTTGGCAATGTAAAAATGCAGCTCAATTTTGCAACGCCATTTTTAGTCAATACTAAAAATGATTCGATTTAAATTCATAAAGCAAAATCATTACTCCAGAATTTACAGAATGAAGTAAATCACTGGCGAAATAAAATCTTATCACAAACACTTACGATTTTTATCAAATACTTGGAGTCATAAAAGGTAAACTTAAAGAATAAATAAATAAACATTCCACCGTAAATAATTAAAGGGTTATTTCCAATTTATCATTTTAACTAATATACGAAAAACAAAAATTCTTGTTTTACGTTATTTCAGTAATGCACTTGAAAATTATCTTCATAAGGTAATATTTTGTAGTTAGGAGGATGATGTCCCTCTAGTTTTCTTCTACTCCCAAACTCTCGAGACTGCAAGGAAATCCATTTGAATGGCAAAGTGGTCCCAGCTCAGTCAACTCTTTCACCTGATACTATATCACAGTAAACTTGTAAGTGGCTTAACAATATGCTGATCTATGACCACAAACTGTCTGATAGTAAGCATTACTCATCCTGAACACACACTTCAGACTTAAATTTCTTTGAAATTAATATATGAATATCACATTGAAATATAATAGTGATCAATTAGGGAAAAGAAAAGAAAAAAATATTTCGAAAGTCGTGCTCTTCATGAGCAAAGATAGTGAGTGAATTCAGAAACGTTTAAGAAAAATTTGTACACTTAAAAGTGTATTTTCTGCATTGTATGAGCCCTAAATGAGGTTTCTTTTGACATTGATATATATTTAGAGTTTACACGATGCCCAAGTTGGTGATATGGCTGCTCTTCGTGACAAAATAGTGCCTTGAGTCGTAACTATTATAAACAATAAAAATTCTCCTGTTCATATAAAATAAAGGGAGTTTCCTTGAACTAAATGCATTAATTCTTCAAGGGAAAAAGTTTATGTACGCATTCACTATCGCTGATAACAAGTGACGCCCCAGATTTCTAACAGCAGAATACCTGCTCTTTTTGCCTAACAGAATTATTATCACCTTTCTTTATTTCACTGTGAACGTGGTACCAATAATGGGCTGAGATTCGTTAAAAAAAAAATGCAATTTTGAATGGTGCAGGTTGCATCAAGCAGGTCGTAACAGCAAAATGCATTTCAAAGTTTTTGGATTTTTTTTTTCATATAGGGGAAGGTTGCCGTCAATGAATCGTTTCCATGACTAGACCGCGAAGATATTTCCCGTACAAGAGTTAGTGCAGACGCGTAACCAGTTTTAGTACCTTCTTTTGCTTGAAAACAGTCTACTGCAGAAACGTCAAGTAGCTAAAATTATTTCATCATATTGTTAATCTGTCAGATAAGATTTATACCATTATCTTACTAATTAGTGAGATTTTTATTTAGTTATAACATGCATTGAATATCACTTAAACGTGATCATTGATTTAAAAGAGTGCCTCTTCAAGTACTATTCCCATTATTTCATGTTTCATCATGATTCGTCTCAGCAGTAACACCTATAAGAATATTCAAAATGACGCAGTTTCTATCATTGGACCGCTAGGTGTTTTTCGGAATGAACCACATGGCATAGTGGTTCATTCATGGAAAATCGCAAATATTGTTGTATCCTCAGCTTAATTACTTTTGAAAATTGCTCAATTGTTTTAAAATAAATACGATAATAATGAAAAAACGTTTCTCAGTAATTCATGAAAACTCTTTTACTTTATTACAATTTTAACTAATTTTTTTATAAAATTGATTAAAAATTTAAAACTTAATAGTACAGCTTGAAACACTTTTGCTGTTCCAGATAAATGCAAAAATTAGTAACATATGGCCAGTGGACAAGTAAAAGCTGATGTAACGTTCTACAGTAGCTTACAGAAATGGTGGTATGGACCTTAACGAAGTCTGCGACAATATAGAGTCCTGAAAGCAACTTTAAACAGTTGCATGTAAAATAAAAACCGGTTTGTTATTACCTTAGTCACTGATTAGACAGCCCTCAGAAATAGGAATACATTAGGAGAATTATATTTTGAAACTAGAGAAGACGTTTTTGGAATTGCTTCCGAAAAATTGGGGGAATTGAATTTTCAAAAGGCTGAGAAAAATAACATGTCCCACAGATATAATAAAGACAAAAATTCTGTTAGTACTATTTTCTCTGGTAGTTTGAGACTTAAGCTTCTGGTTTCAGTGATAAAATGGTTCATAAGTTCTTTAACTTTTCAAAGAGCAAGTACAATCTTGCGTCGAACGAAAATTTTCAAAATGTATTTAACAACTCTCCCAACAGTTTAAAAGAGGTAGAAGCGGCTAAGAACGGTGTTGCACACGTAGCAAAAATATCAAGTGGTGAACGAGGTGTGATGACAATAGCTGTGTGTTGTGTGAGTGCTCGTTTTTTTTTTTTTTATGTTCCACTTATCCAAAAATAAACAATTTAAAAAAATAAATCTATTTTTCTGTAACTTATTGTTATTTGCAGTGTTTATTGATCGCCTGTTATAAATATTTGTAAGTTACGCATAGATTTTTTAATTTGAGAATGTGGTCCATCGATGGAAACTTGATGATTCATCCATAGCAACTGGGTTCCATGAATGGACCACATGCTAAATTATTAATTTTTAGTTTCAACATTTATTGTGTATATTTATCATTAAAGTAAATATTATTATTAAAAGAGTTCTATACTGCGAAATTATTCCTATAATTAAACTGAAACTTGAGTTGGTTTTGTTTCTAAAAAAATTGAAAACTGTTATGTGGTTCATTGAAGGTAACCTTCCCCGATGCATTGAGGGTTTTTCTTTTTTTTCGCGAATCAAGAGATTTTCTGAAGGTATGGCCCAGCTGTTGATTTTGAATAAAATGTCTTTAGCAATTAAATATTTTTAAATGCCTATCAGAATGAAGCAGTTTCAAAACATGTTTGATATACAATGTTTAAAAATTAAAAAATAAATTTAAAAAGAAAATAAGCATGAAAAAAGTGTACATGTAAACTTAAAAATAATAATAAAATAAAATAAATCAGTTTTACGTTGCACAATTTTACTGTCCAACGTCTGCCCTTTTCTCCACAATTTAAAAGTTTTATTTATATAAAATTCCCTATAAAAAGTATAGAAGACAATAAGATTCCGGCCTAGAAAGCTGTTTGACTTCCTTGTACTAATTTGAGTCTAAAGTTCAGCAGTATTTGACTTATGTAATTTTCGCAGCAAATTGCTATTATATGCATGAAGTGCGGAAGATTAATGAAGAAAAAGTAGGAATTTAGGCTAGGTTCTCACAAAATATCATTGAGTTTCGATGTGATGCATATGTAAGAGGCACCTTATATATATATATATATATATATATATATATATATATATATATATATATATATATATATATATATATATATATATATATATATATATATATATAAATGAGCATCCAAATTAAGCTTATTATAGAACTTTTGCTGTGTGATTATAGGACAGGTCCTAACATTTTCCACGCAAGTAGAAACATATGCTGTGCTAAAGTTTAGGTGACCACATCAATAAAACAAGATAGCTATCATAACATAAATGTTATTTATTATGATGGTTTTGATAATCAGTATAATAATCACAACAAAATGCTATTTTCGTCTATCAAAAGAGCTGGCTGAGTGATAGCTTAAGACGGTAGAACAAAGTGGCTTGTACTTACAAGGCTAGGTTTTTTAAAGCTGACAATGCATACTAATGAAATAAAGAAATTAATTTACTGAAAAACTTATGACTCACACTTGTAAAAAGTTAATACTTATTGACTGAGAGCATGACACTGCATTTAAACGCATATTTAAAGAAAGTGGCTAACCCTGTTGGGATCATAATCTAAAACCTTTTCAGACTAGACCAAATACATGTAAGCAGTATGTTTGTTAGAATGTACCCCTTTAAGATTATGTTGACAAAAAACAGTCGAAAATGTTATGGTTGTTAAAATGAAAGTTGCCCAACGTAATTATTTCTCGAAGCAAGAAAACCTATTGTGCAAATTTCTGTTTCTTTAAATTTTTGGAGCATTAAAATAGAATTCCGTCACATTTTAGTTCAAAATAGAGATAAATATTTGTTTATTTTCTTTAGTACAACAAAGTCTTTTGAAATATATTTCAAAAATATTCTTTAAAAAAAATTTAAAAATAAAAATTGTAAAAATATCTAATCAGTTTATACCAAAATTCTATCTTCAGTGACTGATCTTAGTAAAATAACGGAAAACCACAATGACTTAATATCAACTATTTATGTAACATGATAAATACAAAATTATGTGTTAGAAAAATAAGATTTACATATAAAACAGCACCTTTTTGCTGTATAGGTCGGCAGTGAAACAGAACCATGCAACGTCACTTCTAAAGCTGTTTTAAACGCAATAACATAAAACTGAAACCAGAAGAGCTCGAAAAAATACAATTGAGCAAAACTATCAGAAATATTTCGAATAATTTGCTTCTGTTAAACATTGACATCATTCTCCTAAGCCAGATGTAATCTGAATACATCTTTTGAAGATTTCAAACTTCTTCTCGAGCTGAATCTAATACTTTTACTCCTATCTTTCTAAGCCAACATTCTTCAGTTTAAATGTTTAGGATGTTTCTCTGTAGCTGAAAACGATTAAAATCCTGGGGGGAAATTTTAATGATAATCTCTGTCTCTTTCTCTAATTTCGTTTGGCTTTCGCTAAGAAATGCTAATGATTATGAAACAGGATCGGAATTGGAAGAATGTGTTTCAAAATTATTTCGTCCCATACCGTTGTGCATTGAATGGATGCTGTACTAACACGCAGAATGTTCCTGATAATGATTTAGTCTAAGATTATGTTTCTGACTTTGCAGAGTTACATTGGTTCTCATTTTTGCTTACATAAATTGAAATTTCTATAAAAGGACAAAGAATAATTTTGTTTTAGTATTTTTGGTAAATATTAGGGTGAGATATAAGTTTTTCTATAAATTGCTCGCTTATTTCTTTGGTAATACATTGTTACTTCAGAATTTTAGCATTTGAAGTGCATACCGTCATGTATGTCTTAAGCCATCTCTCAGCTAGTTCCTCGATAACACGACTGTGATAACATTTTATTGTGATTATTATGATCATAATCTTAATTATCATAAAAATTAATATTTATGTTATACATCCAAACCTGTTTTTGTGCGGTCTTTTCTTTTGTGCGATTTTTTTTCTGCAAATTTTTTTTTGTGCGGAATGTGAAAATTATTCATAAAACGAGTTCGAGATAGCATCTTCAAGTGACGACAGGAGCATCTCTATGGGAATTCACTGTGACCTCCCAAAAATTTAATTATTCTTTAAAATTTTTCGGGAGTCGGCAAAATTATCATCACTTGGTTTATTTTGATTTCGTTTAAATAGAACATTTTGGGTTATTTTTCTACGCGAGACTTTTTTTATAAGGTCCCTATTCACCGCATAAAAAATATTTTTTAACTGTGTTGCGAAAACACTTTTTTATAGTTACATGTGAAGTTTTGAACAAATTTTTTTTCTGCGATTTTTTTTTAAATCATAAAAACAGGTTTGTGTGTAATATCCATCGTGTAGCACTGATGTGTTGACTTTTTCCTTTAGCTCCTGTTGGCGCCGTTGCGTTATGGCCTAATTCTAACCCAAAAGAAAAATACCACTAATTTACTTAGTTTTGACGCTCGTTTCTAATACGTCTTTTTCCCCCATATCATATAAGAACTAAATGATATTCTGTTATAGCAAGCATATAGATCGGTTTTTTATTGGTTATCTTCTACAGTTGACGCACAGGGTCATACGTTAACAGTACGTTGCGAAAATTCACATACGTCAAATGTGTATTTTATAAGGGGGAAAAAATCAGTCAGATCTTTTTAAATACGCAAAAGTAGATCCGAATGCTCTGAATTGCCTTGAAATCCAGTGTAATGTAATGTTTTAATTTCATTATTTGACTTTATTATAGAATCGGTCCAGAGCAGCATTTGGTTAGACTAGAGATATAAAATTTCCGGAAATTTTGAAGTGGTGGAAAAAAAACGGTTTTTTACAGTTTTTTTCGGGAAAATTTGGAAAAAATGGAAATTTTGATTTCTTTATGAATAAAATTAGGGTTGGGACATATAAAGGGTGAAGCATTAAAAAATATATGCTATCCACACATTTTCTTTTTCTGCTTGACAGAAATACACTGTTAAAAATTCAGGAAGATTTTCGGGTAATTGTTACTGTAAAATGGCGGACTTGACGCATCGCTGATTTCTACGGTAATTTCTACCGGAGAAATAAGCGATCCCTGCGCCAATTGGTTGCTGTGGGCTACCGAGAAAACCGTAAAATTTTACAGTAACATTTGATTTTTACGGTAATTGTTACTGGCAACATGGATGCCAGTAACAATTACCGTAAATTTTCCGGAAAATTTTTAACCGTGTACACATAAAGGTAAGATTAATTAGAAAAAAAACCTTTTTGTTTTATAACTGATAGCTTTCATGGTCAAACACCAGAAATAAGTCCAGACGTCATTTAACCATTAATATTGGGTAATGTGTGTCTAATCATAAAAATTACATTTTATATTTTAGATTGCCTTTAAAACTTGAAATATTAATTAAAATTTTAGACTTTCAAACATGATTTTTTTTTTTTTTTTTGATATGATACAATGTTACTGTCTGAAAATAAAAGCTTTTGAGTTTTGGTTTTTTCCAACCCAGTCTAAGTCCAAATCAAAACTAAATTGGTTTTTCTTTAGCTGAACCGAAACTTCAACTGGAGTTTCAGTTTATTCATATGGCCACGCTAAGCACAGTAGTAAAGGTCGTCATACCAGCACTTTTGAACAAAACTGAGTTATTAGAAACAAGTTGTTCTCTGTCTCGTATTTTACATAATAAATAAAATGTTTTAGGGTCATTTGATCAAGAACTTAAAAAAATAAAAAATATAAAAATAAATATGAATCAAATATATGGGAGAGCCAAATTTTAAAACACTATCTCAGCTTGAGCCCAACTTCAAATTCCACTTTTTTTGCTTAGCACAGCAGTATAGAGGGTGCAGCAAAAAAAAAAAAAAATATCGGACGAAAATTGTATCATCAAATGAAGAAAAGTAATTTCATTTTAATAAGTGCCTAATTTATTTTTGTTTCTCACATTATTAGAAAATAGTTTACAATATATTTCCTAGTTTATGTATTTTTTTTCGGTTTTCTTACAATTTAAATAAAATACTTGCTATTTTAAGTTGTTTAAAAAAGTAGAACGATAGTTCGTTTGCTTGTTGTACACCGGCAAACAGTATTTGAAATAGTATGTTGTTTCGAGTGGCTTGGAAATGATCGTCGATGTTCGGAAAGTTTACAAAATGAACAATGAACATTTGAGTTAATCGTCAGGTCATCCAAAAGTGAGTTCAATGAAATCCTTAGGTTTACACGAGAGAAATCGTTCGTGAGATGGGAAATTTGTGACCTATAAGTGCGACTAAGGGCAAAAACAGCTCAAACAGAAGCTTTACGAGCTCCAAAAAGTTCAGGCATTTGTATGACTCCAAAGATGCCAAAAACGTTTGAGACGGGCCGCAAGGCCAAGCTGAAAAAGATAGTATTCAACCAGCTCTTATCACCCAGAATTATAAGAATTGTTCTGTAGCCAAGCATCTTAAAAAATGTTAAATATCGCCAAAATCCGAAGTCAGGCTTGGTCTGTGATAGAATCAGTACAAGCGAAAAAAAATCTCTAGTTTTTTGTGAATGAGGGCCGTAAAATGAATCAAAAAGTGAACCAGAAGGACATTTTAGAAGTTATTGTACTTCTGTGGGCCTAAGAGCACTTCAGCAATGTAAACTTTACATTTTCCAAGAACTCCACACCGATTCATATGAGCAACAAGACAAGAGTGGTGCAAGGCGCCCTATTTTAGACATGATATTATCTTTTGAGTGGACGCTCTACTCGTTAGACCTCAATCCCATTTATTACACTGCATGATCTATTTAGGTATCGAAGATCTACCCTAAACTACACGTACTCTCTAAACCAATTGCTTAATAGGGAATAGGATTGATTAAAGGACTTGTGGCCCTTGAATGAAAAATTCAATAAGGAGTTGCATCTCTGTATTACTGCAAAAGGCTGCTAGTTTGAAACCAATTAAATTTATTGATTGCTAAAGGTCTACTCATATTATTATTTTTTGTTTTGTTGATTTATTCATTTTTAATAAAGGTTCATGGAAAATTGCTTGCCCGAGTATTTTTGCCGCACCCTGTACATTTGATTCGCACAGTCACCCAGAAACATAGTTTTGTGGTTGATGTTATGCTTGTCTGTTTCACGAAGAAGGAAAATAAAATCATCACTAAGGTTATTGGTTTCAGCTTTTTTGCAAAAAATATTAATAAACGTTTTTTTGATCTATATGCAAATTATATTATCATACAAAAACTTGCATTAAGGTTAGACAGTATTTTAACACAAAACAGGTGGGGGGGGGGGGGGGGGGGAGGAAATTGCATCAGAATTTAAGTAGGAAAAATTTTTAATCACTTGTTGCTGAAAATTTCAATTAAAACCCTGAAAAGTTAAAAACATTCATTTTTTTTTCAATTTTTCCGAAGTGGAAATTTACTCCTTCGGAAAAAAACGTTTTTTTTTCCGTTTTTTTCGGAAATTTTCCGGGTTTTTTTCCGACTGTTTTCATCTCTAGGTTAGACCAGAACAGTGTGTTGTAAAATTGTCTATGTGTAGTAAGATCTCTTTCACATAAGAATATGCTTTTCTTAAAGCTTAAAATGGATCTTTCACGTTACGTACTAATTATACTTTAAATCTCAGAAAAAAAAACCGAAAAACCATGTTAGAAAATGATATGGTTTAATTTGTTTCAGTTATGCAATAGATCGTATTTTTTAGTAAGCTACAAAATATTAGTTGCGCCTTTTTTTTTGGGGGGGGGGGGTGACAAAGCCTAGTAGGATACCCTCTTCTTTTCTTTCTCTTTTTTTTTTTTTGCCCAACCGTTTTTAGTGCTTTGATGAGGTGTTTCTTTTCAATGTACCAGAATATTTTGAAATAGTTAATTTCTTTTCCAGTGACTTATTAATTGTTTTTATTGTAGCCTATACTTTTATTTTATTATTATGCCTTAGGATCCTCCTAGTTACATCTTTACTCAGTATGTGTAATAGGATCCCTTTTGTGTTTGTAATCATATGCTTCTCTAATTTATGAATTTACGCAACGTTAAGTATATCGTATTATAATGAATCATACTATTCCGTTCAAAGTCATTAAAAATCGTAAGTGTCGGTTCATGGGTCTTCATCAGGTAAACAAGAATATTCTAAAATTAAAAGTCTCAGCTGTCTTCAATTCACTGAAGACCTTTCACAAATATGAAATTTTTAAAGCGAGATTTCCCGCACAAATATTCTTCTTTTATCGGAAATAATAGTTTATACCGTACTAAACAGTGGTTTAGGCTAATTACGCAACCGCAGAGAACTTACATATATAAAACGATTTTGAAGAAAAATACTGTACAAAACAGAGAAAAACTATAAATTACAGAAGTTGACTGCATTTTGTACTGCTCTGCACTGTAAACTCGCAAAACAGTTTAACCATTAAAAACCATAAACTTTGCGGTAGAGTATGGACATTTTTTATACGTAAACCATTAAATGCATTACTGTGTTACGCTTTGTAAAACTTCGTTCTATAGATTTACGATCAATTGAAAGAAAACATTTAATCTATAGTCCATAAGACATGCGAAGCCAGTGCTATTTTCCAAAATTTGGCTATTTTATTACTTAACTCATAAATATTTGAACAATTATTGATATTATTACATAGATTTAATTTTAAATAAAAATTGCAATCTTGAATAAAAGCAGAAGCATAACAGTATGAATGAGATGCATATTTCAATTCTAATGTCTTACGTATATATGTTGTTAGCCTCCAGATCCTGATGTTTGAATAAGATATCAAAATAAATTGTTTGAATTATCTGTATTGAATAGTTTAGTAAATTTTTAACGTAGTGAATGCGCACATGTTCCGGGATAATGTATGGGTTAAAAACTCTAGTTTTTGGAGAAAGTTAAGGGATTAACTTCAATAACCATCGTACGGAACACTCTGATCCAGTTCAGCTGTCAATCATTTCTTTTTAGCTGTGCTTGGCAACATAATAAAGATAATTTTATATTTATGCCAAGAAATATTCATAAATTGCCTACGATGGTAACTAAAACTCACGGAATAGTTGAAATGTTATTTTTATTAGTTAACATGCTCTATCACCGACACTTTTCCCGTTACACTGCATTTATATATTATAAGCAGAAATTTCATATTGTCATTGACATTTACTCAGGCCCATATTCATTTGCTTATCAAGCACACAGCAACAATGGTACACATATTAATTAGGGTGTGGCCCTTTCTGAACACAAAAGGTCTTTCTTTATGTTATTTATTCAGTACTAGTAAATAATCTTCCGATCTTTTTAATTATTTGCTGTTAATTATTTTATTTATAATTAAGCATACTCAGAGTGCAATTCGTACTCAGTTCGAAGTGCTTACGTCAATGACTACAACTGGATTTTCTGGAACTTCATTTGGATTTCTGAATAAATTGAGCTAAGGATTGGCAGGTCGAAGTCTTAATAGCTACAGCTGTAATAATATTAATACACATTGGCATGTGTGATATAGATGCAATAAACTTTAAAAATGCGTTTTGCTAAATTTTTGCATTTTATTCTAAGAAACTCATTCGATGAATGCTTATTTTATTTGAAACATAAACAAAAGTAATTATTTGTTTAATTAATTCTGTACGATGTTGCTCTTAACTATGACTTACACATGATTTAATACTTGTTAGTACTTTTACTGCAGCTCGAAAATATATTCTTGTGAGTGTGTGTATAAATATACGCAATATTTTATGTAAATCATTTAATACAATTATAGATACTAATATAAAATCTTGTGGAAAATGGTACAACAAATCAAATCAAATTATTAAGAAGTATTTGATGGTTCTTGAGCAACAATCGTACCAAAATCTCGTTAATCATGCAGTTTATGCTTGATTAAAAAGCTAAATAGTACTGTTAAATAAACTGAATCAAGAAAATACTCTTTTGGTGGAATGAAAAGTAATGATGAAGCAATCATAATCATCAATGTACGTATGTATGTATGCTGAGAAAACGATTTTAGTAAAATATCACTCATAATCAGCAATGCAAGTCGCGGTTTCATTAATTTCCAACAGTTGGTCTTTTATTAATAAAAAATACCTGAAAATAGAATAAAACAATTCTAGAAAATTACTTCAATTTTTCAATTCTGTCAAATTTAACTCCCTGCCCAACAAACATCTTCACGCAAAGTTTTCGAAAGGAAAATTTATAACTTAAAAAAACAGGTGCAAAACGTATTTAAGTCTTAATTTTCCCCATTGCAGAAATGAGCAAGTACAACACATTGATATGTGCGTTTGATAGTTTTTTCTGAAAATAATAAGAATTTTCTCAATGTGGTCGTGACGGGATAATCACTGTGCCCTAACCAAGATTACTCAATCTTTGCTTTTAATCGAGTGACAAAACTTCGATAATGAAGGTCAGTGTGCAATAGATCAAGAGGCAGACCAAGAAGGAGATGGCTAGATGATGGTCTCAAAGACCAGTACGTCATGAATATCAATAGTTTTAAAATAGGAAAAGACAGGGTCGTCAGAAGGAAGATTGTAAAGCAGTATAGGGCCCATCTTGGGGTCTTGTGTCAAATTGTAAGAAGAAGAAAAAAGTTTTTGAATGGTACGATACTTCATACATTAACTCATTTTCCGTTCTTATATTCAACTAACTGGCAAACAAGGAACATATGACTATTTTTTATCGCGTTAATTATGCTTTTCCAGAAAAATTTCCGTTTCCTTAAAAATAAAAGTAACGGTTTTCTGCTTCAGTTAACGGTTATGATTATTCTTGGAATAAATGTATCAAAGATAAGCACTGCCCTATTTTTCAAATTGTTTTCTCTTTACATATTTTCCACTCATCACTATGTTTTCTCGAAAAGTAGTAAAACGCATCCTTTTCGATTTTAAAGCAAAAAACCAAACTCCTTAATGTAGCTTAACCCAGTTATTGCTTAAATTATTTACTGAACAAATACTATTGTAGTAAATTAAGTACCATATTTTCTTGCTTCTTATGAGTATTCAATATTAAAAACATTATTTGAAATTTATGTTTACTTAATATATTTGCAATCAATATTTACATCGAAAGTGCTTCCTCCTGATGGTATACATAAACTTAATCTTGCAAAACTTTAATTTAATTTCGTGACAATTTTATGTCGTATAAAAAAAAACATATTTTTTTAATACATAAACTTTAACTTCATGGTGTAAAATATTATTTTATTTTTAAAAGTAGCATAACTTCATTACATGTGTGATAGTTTTTCATTAACTACACTTTCTCGAGTAATACTTGTCTCAAATATTAACGGCAAACATTCAAAATAGTGTCTTCTTGTGCTGTTATTTATAGACTTTCGGCAGTCTAAAACTTTATAATTTATCTGCAATAATCATACTCTCACGAAATAAAATGCTGCTCTATTAAAAAAAAAACACCACAATTTGTTTGTTTTTATAGTAAATAGATCATCAAAGCAATAAAGTTTCCAATTTCACATAATTACTTTTTTTCAAAGATCTTGTATGTTAGTGTCAAAATATTTTAAACAGGTGCTCAAATTATTACTCGTGATTGCAATAAAATATTCCATATTTATCCCGGAGGTATTTTAAAGCGAGATATGAGTAACTATTTACACAACTTACAAAGTCTTTATCTTTAAAACTATGACCCTTAAAATAATAGCTATTCTTCCCTACGGATCAGTCTAACATTAAATAATTTTCATATCATCTTCAACAAGTTTTGATTTAAGCTCATTAGCTATGTGAAGCCATATCCATTTCATCAAGGAAGTTGATATTCAACCCAGTTTTGTGTTAAGGGAATATCTGAGAACTGTAGATGAGAGAAATTAGATGACCCTACCGGAGCTAAGGGATTTGAAAAGCCCTGAAATGTCAAGCAATGCCCTTATCAAACGCTCAACACAGTTAACATTAAGTTCCCTCAAGCTTAAGTCATTCTGCAGAAGATAAAATAATAATAACTTTTGTTGTAATTAGCCGACAGTGCTGTATTTTAAAGATAATCGCCTTGACCGATGATCTCAGGGTAACGTTTAAATGTTCTAAGATTTCTCACCGTTCTTGGATTAGCTAAACGAGTTTAAGCGCTCTATAAATCCATTTAACTCATTAATAAATCACTTTTATTTTCTACTCTTGAGCAAAGGAAACTTTTTTCTTACTAATAATATTCATGACACATGTTAAATATACATAATTTTATTCATTTGCAGTTTTGAATTAACTGTCTCATTTCATTCCTAAAATAGCGTTCTGGAAGAAATTCCGAAATAGATGAGGTTCCTTATTTATTGAAGATTATAATGAGTTACAAACACAGAAAAGTACTTATTTGATTGCTTAAGTCTCTAATTTGACCGTTCAGATCACTAGTTTGATCAATAAATAATGTATTGCACATAATGAAATGATCAGAAATGTTAGTAGTATTAAAGACAAAGAATGAACAATGTTTGTATTTTTTTTTAAATAATTCAATCCGCCATGCTGTTTTTTACCCGACTGCGCGTCCGCGACGCAAAGGAGGGTAATGTGTTTATCAGTCTATGTATGTATGTCCGTTTCTATGTGGCGTTCTACGGGCTAAACGCCTTGGCCAATTTTGGTAATTTTTACGTCAATCGATTTGTCTTAACCTTGGGAGTGTCACTAAACACAGGACATTAATCAAAAGTGAAATTTTCAAAAACCGGTTGCCATTTTGTCAGTTCGGGATCGGCGCACGTTGGGTGTTGCACACTGTGTCGCACGCTACCTGCGTGTGACAATTGCAGGTAGTTTTCGCTGCCAGAATTTTTTTGTTTACTAAGTCTACTAATTGGGGTCTCAATGGCCCAGTGGTCTAAGCGATTGCTTCTCTCACTTGAG
This sequence comes from Uloborus diversus, assembly GCF_026930045.1. Lineage (NCBI taxonomy): Eukaryota > Metazoa > Arthropoda > Arachnida > Araneae > Uloboridae > Uloborus > Uloborus diversus. The sequence goes on from NC_072733.1 coordinate 79,243,127, forward strand.
GCGGTGGGTCAAGACAACCTCGCTCCGGATGTACTTTCCCCTCTTTCTGATGTAAATTGTTTCATGTGTTCTTTATGTGTATTCTGTACTGTAATAAAAAAATATATCATGCGTAACGAAGGCAAGACACTCAGATTGTAGTCCTCATCAAAATAAACCCGTACAATAAGCATCCAAAAGAAAGAAAGTCTACTAATTCAATTTTCATCTCTAACATGTTGCAATTGTTTTTGCTTTGATTCAAGGGACTGAGTTTCGCGACGTGTACTTTCTTAAGAGGCTTTTTTAGTTTTGCGAGAAAGATTTGACTGACGGGGGGCGGGGTGGACTTTTCTGATTTCGCGTCATCATGAGTTATACAGGCTGTTTATATAGCTGTGCTGTGGTTGACTTAAATTCGCGCATTTTTGCCGAAGGTCAAGCACATGTAGCTTTAAGCCGAGTTAGGTCCCTAGAGGGACTAATTATCAGTAGTTTAGACCACCGCAAGTTACTTAATAAACCTCACGATACAAACAAACTCTCTCAATGAAATGACAAGGTTGCGAAATGTACCGTCTTATAATCATAATAACAATAAATAAGTCAATGAAAATTAACTAAAAAGTGTAAAATAAAAAATTATTAAATAAAAACAAAAACCCCAACTGCGTAAAAACCACAAAAACTAAAAACAACAATGTATAAGCCCATAGTTTAGAATGTATTAAGTACTACTGAATAACTACACCGTTGAAATAGTTTTCTAACCGTACACAGATAAGACAATTCATAAATTCAAAAGCAGAGTAGAAGGATCAACAGTCGGGGCCCATTCCTTTCTAATTCAAGGAACCCCGTAAAATCTGAATGGGCCCCGACTGTTGATCTTTCTATTCTGCTTTTGAATTTATGAATTGTCTTATCTGTGTACGGTTTTAAAACTATTTCAACGGTGTAGTTATTCAGTAGTACTTAATATATTCTAAACTACTGGGCTTATTCATTTTCCTTTTTAGTTTTTTTGGTTTTTACGCAGTCGGGTTTTTTGTTTTTATTTAATTTTTTTAAAATTTATTTTGTGTTTTAATTAGTCTAATAAAATTGTGTACTATATCTGAAACCAATAAGTTCTAACGCTAATGATACAGTGCCGTACATTGTTCGTAATATTCTATTTCTAACTAGAAGTTCAACACTAACATCAGCATAGTGATTGCAATACCGGTATACCGAATACCGGTATTTCGAGATATTTTGCAATTTTGTAATACCGGTATTTGCTGAGGTAAAATATCAGTATTTTCGGCAATACCTGAAAGTAATAAATATTTTCAACTAAACAATTTTCAATTAAACTTATTAAATATCTACTTAGATTTTGAATGCACATTTCTTTTTCCATAAAACAGAGCCATAATCAATCTATTGATGTCAAAATAAGGCTTCAAAAGCACGAATTAATAGATTATCATTAAACAATAGCGGAATGATTGCAAAATGATATTTTCATTACGAGATGATGAGATAAATCACATTTTTGCACCATTTTTTCCCTTTTGTGAAAGTTAATTTCGAGTGCAATTTCGAACGTATTTATTCTATGAATAATTTATCCCTACCATCAATTTCAGTAATACTTTATGATATTTTCTTTAAATATTTGTGTCAACTGTACTGAATGTTGGCAAAGCTCTTTTTCAGTTGGTAAAACAAATGGTAATTTGTCATCACCGGTATTGGTTTGTTGCCATGTCTCGCTTTATACTTGGCAATTAGAAATTATATAGTGCCTTAAACATTTCCATAGAGGTTAAGAATCATTATCATTTGAAACATATTTTCAGAAAATTAGTTTAAATATAAGGAATATAATTGTAAACAATTTCGAAAAGAACGCGAAAACGAATAAGAGAAACTAACAAGATCCATTTCAGTTAAGTTTATTGTAAATTTCAAGCGAAATGACTAATAACAAAATCAAACACAAAGCTCACCTGCTCAAGAGAAAATGATGTTAGTATTGGAAAAGAATCGTCTCTTGGAAAGCAATTACAGCTAGTTATAAATTTAAAAGAAAAAAAATACAATAATAATAATTCACATAATACAGAAGAAACACATAGACAAAAGGATTTTTCCAAAAATAACCTTCAAAAAACCGAATCATTTAAAGATGAAGGACTTCTAGACCATAGAGAAGTTTTCGATTTTTCAATTTTATTTTTATATTATAGAGTAACATGTATGAACATCATAGGTGAAAAAATTTTTGCGATACGATAAGTAGTTTTTTTTTTAATTAATTTTTAAAGTTCAAGCCATTGTGACGTCAAATGGCACAAGAAGTGACGTCATGCGCTCTTCCGCCGCGGGAGAAACCGAAGAACGTGCATTTGGCTTCGAAGACGAAACGTAAGGCTTACCTCCTCGCATTTAACTCCTCGCGTTTCTGGAGCATTAAACCTCTCATCCTCCCGGAAATATTCGAGTACCATCATTGATGTTACTTCTGGAAGATTATTAGAATGTGTTTTAACGAATCCGGCCTCCATAGTGTGTTTAAAAGGATTATTGAATTTCTAAAAAATAAAAATATCAGCGCGCTCAAAATGTCCGTAGCGAAAACAAGGGATCTTCGGCGGAAGGCTGCCCATTAGTGCCCTGCGACGTAAGCTCGTGACGTTTCAGAAAACCGCACTTTTGCACGTGGATTTTTAAAAATTCATTAAAAACCAATCACGGTGTTTTAAAATTCGACGATGGTGAATTTTTTAGTTTCGAGGGTCAATTAACAATATCCAATAGTCAAAATATGAACATGTAATAGGTTGCAACTTCCCTATTGGAGGAGGTGTATCGCTCATTGTTAACAGTACCATTGACCAGCGTGGGAGACACTTTTCACTTTTCCTTATCTTTAACTAAAAACTTATACCATATCACCTCAGTTATTCCTAAAAACAAGTAAACCGAGTAAACACCGATTGAAAATTGAATTTTGCTTCTTTTTAAAAGTTATAATAGCTCTAGAAAACTTACTACGGTGTAATAACTCGCAGTAATTTATTTTTTCGTTGTCTCTAACATTAAGCAAGTCGTGGCTAACCTGAAGAAAGTTTCAAGACTACAAAGCATACAATTTAATTTCAGTCTGCATGCAAATTCTTTCAGCAATAGCCGCCGTGCAATAATAACAATCAGTACTGTAAGAGACTAAAGAAGGCGCTTTAAAACTTGGGAGAAACCTATAATCCATCATGTTTATTAAACGTCACTTGCAGTAGAAATTCCAGTTTGCATTTTTTAGATTGGATTTGGTATCGGTGAAGTGTATTTCACATTGCCAAACATTTTGAATTTAATTCTTTTAAAGTTGCAGCTGCTCTGTTTCGTTTTTGCTTCGAGTTATAGTGTATGAAAATGCAATTTTTAATTACATTTTAAAACATTAGTCATAGAATTATATATTCACTGTATATATTTCACTGTAACCAAGCTAATTGGAAGTTTGTTCAGTTATTGATGAACTTTCGTCGATATTAACGTATTACTTTTCTTTCTCATTAATGAGCAATGAGTTATTAAATACAGCAATAATGTCATCGGTGTAAAACTTATTCCGTGTCTCTCAAGTGGCAACTTGAACAAGGCCGTGGTTGGTCTTATTAGCCGGTATACGTTTTAGGAAATAGGAGGATTGGGTAGATGATATGGTAGTTCGTTTCATATGCTGTGCACAAACTGTGCTAGAAGAAATCGAAAAAAAAACAAAAAAAAACCATAAAATAAAGACTTATCAGTGCCTCGAATGGGACAGATTAGGTTTCTCCTTTCTATTGAAGTAGACATGAAATTTTAGACACTGATTTTAAGTTCATCATGTGCATTTCCATACGTTTTTATGCTGACAATAAAGGTTTCTAAAATAACTTTTTTAGTTTAATAATTCTCTTCGTAATTTTTTCACAGTTGGCCTTATTGGGGTTCCTAAAAGGCAAATATCCTTTCTTTGTTAAAACTGCTGACAAACATAATCAAAACTTAAATTTTAAAATTTATTTATATTTTTTCTTATTTTTTATGAGTCTTCTGATGAAGGTGCAAAATATGGAGCCAATTGAATCATGAAGGAGCGAGATATAATTCCACGAACGTCAGGATGGCTCTTTTGGCTTACTTACCGTACATGTATAAAATAAAGATGTTTTAGATTTGAACTGTAAAACAAATCTTATTCTTTAACAGTAAGTGTTACTTCATACTTACTAAGGAGAAGGGACATTTATTCACTAATACCCGCGTTTGAGTTTAGTAAAAATGTCAATACTAGCATTATTGTATTTATTATACTTTATAGAATTAAACTGCTAATAATGTTGCTTCAGTGTTCATTTTTTATCAACTAAGCCATTGTCATCTTATATGTACATCTTCACCTATGAAGCAGGATAATGCTAAATATTCATCAAACTAATTTAAACAGTTAAAATTAGGAGAACAGTGGGACAAAAAATATAAATTTATGAAATTTGAAGAAGTTTTCAGAAAAATAAGATGTTTCTAAAAAGGTGTTTAGTAAAAGTTGAAACTAAAATACAATAATTTAATTAAAATAACCTCCTCTGCTGGTGAAAAAAATGGTGTCATTACATACCGTAAAACCGTACAACTTTAGACCACTTTATGTGTATTTTTCTTCATATTTTCTTTATTTTTCGCCAAAAAATGTTGAGAATTTAACCATGCACTACCATACATCTCAGCTTTAGAGTGAACATTCGAAAAAAAATTAAATTTCGCACAAAGGGAGGTGGAATTTTTTGTATTGTGGAAACTTGTGAAAGGTTGGCAAATTCAAATAAGTTTTTGTGCGAAAGCGCGAATCCAAACGATCCAATAAAATGTAACAAATGTTTTTAACATCTAAAGACTATTTCTATACTCTTGGTTCTCAATAAAAGTTTGAAATAATATAAGTATACGATTTCTTGATTAAAACATTCAGTGGTTGCAGTTAACTAAAAATCTTCGTATTTAGGTAAATTCTGCAACATAGGGTTGACTCGGATAAAAATATTTTAAATTGGATTGCAACATTGAAAATTTTAAAGTAGAAAATACTTTCTTAATATTATTCCCCTTCTAATATAACGTATTTTTACACTGCATTAAAATAAAAAATATATAACTTACAATGAAAGTACTTACAAATTTTTAATTTGCATGATTTTTAACCTTTTAAGGGCAGTAAGCTTTCTCGTAGAGTACGGTCATTTTTTAGTCAAAAAACAAGTTAAATTACGACATTAACAATATGTATGTCAAGTTTTGTGATAATTTGTTCAATAGATTTTGTGTCAGTTGTTGGAATACATATGTCCATATGATCCATTAGAGATGCAAAGTAGGGTATTTTATAGATTTTGATTGAATTATTATTGAATTCAAAAACATTTGTATAATTATAGACGCTACTTAGAATTAATTTTCATTTATAAAATGAAATAGAAGAAATACAGTGTCATTGCGATTCATTCAATTCTGTTTGCGATGTTTTCAAAATGAAATTATAGAGCATTTTTAAAAACAATTTATTATTGTAATATTAAGGTCTGATGCCTGAATAACAAAGCAAAAATATGAATTAATATTTGTCTGTATTTGTCAATTTAAAAAAATGCACTTTTGAGGCACATTAGCACCACAATCCTTGAAGAGTTAAATTTAAAGCAAAATTACTTTCTCAATAATATGCTGAATATCCTACAAGTCTTATTTTGTAACTCAAAAATTGCAATTAAATACATTGCATTACGATAAATTTTCTATTTAATGTAAAATTTCAATTATTCTCCGTCTTTCGTAAACTCTTTCTTGTTTTCTAAAAGATCGGTAAATATTCGGTTATTCCAAAAGTCCGCAAACACTTGCTAAAAATATAATTTTTAGCATTTTGGAAAAAATCATTTTTCATGTTAATACTTGGCAAGTAAAATTTCAATTTTTGCAAGTGTTAATGAACTATTGGGACACTCCAAAAATTTTCTTTTGAGTTTAAAATAGGCATTATGATCAATTTAAATACTTTTAATTCATTTAAAGCAGTCGTTTCATGCTTTCCAAATCAATATATCATAAAACAAGCAATTTGAATTTGGTGCATGTCTCCCGCAAATTATTTTTAATTTGTTAAGAACATTGGTAAATACGAACTTGATGGAGCTTATAATAAATAACAGTCAAGAAAACCTGTTGCAACCATATTGTGAACAAACTCAGTTTCATGCGCCTATAATTAAGAAAAAGATTTTAAAAAAAAGAACTAAATCGTTTGAACTCTCACAAAGAAACTTGTGAAATCTATAGTAGTACAATGTTAGTGTAACAAAATCACTACGCAGTTGAATTTGAAAGTTTGGACTGCCGTCAAAAGTACCGTCGCACATATCTTTGGAAAACTTTAACATCATACCACAAATACTGCAGAAAGTCAGCGATAGACGATAGGTAACCTCATGTGGCTTCAAATAGGAGACAAGAAATCGACAGCTCGACTGCACGAAAAATAGCATACAGAATGTCGATTTATATTTCCTACATTCGCAAAGAAAAGTGAAATTTTGAAGGAATAAAATGCGTGAAATGGACATTTTTTTTTTTTTTTTGGTCTGAAAGAGGTGATTTGTAGAAATGGAAAAATGTTTCAGGAGGGATACACTAAAATCTTTCTCTTCTGAGGTATTTCCATGCTATGACATTTGAAGCATGCTGTCGTAATGTATTGTGGAAAAGGTTTTTTGATAATAAACTGCTGAGAAATGTTTCAAACAATGAGACTTGCACAAATATCTGCTTTAAATGCACGTGAAAAAGCGGTAGAAGTTTCGAATGCTGTTTTAAGATGATAATAATTTGACTTTGAATTTTAGCTTACTAAGGAATAAGTGAAAATTATAATAAAAATTATAATTGAAAGTCTTTTTATCCAAGTCAGTCGCGTCATTCGAGTTTCCTGATTTCTATGAATATTTTTCGAAAGTGAAATAACTATAAGACGCTTTGCTTACATCGTAGGAAACAATTTATCTCTAATGGCTCCTTTTACACTTTCAATTACAATAAAAAAGAAAAAAAATCCTTACGTTTGGAAATATAAAAAAATAATAAATCAGTGCAATTTTTTTTTTTTAGTTTTTTGATCTATAATGAAATGTGCTATATATGTGTACAAGTTAATGAGTATTTCCCAGATTCTTGCGTTTTGTGACCTCAGTCAGCAGAAGAGTTTTAAAGAACAAAATTCTTGCTCAAATCATTGAATATTTATTTTTTTAATGCAACTACTGATTTAGTAACAAGAAGCTCTTAACTCAGACCTTGTGCCCGATCATAAAAGTTTTCACCATCAAAGGTTGCAGTTTCGATTCAATATAGTATGTAGTTGCGAAACTCATTTTCGGAAATGCAATCGCCATTTAAAAAAAATGGTCTGAAGTTTAAAATTACAAAAATGTAATAAATCTTTGCAACTGCTTTTTTTTAATTTTTTGAACATTGAAAAAATGTATAGGATCTAAAAAAAATGACTTTGTTTCTTTCAAATTCAAGTTTTCACAAAAATAGATAGCAGTTTTGAAGCAATATATACAATTGCAAAGCTGCTTTTCGCAATTGCAATAACCATTTGAAATACAAAATACTAAAGCTTAACATTGCAAAAATTAAATTGATTATTGTAATTTAGTTTTTTCCCCTATTTTTTTGTGCTTTAAACACATTTATTAGTTATGCTAGCTAGGTTAGAAGTAATTCCTAGAATGTTGATTTTTGTGATTATGGCAACAGAAAAGTTTTTACGAATGAAATTCTTGCTCAAACCAATGAAAACTAACTTATTTTCTACGAACTGTTAGTTTAGTAACAATAAGCTCTTAGAAAAGACTACTTCTGAACAATTGAAGATTTCACAACCAAAGATTGAACTTTCGAAGTCTTGCTATTGATTTATTTATACTTTTAACTAATTACTTCTGTTTCTCATTTCGCATTTTTAGCTTCAAATTTGTTTACTTCATATTTCTGACTTCATATTACTACACATTATCTTTTCAAATTTTATATTCAAAATTAATATTCGACACAAAGAATTATATATATTATTTCTCAAAGTAGTTTTTTGTCGGAACGCCGTGAATTCCTCAGTACGTCATTTAACTTCAAATGTAAGGCCTCATTTTAAACATCTTTCCCCGTCATTTCGTCAAAATAAGTAAATAAATAAATAAAGTAAACAGACCGTTCACATTTTGCCATTTTTTTTACAAAATGCCATTGAAGGAAAAAAAACAATGGATTACTTCAGTTATATTGCAAACTTCTGACTGATTTTTTAAAAGACAGAGCCAAATAGCTTAAACGGTAGAATGATAGGCTTCCAACAGAAAAGTTCCGGGTTCTAGTCCCTGTTCGAACGTTTTTTAAGACGAACGTTTTGCGCAGAATATCTAAGGCATTAAAAACTAATGTATTGGGAGTACTCCGTTTTTGAATTAAGCACTATATTTATAACACCGGAGGAGTAAATGAAAATGTAATATGTATTGGCTTAAAAATAAGCTTTTAATTAAAGAAATTATTAAAAAGTCAGAGTTGAGCAGCGAATCATCTTTGTATAGTTTTCTTCAAATGTATAACACTTAACGCCTAGCATAAACAAAAGTATGTCACTTTAAACATAAGTTATGACTTCACCAAATATACTTAAAAGTGATTATTAAAACTAAATGTATCATACAGTTTTATTACCTGGTTATAAACAAATGCTTATCAAATATTACCAATCTGGAGCTTAATGGTTCCCTCCCCCCCTCAGAAGTACTGATAAAGAGAAACAATTAATTCCTATTTTGATTTCGTGCTGCTGTCTGCATTTCTTATTCAGTTGTACTTATACTAGTAATCGAACGATTTTTTAATTTATTTATTATCATATAATATATAATTTCTCAAAGATGTTTTTTTTTTTGTGAGTACGCCATAACGTTCTTCAATCTTTATCAAAGTTCTTAAGTATGGTCTCATTTAGAAAGATTTTTTTCACTGTTTTTGATGAAAAATAAAGACAGAATTTGCAATTTGGTTGATTTGTTAGAAACAATCGATTTATTTCATTTTTTATTACGTATTGCTTCAATGCATAGCATCCCGAAAACGAGTCTCATTGGTTCTGTTGGTTAGTGCAGTAGAACTTTTAAGAAATGTTACGAAATAGCACATCGCTTTTTATTTGCTTTGATGTTTTGTTACGCATTGCTTTAGTGTATAGCATTCCGAGATGGAGGCCCATTAGCTATCAATTTGTAACAGCGTTCTGCTAATGATTTTTAGGGCAGGGAATTGATCATTTCATATGCCAAAACATGCAGTTTTGGAATAACGAATCCTTCTCAGCGGAATTATGGTCTTGATTTCAATGGATATATCTTAAACCATTTAGGGCAAGATACAAAACCACAGTTGTGTTGCTTCATTGAAATCAGAAGAAAGATTTTTTGAAGATTATAAGTCGTGCATATGGTTCATTTCTCTGAGGCGTTTTTTGTTGTTACTGCCTTAATATTTTATTAAACTTCAAAAGTAAGATATAATTTTAAAAAGTGTTGCACCGCTATCATTGAAAATTTAAAAGACAAGTCATATTTTTGCAGTTGTTCAAAAAAAAAAGGAAGAAAGAAAAAAAAAAGGCTCTTAAAAACCGGGTTTTTGAATTCCTTCTGGCAAGCGCGATTGCTTCAAACTGGTCAGCTAGTTATTGTTATTTTTTTACTTTATTTATTTATTTACTTATTTATTAATTTTTTAAGCAATCACGATTGCTAATTGTTTTCATTTGACCGCCCTTGATGTTGTGGTTCCTTTTTCAGCTTGGACCAGGGGCCTCTCCAGCACCACCACCCGTCGGCCTCTGCCGGCGCGCCACCTCCGGTTCCTGACCACTGTCTCCCGGAATCCGGTGGCGTGCATGTTTTACACACACACGCTCTCCCGTACACACTCACATACACACGCGGGCGCCTTTGTACACATACACACTGACACACGTACGCGCTGACACACACACACACCCGCCGTTACAAACATACACTCACGCCTACGTTCATACACGCAAGTCTACGCACACACACAAGCCTAGCCTACACATGTGCGCATACCTACACATGCACGCCCGCACGCCTACACACACGCACACAACTATACACACGTAACCGCCCAGGAGAAAGGGCAGGCTTTAGGGGACAGAAGCCGTTTCTAGAAACAATAACTCCAATGAGTAGGGTCCTGCCTAAACTCGTGACTGCAAAAAAATATTATTTAAATTCAAAATTTTAGAATTCAAAATTAGTTTTTATTTTTATTTTTATTTCATTATTTTTTTAACGCTTTGGCTGAAAGTTTCACTCGACGGGATAGAGCGTTAGACTTTCTACCTAATAATCTAGGTTCGGGTCCTTGTTCAGGAGAATTACATTTATAGTAAGTTTAAGAAAACATTTTGCGTTGGTATTAATGCAGCAGAACGCCACTCGAGAAATTTTAAGTATAATATGAGAATAAAAGTGAGTAGCATCATTTAAAGTTCAGACGTAAAGACAATATTCTTTGAGAGTATGAATGATTATTCTTTGTATGCTGAGTTTAGATTTTCTGCATTTCTGTGTTTTTGACCTTTAGTATCAATACATGCTTACTGCTTCAAAGAAAATCAGGCCGTTTACCCAGTAAACCTATGAATATTAAAAAAAAAAAATAGGGAAACATATTTCGTACGCGAATGCTTCGCACGGGTGAGTTCTTATTCATAATTGTCATATTAGATCTAATTAAGTATTATACTAAAATTTATACACAGTTTGAAGTAAAAACACGCAAGACTATACGCACCCAAGAGAAATCAAGTATCAAATCTGTATCACTTTAATCAAATTAATTACTGATTACGTAATAATAAACTACTTGTCTTCAATAAATAAATCTTGAGTAGTTAAAGTGTATTTTTAACATAATACTGGAAATGAACCTGATTAAAACATTAAAAAGCATCATTGATTATAAATGGTATCATATTGCAAAGCCTTTGATCACGTTATAAAACAATATAATGATTATAAAAAGTCATTCATAGTATTAATAACTGCATAAATTTCACATAATCTTGCAGATTTTGGACGATGGTCCATTTACAGCTGTCTTTGATATTATTTTTATTTAAGAAACAGAATTTAAAATTAATAAAAATTACATGCGAACTGTAAAATAAACAATAAGCAGCTCCAATTTAAAACAATAATTAATAGTTTTTAATCACGAACTTTCACTAAAACCGATTATTCATACAAGCGTCGAAACGAAAAGCGATCCATTGGCATTTCGTCAAAATAATAATAATGGGTTCAGAAATTCTCAGCTCACCTATAGTATCAGCAAGCAGTGGATCAGGTGTGGTCAATGGATGGAGGTGCTGGCTCCTCCCACTTGTCAATCAGGGTTCTCATTTTCTTGTGAGACCAGGAAGCAGTAAATGGCGTGGGAGGATAGAGATTGATTCAAAAACCGTTGCTAGGCAACTGTCCCCCTTCTCGTATCTGACAAACAACTCCAAGAATCGCTGCGACCGGGGATCCACTACAAATAACCTTTTTCTAAAATCGTTTTCAAGTGGAACTTTTTGAGGTAAGTCTTTAGCTTTCCGTTGGTAAAAAAAGTTTTCTTTTTATACATATGTGTGAGTTATTTAGAAGCATTGCCGAAGATAATGCAAAAAGTATTTAAAATTATTTTGTCTTGTTAAGAGAGTTGCTCACTAACCGGGTAATGTCGTTTTTCATTTTTTTTTTTTTCACAAAATTTTGATGTAAATGGCATGCAAAGATATTTAATGTAATGTGTTTCGGAATCGATTGTGCAGAGAGAGAGAGAGAGTACTGAAATATGCATTTTTCTGAATCTACAACGTAAACTATCTCAGAGTTTCGGAAATATTTCCGACTAATTTAACTTAGAGATGTTTTCAGTATTCTACTTTAAAAGTTCCGCTCAAAACCGTGGCGTAAAATACCAGATGTGAATAAGATTACAAATTCTCGATGTAAAAATTGTAATCTAAACTACTTATCAAAGTTTGGCTTAAACTCGCTTAGGAATTTACGACCCGTTTTGTTTCTTAGAAGTGTGTTACACTGTTATACATGCTATAAATTATCAAATTTAGATCGATTGTTTACGGTATTGATGTACATTTATAGCAATGTAATGTTGGATGAAATGTTTTTAAAAAAATTTTTTTTAATAATATTAGTAAAAGAAGTATATTGTTCACGAATCATGTATAATTCATGTTGTAATAATATAAATAATTACTGCCATGCACATTGAAATATCATGAAAGTTTTTGAGGTTTTAAAATATACTTTTACGCTATATATATTTCACTTTCTTGATTCGAAAGCAGCTGTAAAATTTACTTCGAAGTTTTACTGCAATCAATAACATTGATCACAATTTAAACTGCTTTAAGTTACATTTATGATTAATTTAAAAGCATGATTCAACTCAAGTGATATAGAAGGTTAAGTTTATGCGTCTCTTTGCATTTTTTAATGAAAGGCTAAAAATATTAAATAAACATGGTTTCTTACGTCCGGATTAATTATCCAATCACAAAATGAGTATGATGTTAACATTTTGACGTAAGCTAAAATAATGAACTACCAATCAAAATTCCTAATACGCGGTTCAAAACTAAAAACCACAGTTAATCATTAGAAACGAAACGAAGGAAGGAAACATTGTCTTTTTCACCATCAATATCTGTTATTAACATTAAGAAATATATCATGCAGGCTAGCTTTAGAATGTAATTGTTACTCCCTAATGGCTAAATGAATTGTCGCCTTACATCAAACGTCTGCTGTGAGAGGGAAATATTATTAAATTAAAGCTGTTTAAAAATGTGTTACATAGCAAATTGCATTTCTTTAGTGAAAAAGAAACTAGTTCAAATCTCTGTCCAAAACTTTCCAAACATCAACTCTTTCGTTTGATACATTTCAATTCTTTTTAACAGAGTTTTAAATTTATATCTCCGAGTGATGATGTAAGTCCAAAAATTGCGATTTGCTGTTTATTAGTGCATTGTATGCATACGCCTATTCCACACTGAGCCTTGTGAACGTAGTTCTTAAAATAAAATCATTTTCAATTTTTTACCATAGTTAAATAAGCGCGCGTCCTTTGCTTTGTATGCGCCTGAAAATGTTTTTCTCTTTTCCTGCAAAATTATCGTAATGGGACTTACGTCCTTCTGGCTCTGTGTTACAGAAATTACACGGTATGTCAAGTTTACAAAACCTATATCATGGATTTGCAAGCATTGTTAAAATTTTCTCTTAATTAAACACTAGTGTTTGAAAAATGAGTTAAAATGGTCATTTAATTCAAAATTTAAATTAATTTATGAATTAATTAATTAAAACTTAATGAAAATATTATGAAATATGTGTGGAACTAGACTTCTCAGTACATATTTGTTTTTATGCGATTAACGTGTAAATGTGATTCAACGACAATAGCCTCGACTGTAATTTTAAAAAAAAAGAAGGTTTTTACGCAACAAATGAAATGTATGCTTTCCACACAAAAATATCTTTAATCCATGGATCAGAACAAGCTACGAAATTTTAAAAGAAAAATGTTAACAGGATTATATATTTGAAAAAAAAAAAAAAAGATTTTTTTATGAATCATTACTCCAATATTTAAATTGAGTATAGGTTACAAACCTTTGCTGCGTTGTGGAAGTCTGATGATTGTCTTGTTTTATCTTGTTAACATGTGCTAGAGGATGGCGAATAGGAACAATTGAAGATATTTATTTAAAATACCATAAAGTGAAGAATTATTTAAATATATATATATATATATATATATATATATATATATATATATATATATATATATATATATATATATATATATATATATATATATATATATATATATATATATATATATATATATATATATATATATATATATATATATATATATATATATATATATATGATATTCAGAAAAAACGTTTCAAATGCGTGGACATTTTTGCTCTGAGAAATAGTTAATATTTTTGCAAAAATAAAGTAATAAAAAAAGTGTTCATTTGTGTCCAGTGGTGTAGCTAGAGAGGGGCGGAGGGGACGGTCCGCCCCGGGCGGCAGTTTTTGGGGGGCGGCAATTTCACACTTTTAATGTGAAATAATTTAACACGTTTCCACAATAAGTAAATCATGCTTTTGATCTTTTTCTCTAGTCAAAAAGAAAGGTCTTTGAATTCTGAGATTGTGGTGAGACTATGATAGTAAAATTATTGAAACACAAAACATGTGTTGTTCTTGTGGACATCTCAGCATTATATTGTTTGTTCTTTTCTCTTCCTTCGTCTGAAGCTACAGACTGAGGGCGGTGTCACATTTTTCAGGAAGAGCAACCGAACCTTCCTATCATTACTTAACTTCACCAAACATCACAAAAGTGCAGTTTTATGCCTTGAGTCTCGAAGCATTTCCAAGGAGTAACGCCCACCCCATCCTAGTATCCCATCGTTTAGCCTAATATTCAGTTTTTAAAATTTCAATACCAACAAATTCCTGAGGGCTGTCGCCCTGACCCTTCCTGTAACGTGATAAAAGATAGTCTAATATGTGTATTAAGAATATCAACTTCGGACTTTAAAATCCCCATCGCATCCAATGTCTATAAAAATAGCTTAAAGTCGAGTTTTGGAAACTTAAATTTCAGAAAAATGCTAAGGTAGGGACCCCAAATGTACACGAAATCACCTAAACGTCGTCACAGTTGGAAACAAATTTCGTTTTTAGACATTTCTGAGGGAAGACCGTAAAGCCTTCTTTTTTCAGTGATGAAGAGCTTGAAATGAGCAACAGTTTCGAAAAAGATTTCAGGTGGGAAACATCTCTCCGAACTCTCTCTCATGAAGTTGTCCGTCAAACAACGGCTCAAGTCGCGTTTTTAGTACGTCATTTTCTTCTTACTTGCAATCCTACCTTAGCGCTTTGACCATGGTTGGGTTACATTGATACCTCTGGTGCTTCCTTAGTAGCTTTGAAAAGTTCTAATGAATTGTATTAAACCCAACGAATTTCCCTTGAAGGCTCAAAACTGACTTTAACCAGTGATTACTCCATATTCTTCAGAAAGATTCAAGGCAAATTTCTGGATTTTTAGCGGAAAATGTTCCTGGTCTTGGCAATATATGATACTGTCAGAAATTGGGTTCGTCAGCTACCTTAATTTCCAGGAGCGCTTCTGAATTGTTTTTACAGTGTGATTTTTAGCACACGTGCTATCAAACTGTAAGAAGTTTTTAAAATTCCAACCTTAGAAGTCCTCCATTAAGGCAGATTTCCTTTACCGTGTTCCGAACAGAGGAAAAACTTCATTTGGTGCAATATATTATATGTTTTAGGCTCATGAGCTATTGAACAAAAAAAAGGTAAAGAAAAACTCAAGAAAAGAATAAGTAGCAGAAGATAAGTTTAAAGTCAAATAAAGCGAAATTTTCAAATAAATTAGAGCTCACATAAAAATATCAAAGAAACGTGCTAGTTAATTTACAAATGACACGTTAATTTACATCTCTTGCCCTTAATACGGGAGAATTTCTCCTACCAGTTGTGCTAATTGTCCATAAATTTTAGTTTTATAATTTACACAACTTCGTGTTTCAATGAGCTTTAAATGATGATTGTGCATTCAATCATCACAAGAGCAAGGAAGTTTTTTATCAAAGTGATCACTTTTAACTTAATAATTTGAAAGAGCTCACAGAAAATTTTCCATCAACTGTAAAATTTAAAGCACACATCTTTATAATTGACACTCTAAAACCTAAAACAGGTTTTTTGCTTTATATTACAGGGCAGCATATTTCAAAAAATTCTTAAAAAGACTATAACGTATTATTAATAGAATGTGTTAAAATGAAAAGTAATAATGAGAAATGTTTATAGCACATTTATCATTTCGCACGGTTTTTAATTTATTACTAAATTTATTTCAAATTATTAACAATTTACGAATAATGACATCAGTTGCTTTAACAACTGCTCAACGAATTACTTTTCTCTAAATAGGGTTCAAAAAAAGTAACTCAAAAACGTAAATGTGATTTGGATAAATCAAAATATTTCCTTCATAAATCCACAAAGCGCACTATATTCTCTTCGGCTCCCCCTTCTATTCGGTTTTCTCACGTTTTGGGAGATTGATTGGTGCTGATGGGGAAAAACTACTTTTGTTTTTTCTGTCCAGGGATTTCGAAGGAATGTAATTGTGTTGCTAGTTTGCAAAACGGGATAAGGAACGACCACAGCTTTTTAATTGAAGCCATGCTCTTAAATGTCTCTTTAGAGATTAAATTTACGAAGAAGTGACTTTTAAAATGTTTCAGTTGTCTAATCTATTAAATAGAACTAAAGATTGTGATCACAAAGTTATAATTAAAATCGATTTAAGATAATGATATAATAGAAGCAAGCACTTGAAATGGGGCAAAATGCTTTTAACTACTAAACGCATTTGCCATGTCTGACACGGGCAGCTGTAAATGGCATATTTGCACATGGCTATGTATGACATGGGTGAAGGATAGTGGCATATTTGCACACGTCCATATGCCCTTGTATGACATGGGCGAAGTTTAGTGGCATATTTGCACTTACCCATGTCTGAAACGAGGGCTCTTCTATCTCGCGTTATTTGATTTCTAATCCATGCCTAAGTAACGTTCTGATGAAAAAAGACAGGCCAGATTTTCTATTGAACTTGTTTATCATAGATGGAGCAACTATGTAGCATTTTTCTTGTGCAAACCACATTTTCTTGTGAAAGCAAATTTTTGCTGCAGTTAAAGTAAGATATCCATTTTTACTGCCTAACTGAATTTTTAGATATTCTAATGTTTCCAAGTATACTAATACGATTTAGTTTGGTTTTAATACTTGGAGATCCAACATAAACGTGCAATTAAATTATGTAATTTGTTCATAGGACATTTTTGATGACTTCACCCCCCTTGCCCCCCCCCCCAACAACTGAAATCCCCCCTCCCCAAAGAATCATAGTTAAAGAGGAGTGAGTACTCTAGAAGATCATTGCAGCTAAAACAAAACAGCTGTAATAAAAAGTCATCTCCTAAAGATTTAGTTTTTAATCAAATAAACAAGAAGACAGAAAAGCAGGGTTGTGGAGTCGGAAGAAAAATGGCCGACTTCGACTCCAACTCCTGGATTTTGAAACGTCCGACTTCGACTCCGACTCCAGAGTTTTTATTTATTTATTTATTTTTCAAATCCCCCCCTCATGGGAAGGGTGACTAAACCCCTAAACAGAAATATTAATTCCTTTTTCTTGAAATTTTCGCGTTGCATTTTATTATAAACCTAAGTTGCATACAAGTTAGACATTCCATTAGAAAATCAAATTATCCAATAGTTGTGACTTTAAAAAGAGATTAATTAAAAATACCATTTTTAAAGAAAATGAAAAGGATTAATTTGCTTCTCTTTAATGTTAAATAAGTAGATGCTTTCTAATCCTGTGCTTTCAATTTTTTAAAGCTATAACTTGAGAGAGAGGGAAAAAAAACCTTTTTTGCTAAATCAAAAAACTTTTTTTGACCCGGGTGACACCTATCTGGTGGGTCCTCAACTTAGCTATCCTCAACTTAACTTCAGAGTTTGTTAAAATATAATACTTTAATACTAACCCCCCCCCCCTCTCGAATAATAAATTTAAAATTTCAGCGAAAATATTGCTCTATATTGCGGGTAGAGGTCGGGGCAAGTTTTACACAAAATGCGGCGGTATACAATTTTGAACAAATAGCTTTTACTACGTATACCTACATTTCTTGGCTCAGTTTTTGATTTTAGTTTTATTGGCAGCTTTAGAATTAATCTTAAAATATGAAGATTTTAAGATTAATTGTAATTATTCAGTTGTTGTAACCAATGTATCATGTACTGATTTTATTTTGGACATTTTACTGAGAACCAAGCTTATATATATAGTTTTTAGATTAAAAAAACATCCATGTTTTATCGGATCTTTTGAATTCGCACTTCCGTACTAACACTTATTTGAATTTATCTAGCACCCTCAGAAGTTTCCCAACTTGCTCAAGCGATACATACATTCTCTTTACTATTTTATAATTGA
The DNA here is from genome assembly GCF_026930045.1 of Uloborus diversus. NCBI lineage: Eukaryota > Metazoa > Arthropoda > Arachnida > Araneae > Uloboridae > Uloborus > Uloborus diversus. Next base: position 79,261,403 of record NC_072733.1, read on the forward strand.
GATCGAGGTACAAAATATATTATTTTCTTTATTTGAAAGTGATTACTTAGAAAGTGTTAGGCAATAAAACTGTTTGCTGACAGTTACTATCCAGTTAAATAAAGTTAAAAAGTAAGCAAACTTCGGGACGGTGTAAGTAACTGTTTCGGAAAGTTCGAAAAACAATCAAACCAGCTGGTTGCCACACTTACAGTTATATTCTTATTAGTAAACCTTCATACATGTAATCAAACTAATTGGTAGTCAGTTTTTTTTAATGCAAGGAGGGTCAGTAAAAATTAAAAAAAAAGAAGGTCGGAGACGGAGTCGGTTTGTTTTCGAACGACTCCGACACCTTTATCCCAAAATCAGTCCAATTCCGACTCTTCGACTCCGACTCCGACTCCCCAGCCCTGAAGAAAACGTGTCGTGCCTCGTATTGAACTACATAGTTTTCTTTAATATAATGCATAGTTTTTCGTTATGTATCGTCGCTTCAGACCAACAGTTAGACATCTAAATCCAGATGGAAAAGTTAGATATCCTACAGTTGTTCCGAGTACTACAGATGTTCATAAATAACTGAATTAAAACATCTGTGAAGTCCCGTTACTACGAATACCAGTACAACGAAATATCCGTTTCAACGAAATAAATTTTCAGTCCTGATTTAATTTCCATTGCATTGCTTGAACTCCATGAAAACAAAATTTCCGTAACGAAATTCCCGTTACAGTGAACGAAATTTGCGGTCCCTTGATGTTCGCTGTAACGTGATATCACCGAATTTTTCCAGATACAAGAAGCACTGTACTCTTAAGGAAATATAAATAGTAAAATCATGCGCATAAAATTGTGCACAATGTATTAAATTCAAGTGCACATTTTAAAAGTAACTGCAATGTCACAATTAATCTACGCCAGCTGAAGGAATTATGTATTTAACTATACTTTCAATCGCGTATTTAAAAGTATTTTTTTATAAATAATACTACATCTTGCAAAGGTTTGGACTACCAATTATGCGAATTGGACATCAATGAAATTAAATTAATATTAAAAAAAAAAAGAACCCGAGAAGCATTTTTCCCGTTCGTTTACAAGAGAATAATTTATTTATGACGTTAAAGCTCTAGAACTATTTTTTCTCTCATTTCTTCCATATTACAATCAAAAAATATTTCTAAAATCTTAAATGTTTCCTTCTCAATAATATCTGCTAAAAGTTACATAGTGCTTTCGCTTTCGTAAACGGCACATGAGATATATATTTTGTCGAATATAAGCTCTCAACAAGAAAAAGTGTAGAAATGCAGAAATAACTTTATCATAGGAAAAATATCTACGGAATAAGAAGCCCAGTGGATTGCATGCCTCCAAGATTTAAATTTCAACACCTTTTATACCATGAGCTTATTTTAAACATGTGAACAAGTCTAAAAATATTGATATTTCTAACCCTGTCGGAAAGAGCTTTTACAATTCCATATCGAATTACCTTGTAAGCCTTTAGTCACTATTCATAAATGCTTTGAGCGCGTGTGTATAGATAGTTCGCGAAAGCCTATGTGCTGTTAAACATAAGAAAAAAAAACATAGAACACTATCTTTATGTATCAAAATTAACCCTTTCGTCAGAGGTTTGGATTTATACGAGTTAGAGTGAGGAATTAAAATATTGCGAAATGTGGGAAAAAGTGAACTAGCGGGGCAAAGTCAAATTGGAAAAAACACTGGCCTCAAAAAGTTAAGGTACAACACGTTTTTTGAAGCTTACCATAAAAAAATGACAGTAACAATAAAATGCATAGCTTGCATGATGATTATGAAAAAACGATAGCTACCACTTTTATTTTATAGAAAAGAACATATCTTTATAAGTGAGAAAAATTATGCAAATGTCAAGCTTTCGTACTTTTATGTGTAAGTTGTGTTGATTTTCAACTGTTGTTGGCAGTTTCTGTGACAATAGTCAAAAGAGTTTAGAAAATGTCTCAGAGGCGTCGTTTACCCAATTCGTTAAGGTGGCGGGCAGTTGGATGGATGGAAATGGGATTGACGCAGGCTGATGCTGCTAGTCGTCTCAATTTATCTTGTAGTGTTGTTCAGCAACTTTGGGAACCAGAAGATTCGGTGTCTATAAGACTTGTTCCAGGCCAACCACAAGCTACATAACCTGTAGAAGACCGTTTTCTAGTTTTCTCGTCCCGAAAAAGAAGAATCACTACTGTGCCGCAGCTCGTTGCAGACAATTTTGTAGTATCAGGAAGAAGAATTTCTGCTACTAAGGTGCGAAATAGTTTTCACAATGCAGATCTCTATGAGAGACGACCAGTTGTGTGTGTTCCGCTCAACGAGTCACAGCGAAGGATCCACTTATGCTGGGCAAGAGAACATGTTTCCTGGACCCAGCAGCAACGGGCTTCTGTGCTGTTCACGGACGAGTCCAGATTTACATTGGAGAGTGATTCAGGGTGTCTACTGATCTGGAGGGAATAGCGCACTAGATACCATCAATCCAACACTGTTGAAAGGCAGTTATAGAGATGGTGGAATTATGGTTTGGGTAGGGATCTCGCTCCGTCGTCACACTGACCTGCATGTGTTTCATGGAGGAACTCTGATTGGTCTGAGATATCGGGAGGAGACTTTATCCATATATCCGGCTATATGCTGGTGCTATTGGTAATGACTTCATTCTGATGGATGGTAATGCATGACCACACCGAGCTCGGATTGCTGAGGAGTATCTTGAGGACCACTGCTGGGAACGAATGGAATGACCAGCTCGATCTCCTGACCTGAATCCGACAGAACATCTTTGGAACTATCTCGGCCGACAGGTTGCTGCTTTAAATCCTCCTCCAAGGTCGTTAGATGAGCTGGAACAAGGCTTATTCTGTGTCAGGTCTTCGCTTCCTATTCCAGTGTTTGAAAACTTAATAAACAGAATGGAAAATCGATGCTGCCAATGCGTTTAAGTTAGGGGATACCCATTCTCTATTAGAACCCATTTTTGAATTGTTTCTATAGCATTTTACTACACAACAGTGTGATGTTCTGTTTTCTTTAAGAATGGACTTTTCCACAACTATTGCTTTTTTTGCTATAAATTGATTTTGCAATACACTCATGCAAAATTTCTATAATGCATTCAAAAAAAAAAAAAAAAACTATTTAATGCACATATCCTCCAAATTTTTTTGTTTCTACATTCATTCATTTGGGAATTAGAAGCAAAACACTTGTTGTACCTTAACTTTTTGAGGCCATTGTATTTTCGCAGTTTTCGCAATATTTTAACTACATTCTAAAAAATAAAATTGATTTCAGTCAAACTATTAATTGTTTTAAAGATCAAGGCATATAATTAAGCAAGTCGTTTTCAAAATTTGCTGCACATATTGTAATATTTTTTAATTTATCAAACATTTTTTTATTATTATTATAAGTTTTGTAATCTAAAATTGTTAGTATTAATTGTGGTCTACTGATATCCAGTGAAGTAGTAATTTAGTTAGTAATAGCCGTGTTTTTATTTTAAATGTTTAAAATTGTTCAAGTGAGCTTGGGGAATAATAAAACAGTACACTTCGTTTACTTATTCATTAATTTTTTAAATCACTTACATATTCATTTATTAATTAATTCATTTGCATTTCTTCATTAATTACTTCCCATCTTTACTCATTCATCCACTTATTTTTTTTATTTATTGTTTTATTCACTCATTTATTTTTTTCTCATATTATTTATGTAATTGATTATATTTTTTTGTTTTATTGTTTCTTTATTCAGTCATTTGTTCGTTTATTTATACATTCATTTAATGAAACATATTTTTAATAACCAATAAAAAACTACGTATTTTGGTAGCTTTATATATAATAAAAGTTTTCTGTTTCGATGTTATATATTTCCTGCCAAAAATAAAAAATAATATTTCAATGCAAGTTTTATTTAAAATAAAAAAACACAAAAAATATCTTTATGAACTGTAATTTTCAGAAACAAATTTCAATGAGTTCATTTTAAAAAACGTATGTTATCTTAACCATTTCACTTTGTCCCACGTTCCCCCATCTTACGGATAGGAAAATGCTGTAAATCAAGAGAATGCGCAATAGCAGTTAATATTACATATATTTTTCCAGAAACTTTCAAAGAAAATAAAGTATTTTTAAGTGCTTTCCACCCTTAGTATATTTTATATGATATTCGTTGAATGTCATGTATCTACATAGCTTCCTACATACCGTCCGATGAAACTGGACATACACTCGTGTGCAAAAATTAAGGGTGAAGCGGTTTTCTCAGTATAACACTGCACAAAAGCTTTCCAAATCGACAAATGTAATATCATAAGATCCTCAAGATGTACGAACATGGGTAAGGTAAGCAAAACTTCCCAAAAAAGAAATCAACATTATAAAAAGAAACTTTACTGAAAACGTAGCATGTAGAGAACAATGCGGAGGAATGCTGAAACAGTCTCGTGACAGGCGCTCAAAAAGAAACAACCGGCCTTTAGTAGAGGATATGTACTTTTCCGACTACTGTGCAGGTTTTACATGATGTGGAATATGATGCTGTCGATGAATTGTTAAGGCATATCCGCCCATTTCTCTTGTAGTGCCAACCACAGCTCCGGAATCCGGAATCATTACTGTTCGTAAATTACCTGCTACGAAGCGTTTCCATAGAAAGTTCCATACATACTCGATGTAATTTAGATCTCGAGATCCTGCCGGCCAATGCATGCGTTCTGTATACGTGGAATATGGTAGGGTTTTGTCGTCCATGAAAAGGAATTGAAGACTCATAGCACCTCCAAACGAAGCAAATAAGGAGGAAAACCTCGTTACAATAGCAGATCACAGTAATTAAACTTCCTTTGAAAATGAGAAGGTACGTACGGCTTCCAATCAAGATGCCTCCCAAAATGCGAATTCCGCGACCTTCAAAACAATTTTTTTGAATGTGTTGGAGGGGTATTACATATTCCCTGCTTTCTCAAGATGTGTTTGGTTCCAGAATAGGTACCGAAACCAAATCTGCCCTCCTCCATATAGAGGACCATATCTAGGGCTCGACCGATGGCATTTTTTGGCCGATGGGCCGATGCGATTGTTGGCCGATTGTTCAAAGATGGCCGATGGCCGATTGCCGATTGTTTTCCTCCAAATGGCCGATTGCCGATGGCCGATGGCCCATGCCATTGGCCGATGGCAAAAAAAAAAAAATCTAACGGAAATAAATTGTAAGATTGTCAGGGATTTAAAGGATCATTTTTTCATTTCACTTTACTTCCTTTCTAACGAATAAGGACTTGTAATCAAAAAAAAAAAATCAAATTTCGACCTAATTTCTATTTTACGATCACCCAATTTAAACTTCACAAGTTTTTTCGGCACATCTGTACACGCATATGTACCAAAGAACATATAGATGACCAAAATATCCATTTTGAACACCTTCTCAGTTAATTATCGCAAGTTCTCTTGGGATGTAAACTTGCGTCACTCAGAAACGTTATGAAATAGTAAATTGAAAACTCATACGTACGTAGTATGATCTAAAAGTTTGAGGACAAGCAGTATAAAACCTTACCTTGAATAGTTCACATTACCGAAGCACATCTATCATCTATCTGCAAAATTGTCACCTTGAACGACTATGCACTTCTGCCAATTTTCGTATAGCTTTTAGAAGTACTCATGGCAGCCATTTTTCGCGACCTCCTATAAGGCATCTTGCACTGCTTCTTTAACTTCATCCTGGGGTAGAAGGCGACTTTCACGTTGAGGATTCACGGTTTGATTAATCAATGGTCTGATATGACAAACAAATACCGTACCGTTTCGTCGGACTTAGCTCTGTGTGACTCTTACCTGTTCCCAGCAAACAAACATTTGCATGGACGCCGCTTTCTTCCGTCAGGAAAAGATAAAGCTGCATCATAGTAGGTTGCGAAAAAGGCTTCCAGGAGTGTTTCCAAAAGTTATATGAACACTGGCAGAAGTACATAGTCGCTCAAGATGACCCTTTGAAGGTGGATGTGCTTCGGTTAATGTGAACTATACATTTTATACAGCTTGTCCCCGAAATTTTGGATCGTACTACGTACAATCTATATAGGATGTAGTTATGCTTCTCTTTTTTGACTGTTGTAAGATGATAGAGAAAGAACTACAGCCGAAAAAAGAGAAAGAAAAAAACAAAAGGAAGAAAAACAAAGACACTGTTTAATATCCAACTGATTTGTTTTCTTTTAATTGAACATATAACTAAGATTTCAGCAATGTTGTAATAATGTATGGATTATGTACGCTATACATAGTTAAAAAACATTAAATTATGTTGTTTAATCATTCAAAAAAAAAATTTAAGAATAAAAATATGAAACCGTCAACAAATTATGCAATTAATTGGAAAGATTGCACGTAGAAATGTTTTAGTCATGAAATTAAACAAAAAAGGGAACAGATAAATTACAATATTAAATCAAAATAGGAATATTTTAATATTTATTCAAAATTTATGAATAGAAAAATTTGCATTTTTCATAAAAGCTATAAGAGTGACATAATTTTTTCTGAAAAAAGAAATAGCCATGAAAAGAGCGAGCTTCTTAAAACTTAGCTACAATAAAAAAAAAAAAAAAAACTCGATATTTACTCCAAGTAAATAGTAACGGAATACATATACTACTTGATCTGATGTTTGCGCACACAATATTGAACAAGTTGATTGTTTAAAATCTTTTATAAAGCACTACAAACAAGTTCAAATTAAAATTTTCAATTTAACAATAATTTTCTGAAATTTAAAAAATTGCTTAATAGAAAATCCTTGAAACTTTTATGTAAAATATTATTATAAATATGATGTAAACGAAAATAACTCGTTCATTGATGTTATAAAAATACATGAAAATAGTTACTTACAATAGAAAAAAAATCGATCGCTATAAATGATGCAAAAAAGATGGCGCATTACGAAATAAAGATAAATTAAGAATGAGAAATACGCAAAATGACATTTCTTGAGCAAAATAAATAATCGCTAAATATTCAAAAAATGCTTGAAACGACGAGGGAGGGGGGTCACCCCCTGATTTTGGAATAACTCACAACGTTAAACTTCGTTCACAACTTCGTCCTCATTTGTTTAGTACAAAACCACTACCACCAACGCCTCGGAAGAGTTTCTGAGTCGACTTAAGCACTTCCGAAGAAAAAAAATCAAAAGTCCCTTTGATTTCCGCAATTATGTCACCATTCAAAGCGTCTTTAATCAATTTCTTACATTAATGCTCTAAATTCTTCCTAAACAATAGATTAAGTTTGAAAAAGAAAATCTCCAATTTTATAAATGGTGTTAGTTTTAAACAACTCAGATGTGCAACTAGAGTTTAATTTCAGAATTACAGGGAGGGAGGGGGGGCAGGCAAGAGTTCTAAAAATTCTCTTTGGTTCAACGGAAATCTACCAAAATGGCACAAAAACCGGTTTCTCCATCTCATATGTGTTTCCATGGTCTCCCCAATCCGGCAATATTCACTCTATAACAAAAAAAAAAAAAAAAAAAAAAAAATCGCGCCACTGACGCCTACACACTGCCGAGCCAGACTACAGTGGTTCATGGCTCGATCGGGTTGGTATGGTGCCGACTGGGGATGTATAGTCTTTAGCTTTTAACTGTGTCATGACGATCATCGAAGACGTGTTTGGAGACGCCCAGGGCAGAAGAGGGATCTTGGTTTCACTTTTGTACGCCACACTGGCCCTCAACAAGGCATTATGGTCTTGGGTGCTATTTCCTTTGATAACTGGACCCCTTTGGTCGTAATTAGAGGTACACTTACTGCACAGTGGTACGTCGACGACATTCTAAGACATGTTTTGTTGGCGTTCCTTTTGCAGTACCCTCGGCTGGTTTTCAGCAGGACAATGTAAGATAACATACGGCATGTGTTGCTATGCATGTCTGCAAACTTGTCAAACTCTTCTGTGGCCTGTTAGATCGTCAGATCTCTCTCCCATCGAGCATGTCTGTGATATGATGGGATCGCGATTGCCTCTGGCAAGGAATGTTGATAACCTCGTCCGACAATTGCAGCGAATTTGGCCGGAAATACCGCAGGACAACCACCGGGAGCTTTATCGGTGTTTCCCACGTCGTTGCTTCAGCTTGTATCTAGGCTAGAGGCGGGTCAATACCTTATTGAACTTGTTACTGTAACTCTGACATAAATTATTCAGTTATTCTAAGAATTTAATCATTTACTATTCTGTGCATTGTCTTCCTATCCACCAATTTTCGTCTCAATCGGATCACTCTTTCTTGGTGCGACGATTTTTTTGTTATAGAGTGTATGACCAAATGATCGTCAGTCTGAGACGCTGTATTAGTTTTGTATTGAAATAAGTAATTAATAACCACAAAAAATGAGTAAATAGGCTTTTTAGAACACCCGATCGAAAACAAAAAGGGAAATGCACAACTGGAACGTACACACACCCCACATGCAAAATTTTAACCTTCTACAGCTTACCATTTTTGAGTTATGACTTATAAGAGATACATACGTACATCCAGCCGCAAGAAACAACGCAATAATTAACTTGTATGGTAACTGAATGTAGTATTAAAAACTCTCTCTGGGGTGACTAAAATAGAAATTCATACTGAAGTTTAAGGAAACAATTTTATATGAAAACAATAACTCTCTTTACTTTGCATTAAAAAGTGAAACAGCAAAGGTCTTTTTTTTTTCGAAAACATCGGCCAATTCCATCGGCTTTTCGATGCTTTTAATGCCGATGGGCCGATGTTTCCTGCAAGTTAGCATCGGCCGCCGATGCCGATGCCGATGCCGATGGCTAAATTGTCGAACCATCGGTGCCCGATGCATCGGTCGAGTCCTACATATCACATGAATCATATGTCCCATTTGAGTATTCCCGAAATTACACAAAAAAAAAAAATGCTTCTGTGATGAGCAGCTAAATAACGCACCGCACAAGTCAATCGTCAAACAGGCTACTACTGTGCTGCCTTCTGGTCACTGTAAGACACGATTTCGGTTGCACAGTATTCTGTTTCATGTGTTTTGCTCTTTCTCTAGCTGTCTGCTGCCTATTCCTTCTTTACCATAGGGCAATTTCTTGGCTATCTGCTGCCTTGATTGCTTGCGGTGGAACATTTCTGAAGTGTCGGACAGTTGTTCTTGCAGCTTGAAATTGGTCTTCAAAGTAGTGAAACGATGCTATAAGCAATTCCTGAGCTCTGCAGTCACAATTGTCACGTTTCAACCAATTTCAATGTTTCCATTGATTTGAACTCAGATAAAATCCTTTAGATGTCGCTTATAGATGGATTGTTCGACATTTCATACTGAGGTATACGTAACTCAACGTCGCGTCGTCTAAACTGAGACACGCAGTGCAATCGTTCACTCAGAAATACTTACCTATCACCACCAGAGTCAATTATCCCACTCTGACACTCCCCACCTAGCCAAGCTGGACGTGTCTGCATGTGTACATAACTAAAGAAAAAAATATTAAAATGAAAGAAAAATACTGCTACTTTTTTTCAAGTCGTACAATTTCATTCTTAGCCAAAAAGCATATTCTTGGTTCCCAATACAGTAACATTATAGCACAATAACAAAATAGTGATAAAATTATATCTTGTTATACAATTTCCAAATAACCTAGTTTATGAAGCCAATCGTATATTTAAATATTCTATATTTTATGAGCAAAAAATTAAAAACTCTTTTTTATTTGCCCCGGATTAAACTGGAACTCTTTGCTAGAGCTCCAGCTATTAATAAATAATAATTATAATCTCATATTTCTTCCTAGAAAATTTAAGATACGATATGAAATATACTGTGTAATGAAAACTAATTCAATATCTGAGGGTGATATTGATATATTTTATGCACATGAAGACAGTAAACAAATTTAAACATTCCCTTTAATCCTGTTTCATTCAAAGAGGGATTAAATCGGAGTATCTAAAAGCTTTAAGCAATTACATAACACTGCGCTTTTGTTTGCTTGGCTTAAAGAGTAATCAAAGTAATTAAGATGATTTATTTTCCTGAAATATGTTCTCATTTGAAATTTAATCGGTTGTTCAGTTTCTGAGGATGGACAATCTTCAGGAAAAGATTTAAGAAGAATAAAAATTTGACTAAATAGAAAATCGTTTATCATTCACAGGTCAATTCAGATGAAGTAAATAATCCTAGTTATATTATTTATCATTCATTAAACTAATTAAACATAATTTGAACTATCTTTTTTAAATACCTTGTGATTTTACAGATTTCTAGCATTTTTATGATTAGCATAAGAAGAAATCATGTTTTTCTTTTAGGAATGAGAAAATGGCATTTTTTAACGAACAGATCTTTGTTTTATTTTGAGAAAAATTCGCATTTATTTCTTGGTCGAAAAGCAAAGTAAACGAAACATTTTGTGATAACTCGAAGTTGAAAGATAAGAAGACTTGGGGATGATATCGGTATAAGAGAAATAGGGAGACTTCGTTTTTAAAGGTTTTTGGTGCTTGGAGTATATTTTACTTTTACTTTGCAGGAAAAGAGGGATTACGCAACACATACACACCGTGTTTGGTCATTGTATAAGTTTCTGGGCATTTGAAGATTTAAAAAACAGAACATTTAATTATTTAAACCGAGTCCTAAACAGGCTAAGTAAGTAAAAAAAGGTGGCAGTTATCATTTTTTACCAGTCAATCAAGTAATAATAGCAAATACAATCTAAAAAATAAAGTGGATAAGATATTATTGCATGTAAAGAGTAGAATAAAGAGAAAATAGTATTATCAGAACTAGAAATTATGTTTCGGGAATATGTTTTGGCTTAAGGGGGTCCGGGACACAATAATTGTCTAATTTTGCAATTTTTTTTATCATGTGAAAAATTACTCCGTTTTTTTCTGCTTAAAAGGACGTTTGAATCTTGTTTCTATCTTAAATTGAACGAAAGATATAATTATTTTTGTTACATGCATCTAACTAATGTGTACCTAACTTTAAAACTTTACACGCGTTTTTCTCCATGATGCAATTTTTCACGATTTCTTGCACTCAAACTCTTATAAGTCAGGAACCGATAAAGATAAAGTAATGAAACTAGGAGCATATCTTTTTCAAACAGTTTACTTTAATTTTTATTCGGCGAATTTGAAAAAAAAAAAACGTTTACTGCAAAAATTATGATTTTTTTTTTAAAAAGTATCTTTGAATTTTTCGAAATTTTTCTTCAAATATTTTTTATTTTTTATTGAATCAATATTTTTAAAATCGCCGAATAATAATTGAAGCTTAGATATTTGTGCGTAATTTATTTTTTAAAAAATGAAAATTGATCAAGAATGTTTTGAGTTATAGCAAATTTAAAGCAACCCCCTTTTTTTAAAAGAACCAATTAAATGTAAGTAAAAATTTTTTTTTCCATATTTATGTTATGATTTTGCTTATTAAATAAATGGTGAATCAGTGTAAAAAAATTCAAAACTCTAAAGTATATAATAAAAAAAAATTCAAAATGTGTCCCGGACCCCCTTAAGGAATGTGGGTGGCTAAGACTGGATAAACGAATTTAATTCTTGAACTATATTATTGAAAAAGTAATCAAAATTTGAGTCTAAACCTAGTCGCTGCTATGTAGTTAAATTTTACATCAAACATTGTTTCTGTCTACTAAATTAATAAAATCTTTTAAAAAAGATTTTAAGCTCCTTAAAAAGTAGTTGCATACAAAAATGATTACAAGCCGATTCTGATGGTAGCTGTGAAGGCAAAAATTATAAATAATTTGTTTTATTTAGGGTTTTTGTTTCTTATAGCCATATGTGAATTATTTGGATGAACGAATTAGAACATGTAAAGAGGCTGTCACAAAAAATGCTTATGGCATAAAGCAGACGAAACCGGTCAAATTATTTTTTTTAAAGTTATTTAAAGGAAAGAGATATTACCAAATCGATAACAATTGTAAATATAACCACTGAAAAAGGAGTTTAAGTAAGAAAAGAATTTATCCAACAGTTAACCAAAAAACGAGTAAAAGAAAAAACAATTTTACACACAGTGTAAAGTTATCTAAATACATATTTAAAACGCATTGGACAAATATTGAGAAAATCATACTTTTAACGAACAGCGTCCAAGTTCTTAAACGCCTTTTTTTTAAGGATAGTTTCTTGCAGTAAAATTATTTTTAAAACCTAGTATAAAAGATATATTCTGCACTAAGTTTTATATTTCAACGCCCTAGGGGCATGTTTTATTAATAGCTGACTGTGCTCAAATTTTGAATGCGTTGTTTTTATCGAAGTGTCACAAAATTAGTTGAATTTCCAACTCCCTTCTCCCACACCCAAAATATCCCTACATACACGCAAATATATATGTATGTGTGTAACAACAGTTCAGCAAATTATTTGTTTTAAAGTTGGCACATTAACTTTTTTGTGCACGGAGGAGATTATTTTAAATGATAACAATTTCGGAAAAGCTCTTAATTTGTTCCGGAATTCAAATCGATACACTACTGCTATTGTCTTAGAAAGCGTCAACGTATTAAATTTCCAACAAAGAAATAATGGTTTTTGTTATTACTGATCCCACAAGAATTTCTTTAAGCGCAGCATCATTTATCTTAAATATTAATGATTAAGATATCAATAAGCAAAACAGAATCACTGAACTACAGCTATTCAGGAAACTCAAGTAATTAACAACTAACTTCATTTTTCTATTTTTGCAAATAAAACTCATTTAACGTTCGCGTATTTCCACATAAGATAAATTTGAATAAAAGTAAAAAAGTAAAATTTTACTTGTATTTAAGAAAACAGAATCATGAACGCAGTAAAGGAGAGAAATAAATTAAATTCAACTTGTTATTCAAGCTGAATTTAATTGAAATACATTGATTAATCTGGCTATTTGCTTAATTTTTAAATCTGTGACGAAATATAGATTATATATTAATTGCTAGTTGGTTTAAAGTGTGATATAAGGTATGTGCGGATTATAAGGCCTATCTAAAGGAAATTTGAAATAAAACAAAAACTATGCATCTGAATCAAGAAATTGTAATATTAATTAAACATACAGATTAATTACTACAAGAAACTAACAAAAAATCACTAGTTTTGCCGAAAACAAGCATGAAATAAAACATTTTTTAAATCGTTGTCATTAGGCTTTATTATACTATGATAGGATAATAAGGCATAAGAACTTCAACACTCTTAAATAATCAAAATAAGCTTTTAACATTGTAAATTGAGATCAATTTTAAATTATATACATTAATCATGCATAAAGTCTTTAAAATGACAAACAAATTCTTTGTTTAACAACCGTCAGAAAACTCAAAATTATCTTTGTCATAGATTGTCCCACCGCCGCTTTCCTTATGATACCACCTGCCGCATTTTAGATATAGTCTCATATCATGCATCTTATCCTCTCACAAGTGAGTGACAGTACCAAATAGCATCATTTTCTTTAGTATAATTTCCTGCATTACTGATTTACGTCTTTTTTTGCTTTCTTCTCTTTCTTATTTCGGTCAAACAAGAAAGTTTTTTTGAAGAAGAAAGTTGTTTTTTTTTTTTTTTTTTTTTCCATAATTTTCTCTGGTGTAGGCATAAGCTCCTGAAATGCTGTACTTGTTCATTGAGCGAGCCGCACATTGCCTTTTTCAGCGTTTGAACTAGAACCGTAAACCATGTGGTAAAACTTTTCCGAAAGTCTGCTTGGGATACTACTATAACAGTGACCCAATTAGCAAGCAGTCGTAACTACTTATAAACATTTATAATATATTGAAAAAGATTTAAAATAAGATGTAAAACTGGCAAACATTGTTGCAAAAACAAAGAAGTATAATAAGGCCAGCGATTAAATTTGGTAGGCCTTATTAGCTGCTGACATCCGTGCAAACAAATCGCGTCGCACTGGTCGCAGCAAGTGAGCAACATGCCGCGATCAGTATGAATTGTCATCTATGAGTGTTATCTACCTACGAGTGTGTCCTTGAGTGGATACGAGCATTTTAAATTGTATTTTTATTGTTTAGGCCTTATTAGCCGACAGGTCTTAATAACCGCACCTACGTTACATTATTCTGACTTTTTTTGTTAATAATTGGGACTCTTTCATACAACTTGTAATTTGATATTACACATTAATTGCATTTTTTTCCTTCGGGAAAATTTAACACTGAAGTCAAGTCTGAAAAGTCAAATTTTGTTCTTACCCCATTTTCCCCACACATGACAGAAATTTCTTCATAAAAACGAGGAAAGTTAAGTATGAGTAGCATCTAAGTTAAATTTGTTAGCGAGCTTTCGGAAAAATTAGCTCTAAAGGTACTTAAAATAAACAAATAAATAATGAAGTAAATAGACAAATGAACATATAAATATCTCAGTATATAAATAGTTGTAAATGGGCGTGTGTGTATGTGTTTATATTCCTTATACAGTTTACGTCGGCCTTAATTTGCAGCGGAAGTTCTTTGAATCTCAGGAATTCACATAAGGGGGTATTCACTGGAAAATCCGTGAAAAGGAAAGTTTACGACTAGTGATAAAAATGACTAAATTTTTCTTTAATTAAAAAAAAGAAGATCAATGAGAGCTAAATTTAAATTTTGAGTCAGATTTATTTTACACGTTGACGGGAAAGTTTACGATATTTCTTTTTTCCTTTACTTGAGCCAGATTGTTCAACTTGCGCCACTTCACACAAAACCTTTTTTTAGAGGTAGACCTTGCAACGCCAGGCAAACGCAGCTGGTAGATAAATAAATAAATTCATGAAAGAGTAAATAAATATTAGAAACTGTAAAGGTTTGACCTGCTTTCTTAAACGAGAGTTTTCTATTTTTTTCTTAACGTTAGAAAATTTTCAAATTGACATCATTTGTTTCCTTAAGGTGCATGACAACTTTTTGTTAGCTAATTTTTTATTTACATTTTATATTAAACTTTTTTACTGCCCATTTTTCGAGAGGGTCCAAGTTGTGTTGAGCTTTTCACTGGAGGGAGGTTTGACCCACAGTGGTTTAAAGTTACAGAATTGATGCTGAAATAATTACCTGTCTAATGACATGCTATTACAAGGTACGGGCAATAATTACATCTAAGGAAATATGTAAATTGTTAAATGAATTCAATATGAATCAGTTGGGATTATAATCGCTAGAAATGTCCCAGTCAAGTTTCATTTAAGTAGCAATTCTCTCTGTGCCTCTACTGATCATTGGATAGAGGAGTTTAATGACAACTGTTTTTTGGGTACTGCTTCAACAACTTATCTTTTTAGAACAAATTAAAACTGAAGCTCAAGAAAACTTATGGAAAATTCAGATTCACTTAGTTTTATGGAGCGACCAATGTAATTAAGGAAAGTTTAGAGGACTTAACATTTTACAAAAAATCAACGATACAACAAATTTCAACGATACAACAATTATTTAGAAGTCTTTGAAATTGCAATCTATAGCAATGGAGACGCGAAATTATTTTTGTTCGGATTCCTCACATTCAAAAAAATGTAATCAAAACTGTTTTATTTGTTTCCTGGTTCTTAATATTTTGATAATATTCCTTTATCTTTCCCCTATTGTGCATCGTTTCGATATTTGCTTTGGCAAGGGTATCATAAGATACTTGATTTGTTGCGTTTTCTATCACATTTGGTTTTTCTAGGTCTTTATTTTATTGCCTCCCATATTCCGAAATAAAAGGCACTTGAGTTTAAAAAAAAGTTTACCTAATGATTAAAGAAGGTGAAGAAGGAGTGAGTATCTGAATAAGTTAGTTAACAAATGAAAAAAATCAAGTTTTAGTTGTGTTTAGTTGATTAAAATAATATATTACCAGGTAGTGCCGCAAATGAATAGCAATGTTCTGATTGCAAGTTAATACCAAAAATACTTCTTTTATTTTAATTAATAACGCTTAAGAAATAATATTGACTAAACTAGTTAAATGTTGTATACAATTTATAAATTGGTACATCGTCAAATGAAACTAAATGGTGAGGCTTAATCTGCGTCAAACCTACCAGAACTGACGTTGGTCGAACCTCCTTTAACAGCCTTTTCAGCAAAACGATAAAAAAATACATTTAAAAAAACAGTGAAAATAAAAAAACAAGTATGATTTCTTTCAGTACATCAATCTGAGAACACAAATAACTTAAACTAATTTTGTGCAAATAGCGCAAGAGAACTTACTTCAAAAAATTACTTTTTTGCCTTAAAAAGACTTTGCATATGCTCCTTGATTCTGCTTCAAAATGGTCTGAAATAGAAACAACTTTAGATTCTACTTGACACCACGCTGTCATATAATTCTCATCAGTTAAACAAGCATTTCGATATGAAAAAGAAAGAGTGGGTCAAACCTTTCTATTCGAATCTCCCCAGTTTACCCAAAATAAAAGACTATAATTAACTTTGTAAGTGTATGAAAAATAGAAAAATAGTTAAGACATCGTGAAATAGCAAATGTATGTTTTGCGGTTTTCTAATTCTGCATGTGATTCTTTTACGATAATATTTTTTTAGTGGTGTTTCTCTATTCAGCAAAATACGTTTTAGAACGAAGGAAATAGTTCACTCATTTTTGATTTCCTATAATATTTTAAAAGATTATTTGAATCGAGGAATAATTGTTCTTTCTGCAGAGTAATGTTAAAATGTCTGCGTATAAATATTTTACAACTCTAGAGTACATAAATGTATTTATGGTACAAAATAATTTCTTGATCAGAAATGTTCACAAGTATTCATTTCGTGAAATTGAGTGAAATTTTTCTTAAAACTGGATTTCTCAGTTTAAAAATTACACATATTGAGAAGTACGGTTAGTACAAATGAAATGTTATTTGCGAAGATACAAAAAAAAAAAAAAAAAAAACTTTTTTGGACATTTTTCCAAAATAATTTTTTATATCGTTTTTATATCGTCGTTTGTTATCTGTATTGATTGGATTTCGTTTTCAATTCCTTCTCGAAATTCCTCTTTAAACGAGCATGATATTTTCAACTAAACGTTTAATAAGTTAGAATGAGTGTTTAATGTTTGGTCAAAGTAGTTAATATTTATTGCGAATTTCATATTGGCTATCAAAAGTAATGTTTTGCTTTAAAAAATGCTTCATGAATTTGCAGATTTTTTTCTGTAAATTTTTTTTAAAATCATATTTTAACATTTTTGACTTTTTAGGTACACATTTTGAACCCGTTCAAATTAATCTAGAAGTCGGTTTATTGGAGGTATATTCAAACAGCGATAAGTAAAAAACCTATTCTTAGGGCAAAAAAAGGGTCACTGCATTCAGAACTTTCAACCTAACCCTCATCAGAAAAGCGGGTTAGCTAAAATATATACCGGTACACTGAGAATTGTCATATAAACTGGAGTTATCGGTAATCTCTAATCTCGGATTTAATTTATAGTATTCCATTTCCTTCGAAAACGCACCATTTGTAACTGATTCGCTAATGCAAAATATTTTGGGGCAAGCCAGGAGTTTAAAAACATTCTAAAAGTTCTAAAATGTAACTAGTTGCGCAGTTAATTAAAAATTAACGTAATTTCATATGCTACTAGTATTGCATGGGGTGCTTCAGTTGAAATAGCTATAAATTCAGTAAAAGTTATAGCAAGGAATAATACGGACTAAACCCCAGTAAAATATTTTAAATGCCCCTCCCTCCATCCGCACGAAAAACATTTACCGTGGTTTGCCAAATAGATATGTATGTATATATTTAGTCTTTAAAATGAAGCGTATACGGGTCTCTCTTTCTTTACACACACACACACACACACACACACACACACACACACACACACACACATATATATATATATATATATATATATATATATATATATATATATATATATATATATATATATATATATATATATATATATATATATATATATATATATATATATATATATATATATATATATATATATATATATATATACAACGCACATTACATAAGAATCAGCAAAAATTATATCAGAAGCATTTTGAAAGCACTTTTTTTGCCGCACGGTGTTATTGAAGTAAAAATACAATTAGCATTGTAACTTTTCATTGCTATTGAAAAAAAAAGGAAATATCGTAGGGTTGGAGGCCCAAATATCACAAATGTTTCGAATATCGCACAACATGCTGACTAGTGAAGTGGCGACGTAGGCAATAAATACTGTAACTATTACTTAGCTTATTAGTTTAGCGATTATTGGTTTCCAAATCGGACTGAATCGGACCTAAAACCGAACTGAACACTGCATGTGTTGAATTGTGATTGTGAAAGCTATCCATTGCAGATTGAGTGAAACAAATAACTTGCTGAGTAGTGGAATTATAACTCCTAAAACCGGACTAAAAAGATGACAGAATATTATCATTTTCCAAATTCCACGTGTCTAGAAGCGACCTTACGGTCCATGATTTTGGAAAGCATACTGGCTAGAAAGATAGGTCTGTAGTTCTACAACTGATTGTTAAGATTCTTCTTTTTCAAAATTGGGAAAATAATTGCCTTTCTATTTATGGAAAGAATGGCTTCATTACAGCTATGATTAAATAATCTTTAGATTCAAACGTTTTAGAAATTCGGGATGGATTTTGTTCGGAAAGATAAATATGTGTATATTAAAGTGCTTCGTTACAGAGAGGGCATTTAAATTTTTTATCATCTTGTAAATCCAAAGCAAGTAAAACAGACGTAATTAACAAATTAGCGTAAAGTATTAAAACCAAAATTTGAGTTTTCATCTAGTGATTAATGTGCAGTAGCTTAATATACACCAACTCCTTACTTATAATTTAACTTTCGAAATAATCATTAAAACCCCTTTTAGCCACAACTGAAAATAATTAATCATCAATTTTCTTGAATTAAATAGTACTGTCGCCCCTTTCTACGTAGGAGAACACGGTTATATTTTTAAAATTAATTGCCAATATTTTCGCTCAACGAAAAAAATAAAAGACTTGACTGTCTCGGTTGACAGAAAAAGACACTGTATAGTTTTGGTCTATTTTAACTGTAAACCAGCAATTATAATCATTTTTAGCTGTTTTGTTTTGTCCAAAAATGTAATGTACATCGTAATTTCATTGATCTCATGTTAAATGTCTGAATGTCTGTCTCATAGTTTTTTTTTCTAATTATGACTTGCACTTGTTGGTATTTCTATTATTCATTTTAACTTATTTCTGAAATAAATAAATAAATAAATAAATAAAATAAAATAAAATAAAGCGTGCAGAAAAAGAGGTTTTAAGACAATGTTCAATACATCGGACGAACCTTGCAATTAAGTTACTATATTTAAAGTATTTTTACCGTTTCTTCTAAAAAGGGATATATCTAGAAGCGAAATACACGGATATTATAGGTATCAGAGTGTTCTTAATATAATTTCTATCGCTTTTAAAAATATAAATCTTGTTAATAATAAAAAAAAAACGCACAAAAATGCGTACAAAACTTTCCCCGAACATTTTAGTTTATGAAAGCTGTACTGACATGACTTCGAAAGGAAGCGTCAGTTTCCTCTCTTTTCGGCAAACAGTATTTCTTGCACTGGCAGTAATGTTGCAGGAAAATAAAGATATAGCAATTTTTCATCTTTCTAGCAGTAGCCCTTGAATTGTATTAAATAAATGAATAAAAGTTGGAAAGAAAGCTTAATCATGGATTTAGTTTATAATTTATTTATAAATCAATGAGTTATAAAAAAAACTTAAAAAGAAAACTGGGGGATATTGAGCTGGGGAATAATGCTTCTGTCGGTCCATCATCTACCTGTACTTTTTTTTAACTTTTGAGATCTAGGCCGATTCAAGCAAAGAGTTCTTTGTGCAGAAGAACACCGTAACTTCTACAGAGGTTAAAAAGAAAAACATCCTATCTGACTAAGGAAATCTTGTACATTAAATGTTGCTTGCATTATGTATTGCATCATATTGTCTAGTTCTCAACTAACTTGACCCGTAACGGTTTATGAAACATTTTGCGACGCAAGATGGTGAGGCGGAGTGTATTTAACTCCAACATTATATCTCTTGTGTACTCGAAATAAAACTAGGATATTAAAATAGTAAAATTTTCAATGACTTTTTGTGTTCTTTATAGAAATTCAACTGATACAGCACCCTAAGTGTGCGTGCCTAGCCTATATTAATAAGTATTCTGCACAAAACTTTAGTATGTCGATACAGAAACATTGACATTTTTACAAAAAATTTAATTCAAGACAACAGTACAAACTAACTACGTCTTGAAGAAAATAATTGATTTAAATATGGAATAAAAATAAGTACAAGTTTTTCCTTTTATAAGTAGAAATTACAATGGAAAAAAGTGTAACACTTTTCGTGAGGTGTGGTTTGGTGAAGCGCCCTTCAATTCTCGCAAAATAATCGACTGCATTCAACGCTACGTTGCTATCTTTACTAAGAATAAAGCTGAAAGTATATGTCTTTGTATGTCTGGATCTCTGTTACGCGTAAAGCGCCTAGATTTTCATAAAGTTTGGCACAGAATCTGTTCGTAGCAGAGGGAGGAGCACCTCTAAGCGATTTTTCGAAAATTCGATTTTGTTATTTTTCTATTCAATTTTAAGCCCATTTTACTGAGAGAATTACCATAACATGGACGATTAAATTAACATAGCATATTAGCGAGAAATTCTTCATCTATATTTGTAAATATACAGGAGAGCCAAATGACCTTTTAATTTTCTACTGCGGACAAAGCCGTGCTGGCACTGCTGGTAATAAATATAGGGAATTTGGATTGAAAAAAGGTATGTACTCACAGCACACTCTAGCAAATTAAAATTATAATATTTCAGAATTTCAGTTTTTGTGGGGTGTATGACATCCCACTTCAACAGTTAAGAGTAAAATTTAGTTAGCGTTTCATAATGCTCTTACAAACTAACGAAGTTGGGTTTTTTTTCTCTGTTGACTTAAAAAAAAAAAACACTTTTGGACTCGGGTATGCTTTTTAGCTCTACCATTCGGAAGTAACGCTCCATGCGAGGTGAGGTGAAATATGATACACAAAGGATGCAACACTACCTTGCATTTCACTTGAGATTATATGGCGAGAAATGTTCCCTTTCCTTTTGTTTTGATAGGAAGCTTGAAAGAATGGAAAATTCAATTTCCATAGAGGTTTTAACGGGGGAAACCTCATATCTGAATAACAAATTCCTGCATTGTATATCAATTTCCATCTTTCGAATCCAACTTTAATTCTATTCGAAGATTTCTGAAAATAGCATTTCAGAAATATTTCTTACACCGATTTCTTTACTTATTTGGGGTTCAGTGAAATATTTTATGAGGACAAAATGTAGTTGGTGTTCTGAAGGATTCATCTGCTTTGTTTCCTGGCATTCTTTTCTTAGCTTTCTATCAGATTCGTGCTGCTGCTGTCATCTATGTGTAAGTGTGTAAAACACATGATGCTTGAATGATTCATAATGCTTGCTTGCCAATCTATTTTTATTCAACTAAATACCAAGTAAGTTTCAACTTATTTATTTTCCATTAATATTTTTCTGATAAGGTGTAAAACTTAAATCTTCTTGCAGAAATAATTGTGAGGTAAACCAAAGTTTTATGGTAAACATTGTAAAATAAAATATTGCATGCACGTTAGCACGCCTACACGATGCCTATTTTACATTGTTCTAAGCTTCCGGCCGCGACGCAGTGTTCAAATTGAAATTACGTTGGGAAGTTACATGACGACTATTGTTTCGCCATACATTCGGAAATGCAATATAGTTTGTTTTGCAAATGATTCTTTGGAGTGTCAAAACACGTGCGTGCTACATCAACAAAAAAAAAAAAAAAAAAAACTCTACTAACCTTGGAGACTTATTTATATCCTTCACAATTTTCTTTCTGATACCACAATTCATAACAGGGCTTCAACTTTTATTCAATTTTAAAGAAATAATCATGTTTACTAAAGTCAAAAGAAAAATATTTTAAAGTATTTCCTACTGATGCACTCTTATTATGGATACATCAACGCGATTTTTAACAGGAAAACTTGCTTTGTTAAAAATAAGCCACAATATGGTAATAAATAATTACATTCATGGAAATCAGTAACAGCTCAAAACTAAATTTCAATGTTTTAAACTATAGTCCACAAGCTGATTTAACGCTCCCTAACAATTTTTACATTAGTTATCAACGTTGGCTTATCCCCTAAATCAACAAAAAATTTTGTTGCTTGAATATGTGTCACGAAAAATGTACATTACTGTTCTTGAGGAAAACTCCACCTTTTTTGACAAGGATGTGCATCAAGTTTAGAAATAAAAGCATATAAAAATAAAGCAGTTAAAAATGCGTAATAGTTTGTAACTAAAACTTTGTGTAAATAAAAATAATCATGAATATGAGCGCGTATTTTGTTGCAAATGCTTCTTGATAATCTTAATAGTAATAGTGTAAAGAATTGTTTCACTATTGGATGGTAACCTTACAACCAATAATTTTTGAAGTGAAACTTTTAAACCAAAGGCTTTGAAGTTTCGGATCCGTAACCTTTTTGTGTGACGAAATGGACGTTGTTGTTTTTTGTGTAACGAAAAGTCACACATGCGTCTTTCTCGCTTTCTTTCTTGGTTGTTGCGTGTACTGCGTTCAGAGGGTGTGGCGATCACTGATTACAGCTGTTTATTATCAACAGAGCATCCGTTGAAACACATGTGTATAACTAACGCAATTTGAGTTGTGTTTAGTATTATCTTTATTTACAATCTATTTTCTTCATTTATCGTACAATTTTGTTTTGAATATGCCTAAATCAGCCGAAGAAAGAACAAGAGCGAGTTTTTACTACTTATTTTAGTTACCATGAACCAACAATTTCGATTTGTAAGGATAAAGTAGACGATGGACAGTGACACATATGTGTGTAATTTTATGTAAATGAATGAATGATAAACACAATGTATGCTGTTGAAACGTAATTAATGAATTATTAAACTGCCTTTGTGTAACACAAAAGTTTCACCTATAACGTGTGTATTTATCGACACACTACAGTTTTTGGTTTTTTTCCTCTTTTACCCTTTTGGTTAGTAAGCATTCCGTTCGAGAGCTGTAAATAAAGCTTGTTCTGATATTCTTCTTCCGATTCAACAGTTTTTTTCTTGCTAACCACAAATTCGAAAAATAATATGAAAAAAAAGATTTTAGCAATCAATTTCGCACCATGTTTTACACAACCAACCTTTTACTTATTTTTTGTCGGTCTGAATGGAATTGGATAATATAAATGCTCTTTGAGCAAAATCTAGTTTGGACATTTCGTAGAAACCTTTTTGCTGCAAAAGAGCAGTTTCCGAAAAATTTATTTTTTGTCTGCTGTGTCTCACATCAAATTTTATACAACACTGGTTTTCTCATACTGCAGTGTTACCACGTAACCAGACTTATTTCAGCACTTATTTACCATCAAGGTGGAGTTTATAATTAATGATATTCAAGCAAACTCTACAAAAACATTCCTTTCTTTCGCAAAAAAACCTTTTTAAGGAGTCCCGGCCTCATAATCCTCTTTCCTTCTAGTAAAGAGGCAATTTTGACCCAACCACGAATTCTCATTTTTTCCGTAGCCTCTTCAACCTGATGAAAATCTTGAGATAAGTACGTTTTAAGGACAGTTTCCCAAGGATGCACAAAAGAATGTTGTTTAAAATGCGGAGTATCAACTTGGTGCTTTACGATAATGCCTGCCAAGAACGGTGGTTAGAAGTCAACTTTTTGGCCAAAACGGTCATGATATAATTTCAGATTTTCTCCCTTCTTTGTTGAGAAGAGTTAGTGTATATTAGTATTTTCACTGAGTTTTCATTTCCCGTGCCTTGCATGAGAAATATGTCTCGCTGTAACACACACAGGTGCTTAAAACGATACAAGAGAAATAAAAAAAAGTCTCTTTATCATTTGTCATTTTTGAAAGGATTTTACATGTATTTAATGGAAAGAAAGAAAATATAACATTTTTTTGGTTAAGGTTATTGAAATTGTCCGTTTGATAACGATATAAGAACAACAATTTGATCGAAAGTAGAATATTTTCTTTGTTGTATATTCTGTTCGAAAACGTTAAAAGATTAAAAAAAAAAAAACCTTGCACAAGAGGTATATATACCTATTTAAAAAAGGTGCTTTCTGTGTTAACGGACGAACAAACCGTAATCACTATATTATTATTTAGGTTTAACGGGACTTTGCACATCTTTATCGGAAAAAGAAATAAGGGGTGGCAATTATTGCTTTCCATTTATGTTATAAATATTTTCCATTAAATAAAGATAGAAACAAAGCAATCGAATGAAAGATTGTATATCTCTCCCGCTGATGTTTAAGGGCAAAATTATTTTAAGAACGAAAGTCTTTTAACAAAACACGCTGTTGTCTACAGGTGCTTTGAGCGGTGTATAGGGCATCTTAACAGAAGGAACTTAAGAGTGAAAGCAAGTTTTTTATTGGAGGAAAAGGCATAATGCTGAGATTTATTCTTTTATTTTATCTAATTATATGGGTATTATTTATTCTGTACTAATAGATTAATGACAGCTCAAAGATAATAGAAAGCATGCCTAGAAGCAATTCATGGCAAGAGAGATTTAAGACTAAAACGATGGATCATGATTTCAATATTTAAAAGATGCACATATTTTTAAACGTAAAACGTTATGCTACTTTCCTTTGATTTAACAAAGAAAACCATGAATACTTCAAAAACATTATAACGCACTTCAATGATAATTGTTAATGAAAAAAGTATGATATATTTTGGTTTTTGTACTTTTCTGGAAGAAACTATAATGACCCAAGAGATTTCATGCAAATATTTTCTACAAATAAAGTTATATTCATTGCATAATCTTGATACTGTGATATTTAATTTTTATTCAATACTATCTGAGTGGCCGTCACTGCACGATTTAACTCGAAAATAAGAGCGATATAAAGTTAAACATGTACAAACCTGAAGCGTGAATAAAAAAAGGAGAAAATTGGGGTAAGATTTCCGTTCAGAATAAGAAAATAGTTCCTGAAAAAACTTCATTGCAGTACAGACATCAGTCCCTAAATATTGCCCATCAAATAAGGTCATTATTCCCTAAATATAAGAGAGCAAGAGTTTTAAAATAAAGTCAGCACTGCCTTTATAAATAACCAATCCCTAACAAAATGCTCCTGTTGTTGTTACATCGTTTCTTCATGGAAAGTTAAAATGGGGTTACACAATGCATGCCTAGAATTTTATGTTGAATAAGTAGCCAAAATCGTGACTTTAATAAAGACAACACCCCCAAATAGTGGTTAAAAGAATCTGTGAATCTTAATTGGAAACAACAACAACAGTTACCAAGAAGAGGACCTCCCTAAAATTCTCATTACTAAATCCAAATCAATCTGAAAAAAATCCTCTTTAGCGTCAGAACAACAATCCTTAACAACCACAACTAGATTGAAAACAATGGTTCATGTATAGAGTTAATGATTCCGTTAAAAAATGCCGACTAAATAATGAAATAGTCCCTGAAAAACCCAAATAGAATGAGTACTATATTGACCGAAAAACTCTCCTTTAAAAAAATCCTGAAAGTCCCCATTGGAATAAGGAAATGGATCTCTATAAACTCTTGATAGAATAAGGATCAGCAGCGGAAAAGACCCCCTAAATTCCGCTGATGATCCATATCCCTAAGGGGTCCCTCAAAAAGGGAAGAATTAATTTTATTGCTTCATTTATTATTTTTTAGTTGACTTTTCTATATATATATATATATATATATATATATATATATATATATATATATATATATATATATATATATATATATATATATATATATATATATATATATATATATATATATATATATATATATATATATATATATATATATTGCAGTTACGTAAAAAGAACACAAAACACACAAAGTATATTTGAATGAAAGCATTTTTGTTTGCCAAAGAAGTAATACTGGAGTCAGAGGCCAGAGCTACAGAATGCATTTAACTCACTGGTTTCGAATTCAAGGAAACGTAATATCGCGATTCGTCTATTCATTCTTTTTTGATGGAATCAATAATTAACATTTAGAAAAAATGAAAAGACATATCTAGAAGAGTCATTTCTGTCCAGGAAGCGTGAAATAATAAATTTCTTTTTCAGCTTAAAGAATGCAAAATGAAAGAAATCACATGGTAATAGTTTCTCAGCAAAACCATAATAGTATTAATGGAAACGCCATGTAGTATCAAAATGTTACCTCAACTGTATCATGGCTTTAAAAAAAATCAGCAACTGCTTCAAAATTTGCAAGGAAATAGTTTCTGTATTCTTCAATTTTCTTAATCACATAATATTTTATATTTAAAAGACAAATTAGTTTATAAAATCTCAAATGAGTATGGATTTGTTTAATAATCTTACCTTCGTGTCATAATCATTATGACAATGTTCCTAATAAATACTGCTCATTTCATAGCATCTTAGTGAAATTATATCTAGTTCAGTATTTAATTGGCTTGAAATGTTGAAGATATTTTACTTCCACATTCAAAGGTTATTAGCGTATAAAATTTATGTTATTTGAAGTAGATTTATGATTTTTATGTTAAAGGTTACAAAATGCCTTTATTTTAATTGTTTTCTAGGCCTGATAGAAACCTAAAAAGAATTTAAAATAAAGTTATGAAAACTTTGTTATAAAACATTGTATGGGGATGAACTTTTCAATTTCTGGGGCCCTCTCCAAAAATAATTTCTGTATCTGCCTCTGATAAAGGTAACAGTTTTAACATAACTTCATCCGTCGCTTTAAAAATGTCTACCTGGATAGGGGAGATAGTTCTAAAAGCCGCGTTCAGAATAAAGAAAAATTCGAAATCATTAAAAAAAAAATTAGGATTAAAAAAAAATACAGCACCGAAAATTCCCATTGAATAAGTATAAAATTCCCCCAAACTCCTCATTAGAATTAAGAGGCCAGTTTCTAAAAATTCGCATTAGCTTAGAATATGCTTAAATAATTACGAAGAGGAAATTTTAGGTCTTGTTTAGATTAAGTACAACAGTAATGAACATTTTGACTACAAATTCGAACTACATTTTCTTAACGTTAAATAGCAAAATATAACCAAAAGGGATTTTTTTTAAATCCCGCATTATCGGACACCCCTAAAAACAGTTGAAGAGCTTGATCTGTCCTCACTTGAGCAAAAATAACAACACCATGGCATTTCTTCATCTAAATTCATTCCATGAAACAATTAATAGTTGGCACAGACGATTTTAAATATCGAATTTCATACTGATTTTCCATTACTTAAAAAGGCTTATGACTTTTTTCCTGCTAATTTACACCCTCTGTTCTTTGGACAGGAGGTAGAAAATCTTCTAAGTTGTATTTTTACGGGTTTGCCAATGAAACTAAAATCGAAATGATACGCTATTTCAAGCAGAAGGAGCCATTTTTGAGTTCTAAAATTATATTTCGAATGAAAGTAACCTAGTTATCGACGTTTTTTTTTTTTCTTTTTTTTTTTGAAACTGTCTATAAACCTTCACAGCACTAACCAACACAAACTGAAAATTTCAACTGAATCGGTCCGGTAGTTTCCGAGTTTACCCCGGATACATATTTGGAGTTCGTGTTTTATTTACTAAAGATTCGAATGCACACGGGAAGAATGAATCCATTTAATAAAATTAAAGTATTTATCATGTATTACATAAAACTTAAAATTTTCATTAGGGTGGTTCAACAAAACTTTTTTTCTGCTAGAGTTCAGACCACCCCCCTCCCCCTTCTTTTAGACTTACTAATAGTATTTTTTTTTTAAAGTAAATAAAAGTAAGTAAGAGTTTTAGCTTCTTACTCAAACATTAAGAGGGCACTCAATGACAACTTAATTTATTATTAGCCGTTGTATACGAAATGCCACAAGTTTAAAAACATTTAATTTCCCCAGCTGTTTTTTTTTTTTTTTTTGTAAATAATTATTTTATTGCAATGTATCTGCATATTACTAGTGCATATTATAATATGTAGCATTATTTTTTCAGTTCAATGTATTTTTAACCCCATACTTATGCAGTTTTGGGGAGGCAGTTAAGTACCCTCTTTCAGTTGAAATAAGAATCTTTAATTCTGAAAGTATATTACTATCCACAAGTCTAAAAATACCAAAGGGGTGACCCGTTAGAAACTTTTCTCTACATGTACTTTTGAACCATCCTACTGTTCATTTCATTCATATTTTATTGAAATAAATAGAGTTGTAGCAGCTGTGATTCTATAAAAATGAGTTTTTCTCAATATTTTGTGGATAATGTTGTAGTGTGACATTATTGTATTGCATCTCTAATTAAAAAAAAAAAAACACTTGTGTTTTGATACAATAGCTAGTCCTTCGCAGTAAGGAAGTAATCAAATCGGATGGAATTTTTGTTACATACAGTGGCTCCTAAAAGTGTTCTTACACCTACGACTTTCACTGAAATAGGACCCTCTCCATTGGTTTGAATTAAAATTTCGGAATAAGTATTTAATTATAAGATCTATGATCAATTTTAAACAAAACTACATGACATTTTTTTTTTTAAATATTGATACTTAATTTTTTAAAAATCAAAAACCAAAAAGTGTCGGAAATTTTATATCAAAAAGTTTTCGTACACTTTAAAAAATGTCTATATATTATTGAATAATCTAACTTTTTTATTAAGTTATTATTTAGTAGAATATCATGCAGTATCAACAATACCCTTTAAACGTCTTGGAATAGATTTCATTCTTTTTTATGTCCTTTTTTTGCGTAATTTCTGACGAAGTGTTCAACCACACTTCGAGTCTTTCTGTTTCTAGCTCTATTTTCGTTTCAAAGCTATACTTTCGTAATCTAGCCTCCAGATGTCTCTAAATATGTTACATTAAGTTCAAATCTGGAGATTGAAGGGGTATTTTCTAAACTTTAGGACAATTCTTGAGGCACTAGAAGCAAACGTTGAAAACCGTGTGCTTCTTATCGTTATCTTGTTAAAAAAACAAAGTTGTTTCCGATTGCCAAATTTTTGGCTAAGAGTTTAAAATTGGTTTTTAAAACATTTAAACGAACAGAATTAATCATTATTTAATCAAAAAATCCAAACTACCAAATCCTAATGCTGATATGCACCCTCACACAAAAACACCTTCACCGTCCTAATTAACTGTTCCAACTAAGTTCTTAAGATTAAGTTCCTAATTTTTTCTTCTATTAAGAATTATACAACAATTTAACCAAAAATGTTGAATTTATTTTTATCTGAAAGTTAGACGTAATTCCCAAACGTTTTGAGCTTATTTATCATTTATTTTGCGACGAAAAGCGTAAGCTTTTTGTTTTTCGCACGGCCAAGAAAATTTCTGCGGGAAGAGGTTCCTTTTAATCCAGCTAATCAGAGAACTTGGCGAACAATTTTAGGGGAAAATTAAATGTAAAAATTTTCCTTTAACTGTGCAGAAACTTTTACAGCACTCAAATGTACATTTTTCATAAATCTTTTAACTGTAAATCTCCGATCACGCTTTGTCAACTTTGCCGGTTGATCTTTTCTTACCTTATTTTTGGTCCGACTCTTTTGTTTAAAGCATTTTATCAAGCACTTTACTATAGAATGGAATAAAATAACTAATTTAGAGACATTTCAAACCAATTTAGTGCTACTGTGAGAAAAAAATTCAAATTTCAAACTGTGTTTGTGGTTTTTTACGAATATCAGCCATTTTAAAGTAATAAGCACAATATTAAGGAATAAATAAACAAAAAATTTAAGCCAAATGATTTTTAAGGGTCAACACAATGCAAAAATAATTAAAAAAATGACATATGATAGTTTTAATCACGAATTCACTCAAAAATATTTGAGCGTACGATGACTTTTGTGGCGTATTATTTCTCTGTCTTTGACTCATTTCAAAAGGAAGATCTGTCAATATTTTTTAAAACCTACAGGTTTTTATTTATAATGACATAGGAATGATGTAAAAAAATATTGGACTTCATATTCAAATTCAGTTTCGCGTTATTTTGGTTTTACTAAAAAATTTCAAAGTGTACGAATACTTTTGGGAGCCACTGTATTATTTATACGTTGTTTGTTTAGTGTACTTTGTTTAAGAAGAATCCAGTCTTGCTAATCTTCACTTGTTCCGATCTACGCTTGTAAAATATAACTCAATCACATTTATTATTTTGTGAGGTGTGGAAATTAATATTTCCGTCATGAATATCAGTATTGTTTTGTTTAAATTAATGAAAAATCAATATCAATCAAACGGAGATTACCTCATTAATGCATTTTAATGAAGATCATTTAAAAGCGATTCTAATGTTAATTCAGGAGGTATCGATACGATTTAAAGCGTCTTTGTAATGATGAATAATGATTCGTTTTGATAACTAGAAAAGATTTTAAAGATGTCAAAGTCCTGAAGAACTTTTGTTGATGTATGTATCGAGTTTCAATGATAATTAATTGAATCGGTAAAGTTGAAGATTTTCGCATTCGGATCAGATAAATACGAAGTGTGAAAGACAAAATGACATAATAGCGTACATAAGTAAAAAAAATATATATAGTTATAATTTCAAATGCAACTTAAACTACCAAAACAAATTAAAAGAAAAATATCTTTTAGCAAGTGAAAAGTGAAAATTGAATAGAGTCAAACGAATTTTCGTAATTGTAAATTGTGGCTTGTCTTAAAGAAATTAAGGCACAAAATATGAAATGAAATTAGCTGGTAATATGCGGATAGATTACATTCTTCTGACGTAAATATATCAAGTTACTTTTAATTTTGGGATCCTGAAATCTGAAGTTTGAATTGAACTCAGAACTCAGAAATATGTGACAGATTTATGTGGTCGCTGTCCAACATTTTAATGCACAAGCAGAACTGTTAAGCAATGACAAAATTCGCGCTTGGAGTTTGTAATTAATCAAGCCTGAGTCTTAATTAAAACAATAACGTTCCATTCAAATGGCTTAGGCTTAAACATATTCCTATATCCAACAGCATCTAGTCCGAAGCGTTAAAACAGTAGTCACGGACTCAGCATAGCTTTAGCAGATGCGACATTCCATCGTTCGGGGGTGAATCCATCGTTTTATCGTGTTATTTACAGATATTTTTCTTAAGAAATTTATTATTATGTATTGTGTTCTTATTTACTCATTGAAAAAAATAATCTCGTTTAACGAATATAACGTGAAATACAATCAAAACTTTACTTATAAATTAATAAAATTAAATCATAAATGCTAAATGTAAACACTTCTATTCGACTTTCTTGTGGTTTTAAAATTATTCTCCGTCTTGAAAAACTACCTGTTACGCATTAAAAACTTCACATTTATGGAAACACGATACATTTGATGATCAGGCCATGGCTTTGAGTGTTATATGCAGATTGAATTCTTAAGAAACTCATCTAAACGTTGCTTTACCTATTCTTATTATTACTGTCATGATTTTTTTTTTCTTCTACGATTTTATATGACTTTATTATCTGTAAAATGATTCTCATAGCAGCCGTCTTATTTCGTCCTGGATTTGTGAAATAAAATTGGCGATATGGTAACACTCTGTCACTTGTCAAACTGAGGTATAGCTATTGAATTATTATGTTCGATAGAATTGTTTTAATTGTAGACTACATTTGGAAACTTTAAAGTTCAATAGTTGCCTTATACTATGTGGAATATAATTACGCTGTAAAATTATAGTTCCAAGCTTTAGAACTATATTTTTAGGGGTTTTCTTCTTTTTATTTTCTTATTTTTCTTCCTTTTTTTTTCTTTTTTTGCAAACTATTTTTTTTTATTTTTAAATATTTAATTCATTATTTGCTCCTTAACTTTAGCTCCATCGTGATACATGGTATAATTAGTATGATCTATAATTAAATACCCTAATAGCAATTTTTGATCCTTGATTAGTTTTTAAATAAGAAATTGAACCATATAACAGTTACAATAATATTAAACTTCTTTTTGCAAAACAACTTCCGTTTTAAACATCCGATATAGTCGTCACTTTATACATATATCAAAATTCTTTGTTAACATGTTTTTTTGGATATTTCCTAAACCGGTTCGATACGTTAAACAAAACCATTTGTTTAATGCAAAAGAAAACATGACAAAGTAAAGTAGACGTGACGCTAAAACCTTCCTAAATTGCAAAACTGCATTTGAGATTAATATTATAACTAATTTATTATTGTTTTTTTTTTGAGTTAATATACTTGCGCTGGCAAAAGTTTTTGAACACAAATGTTTTCTATCCCAACGATTTTAGAAAGTAGAATTTCTTACGGAGATGTACATTGCCATTTCGTACATTACCCGTAAGAAACTAATACAGTTCAACAAATTCCACCTCAGAACTATTTTCAAATTCCAAAATTTTCAACATTAAAGTAACTAAAACATGCAAAAATAAAACACAAAAAAAAATAAATAAAATAAAATTTTAAAAATTACGTAAGCAAAAGAATCATTCTTTCTAATTTTTTTATTGTAATTAGTTGTCTTAATGTAACGAAACACAGAAATATATGACATTTAGCTGCTTCGAAACTGTAGCATGTCATTTGGGCTTATCATTGACAAGGTTTTTGACTAGGGGTTAAAACCTATTCCGATTGAAGATATCGAAGAAGTTCTGCTTTTGAAAAGAGATAATACTTTCTGCCCTGACTTTTCTTTTAATGTGGTTAAAGATATTTGATGGAATTGTGGTCAGATGAACTCAGATAGTCCAAAATTGTGATTTTCTTAACTGCATACCAATTTTGTCAACATTTTGGAGGTGCACTTAGGATCAGTAATCCATTTACAAATATTTTTTTACGAGCATAAAGCAGCATTTGATCTTCTGAATTTTTTTAAATCATAAACAGTAAACCATTTAGCGTTATCGACGCGTAGGAGGGAGGGAATGCCACTGTGATAGAAAGCTCCCCAAACCACTACTAAATCGTTTCGGTTCAAAAATGTAGGATGTTAGTACCGGAAAATCCTGTTGAACGACAAATATATTGTCGGCGATCATTTGCAAATAAATTAAATAAGGCTCCATAGCTTCACCTTCCAGTTTTTGTCGTCCACGTTTCGTGCTCCTCGGCTAATTTCAATCGGTTCTTTAGCACAGATAGGAGGGGGGGGGGGGTCCCAGGTAACAAGTCACACAGCTTAGCAACATCAAAATGACGTCAGTCCTTACTCACTGTCCATGTTCCATGGTCACCTCTTGGCATGTTTGAACAGTATTCTTGAAGACCGACTTCCTTCAGATTAACATGTCTTGACGTTAAATCGCTTTTCTTGGGGCTCATGATCTTGGAAAATCACACGTATTTTTACCAACCTTATTAGTGTTTACTTTGTGGCTCAGAGTTGATGTTGGAATTGCTGATAAATTATAAAATAATTTACAAGTAGCGGCCGTACGTACTATCTTTTATCTCAAATCACTGAGAGTAAAATATTTTCCAGTTCTGCGAAGAAACTGTTGCTTCGTATGAGAGGATCGATAACCTATTTCAAATTATCTTTTAAGTATCTCAGTCGATTAATAGAGCTCCAAAGCTCACTTGTAGCTAGAAAGTTATACAACATCTCAGTTTACGTCAAAATGACCATGGACTGTTTACTAAAATTTGAGATTCTCAGTCTTAGACTTAGAAATTACTTGCCAAGTAATTTTCGAGATAATGAGCCAAATGTTCAATATTCTGACATTCTCGCATTCGTAAAAAAAATTAACGCCTGGCATGAAATAGTGTAATGGAACGTTACTCAGACAATTTCAAAAGCATAAATGATTTGCAACAGTAAGAAATCCACGAGATTAAACTTCGAACTATACCCTAGAGCTGGGCTTGGAAACCTGTGGCATATGGATCATTTGAACTGTGCTTGGGGCTCTTGAGTATTTTAATAAAATGATAAAAAATATCTGCAAGAGTGCCATTTGCCAATGTTTCGAGTAAAATCTTTCATCTTAATTCATTCTTCATATTTCAAAGTACGTATATCATTTTCAATGCAAAAATAACTTTGGTCTCAAATGCTTTTGTTCTTACACTTTACGCCAAGATTTTCACATACGTTTAGCCGTTTCTTCATGCTTGATGTTAATTAATTTGTTCATGTTCTACAGATAGTTACTAATATTTTTTAAGCAATTTACTTTTTGATCTATTATTCCAAAAGGAAAAGTGGTGGATGGTAATTTATACTCTTAACTTTAGAACTACAGACAGGAATAGGAACATGAATACTAAGACTATTTAATCTTTGTTTTGAAAGATTTTGTTCCATCAATGCTGTTTGCTTTTGTTCTGATGTTGGATGGTTTATTCCTTTTTTTTTATGTTATGCAGGAGAGGTTACAATTTCTACACATTTCCTGAATGTGCTCCCTTCTACTTAAGACATTCCCTTAGCAACACGTTATCAAATTTATCACTGCACTATGTTCGATTTACATCATTTAAATCACTTATATGCGTAATGTACATAGTTCTTCATTACTTCACCTTTCAAAAACTTTAATTGGACTAAATGTGTTAAAACTTTATTACTGTTTTCCTATTTATATATATTCCCTTACTTGCAGATTTTATATTTTAGTATTGTTCGTATTCCGTACATTTTAAAATAAAATTTCTGGGAATGAAAAATTGCGTAGAAAAATTTTATTGGAACGTAGTGCTTTGAATAGTTTTGACTTTTACAAACAAAGATAAGAAATCCACTTCATCAAAATGAGGTCCGTGTAAGGTTTACTTTTTTTTCTTCAAAAAAGTGTATTATGTTTTTATGCAAGGATTTTTTTCGCTCTCAGTTAGTTTAAAATGCACCCTTAGTCATTTATGATTTTACACTTAAAAAAAAAGTGATATTTTTGCGCAGTAGTCCAATACCATAAATACGACAGTTAATAAGTTCTTCTATAGATTATAAAAATGAATTTTAAAAAACCCTACTTTTAGTTTAGACATAACATTTTTAACTTTGATCCTCATCTCAAAGAGTTTTTTTTTTTTTTTTTGCTACTTAAATGCACATTTACGCAAGCACCTTCCGTATTTTGGAGAAGATTTAGACAATTTACAATTTCGCGTCAGATAAATATCGTTGTTTCAGAGCAACGGTAAAATACCTTAGTGTTATTTATGAAATAAGATATCTTACTGATGCTCTGAGGCGACGATATGTGTTAAAGTTAAAGGCTCTGGGGGGAGGGGGAGATATTGACCCTCAAAACGGAATTTTGTCTTTTCATAGGTGCCATTTTCTATTTTCGATGCTAGTTCCACCTACATGCTCTTAGCTATATTTTACCAAAGAAAAAAAATGATGAAATAAGAATCAAAGTTTTAAAAAACAAGTATGTTTAAATTTAAATGGATTTTTTTTTAATGAATGAGCTTTTTTCAATGCATGACTTTTAAAACGCCCCGTATAACACTATGAAGTTTTGTACTATATACTTAGTGATATATTATTCAACTTTAATATATTTTTACTTTTAAAAACAGTAAAAATTATGCAACGCATATCATCAAACAAAATAATAATCGCTGCGCGATGTTATTATTTTAAGAGAAGATCATTGAGCAGTTGAACTGATTGAAAGGTTTTATGGTGTATCTGGGATCGGAAAATTAAAAATATTACAAGCATATTTATTACAATGTACTAATAGTGTCACATATCGTTTTCATATACATATTAGGGGCGCTATGAATCATTTTTTATTAAAGTTTGACCACGGAGAGATAGCGGATGACCTGGAAGCGGAAACATCATTTGTAGCAATTGTAATAGGTAGAATGAACTAGAACGCGCCGAGTAGTAAAAGGTGTTCTCGATTATCCTATCTATTACAAAGTAATAGCAAATAACCGATTACAAATAATACAAATGACGTTTTTGGTTCAAGGTCATCCACTATCTCTCCGTGGTCACGCTTTAGCCACTACTCACACAACTATAGAGCCTTAATACACTTCCATAATGTAAAAAAAGTCTCCATAAAGGGTTTTTTTGTGCTTTGGCTCACTTCCTTGCTTTCTTACGTCCTGCATGGTAGCAAGTTTGATACGTTTTTTCTTATAATTTTTACTTTCATTCAGTGTATTTTAGTTTTATTTGCCTAAGTTAAATGTAAATGAATTTTGCTTGGTTATTGTAGTTTTTTTCTCATTTAGGGCAATGTGTAGTAAAGAGAAACAACGGGGCAGAGTGAAATAATAAGGTATTCTCCCAGGCTGCAGCGTCACTTATTTAGAAATATTTTCACTATGTTCTTTTGCATGTAGTTGATTTAATTCAAAACATAAATAGCTCTAAAAATCAGGGTATGTAATACCAGTTGTTTTCATGATTTGATATACATATTGTAATATTTTAAGGTTAATCAAACAAAAATTCGTTACTATAAAATGAAAAAAATTATTGTAATTAACATTTCAAACATTGAATGAAATCTACTCTGCCGTGAGAAGATAAATAGCAGTATATGCAGAAATGAGTTTTTGAGACATTCGAAGAAACGGGTTTGGATTCTACGGGTACTAACAATAAGGAAATGTCGGAGTTTGTTTTTTTTCCCGTACTGCACTTTCAACAGAAAACAAATAAGCAAGTCAGTTTAATAAAATAAAGTATATAATAGATGATAAAAATGTAAAAAATAAGAAAAAAATAAGAAACTGCTCTATACCTTCCACCGGCAGTACTGATGCCTAGTGCAGCACCAATTTAGTTAATATTAGGCTTTTTTGACTTGAAATATTTAATAAAATTTGCCAAATGCACGCGCAACAAAGTGAAATAGTTCATTTCATTTACTAATTCGTTCATTTATTAAATATTTTTTTAATTCATTCATTATTTTATTATCTAGTCTCTTTTTTATTTTCGTTTTCTTCTTATATATTAATTAATAAATATAAGATTATTAGTTTATTTTTAAATTATTCACTCATTTATTGATTCATTCTTTCACTTATTTATTCATTTATCAAAAATATTTTTAAAAATCAAACAGAAAATATTTCATTGAAAAATATTTTATTTTTTACTTCGCCCCCAAAAAAATTAAATAAATTCCACTTATTTACAACCAAGATAATTTCTCAATGGCAATGTTGTTACTAATCCCATTTTTTCCTTTTGTACACCAACTTTCAAAACAAATTTCCAATTTGTTTATTTTAAAAAAGTTAATTTATTTTTTAATTAAACTATTTAATTTTGCCGCACATTCCCCTACATATTTTGAGAGAGAAAAACATTTATAACCTACATGTTCAGTTAATATAAGATAACTGCAATGCATTGTCAACATTAAATATCATACATGTGCAATGAATGGAATGCATGTGCCAAGCAAACAATTTAACCAAGCTTCATAAATGTTGCTCAAATCCTTATACGATTTAAAAGTGTAAAGTGATTAAATCCTGGAATTCTCCTAAGTACAAGCCCGAGCACAAACGTTGTTTCCTTACGTAGTTACTTGATTAAAAATATTTCTTTTAGTCGCAAATCCAAAGATGTCCCATTTTTCCTCATAAACAGTTACCCACCTCAAAAATCCCTTTTTAAGTAAACAACCATAACACAATTTTGATAAAATGAAATCATATTACGAAGCAAAGAGCAAACAAAGAGGTATTTCTTTTATCAGATCAAGAATAATCACAGTGATCTTTCAAAACGTGAACTTTAACGGTAGAAAATTTTATTTACTTCATCCTGTCGGAACAAAATGAACAAACGAATAAATCATACATAAAAAAAATCGATATCCAACTTTTTCCTATTATCAGCATCTATTTTATTTTCTTCTTTCCATCCTGGAACCATAGGTCACTAATCCAAATCCTTAGATATAGCTCCGAAAAGAGCAAAAAATAAATAAAATAAATAAATAAATAAGGGATGCAATCAATAAAGCAACACATTCATCTAACGGCATCTAGCTTGTGGTTTTGTTTTCCGATTCGTCACCAAATGCATTTGTAAAGCACCCCCAACCGCTTTTGCAAGCGAGGCTCTACATGTTGAAACTTCTGGTCACAGCGGGCGTCGCAATAATGACCAAAGGGAACAATAATGGAGGAGTGGCTGACCTTTGACTGCGACATCGGGTTCTCTTAATTGACGACATAGGAACTTTCGTGACGTCACATCTACGATGATGGAGGATATTTCTCGGAGAAAAGACTGCGGCTTGTGCAATAAAAGACCTAAATAAATGTTTATTTGAATATGATGATTACTGCTATAACAGTTTCTCCGCCAATTGTGTTTTGTATTTGTGATTTTCGTGGCATGTAACACCAATGCTGTAAAACGGAGGCATGAACGATTGTGACCAGAGGGTTATCTTTTATCTTCCGCTTAATTGATAAACATTCTATGATGATAGGGATTCCTTTAGTATTGTCGCTTTGACAGGAGATAAGCGCCACGGGATTTAGAACGATGATTTATTTGAAGGAGAATTTTGAAGAGAAGCATTCCAGTAGGACACCTTGTCAAAACTAATGCAGAATAAGATCGATTGATGAATATGTCTCACTTTTTTTCAAGTATGCCATTTCTGTTATCGATATGTATCTTTCCGTAGTTACGTTTCTTGCATTCATTGCATTCAATTTTATATTATTAGTGAAGTAACTTAAAATGGATAATTGCAAGCAATGAGGAATTACAATGCAATATAATAATGCTGCATATAATAACGATAAAAAAAATTATTAACATATGTATTAAATGCTCAACGCATGTTAAAAAAAATGGTTTTAAAAAGTAAGAGAAATGCTCGTATCCATTAAAACGGGCAACATTTCTATGCAGCCGGGGTTTTTTTTTCCTCTAAAATCAAGAAAGGCGTAAATTGAGAAGTCCAGAATGCAGTGTCAAGTACAGAAAAATAATTAAGTGCTAGAAGACATAAGCTCAATAGTTAACATTATAAGGCAGAAAATTTAAGTTCAGTAAAATTTTCATGTTTTATTTAATAATGGTCTATAACATGTTTTAAGAAGATAATAACTGTCTGCTATTTTAAGATTATGCCCTAGCTCTTTCGTTTTGAGATGCTTCTACGTTTATCCAATTATCCTAGGTTGTAGTTGCTTTTCTTCTATCACAAATTGTACGGTCAATTTTAGTGTTGAGGTTAAAAGTGACATTTTGTCGGTGTAGGTTTTGAAATATTAACACCTGTTCCATTTTTGGAACAGGTGGTTATAATTTGGTTCATACAAAAAGCTCTCTCTTTGAGCTTAAAAGCTTAATTTATACTATAGCAGTTGCTGGCTCTCACAAAAATCTTATTAATGATAAATATACAATTTTTTTTGAGAACATTCAGCCTCATTCAAAAGCTACTGTGAGACAAGATGAGATCATATGTAAAACTCGCAAATCAGGACCTTTAACTGACACACCAAAGATGATGCATTTGCAATGGAACAAGAAGCAGAGAAAAACAGCAAATTAAAACTAGTTAAAAAGACGACTGAGAAAGGAAAGACCACTGAGTACGGAAAGAAAATGTGACTGGAAATCTAAGAAAACAAGAAAATAATAGTAAGGGAGGTGAACCAGCTAAGAAAATGGAACAGATAGCTTTAAAGGGGACGATGTTACATGACACTGATGACAAAAGCTTCAAGAATGACAATTATTTTTGTTTGATATGTTGTGGACCGTTTGCGAAGTTTGAAGAATGGGTACAGTATGTCGGTCGTAAGAAATGAAAACGCGTGAAATGTGCTAAAAGGGATGTATCTTACGTATGTTTGAATTACTGAAGGATTGTTTATATTATGATGACTAAACTGATGTGTCATTTCATTATTAGTTTTTTTTTCTTGCAAAGAAGTGAACATATGTTTGTTAGCATTACCATGACGATTTTCAAATTTAAATATCACCTACCACGATTTTTTAGGAGGAATGAGACTAAAAGAAATATGATACCCAATTTGTTGCTTGATTCAAGCTCGTGAAATATTTTTCAAAATATTAAAATATTATGTTTTTCACATACTTAAAGTAGTGAAACTGGTTGCTCTTAATGAAAAGTCATTCAATTTGTTTATCACTGTCATGGTTTCTCCCGGTTGTATAACAACCAACCACTGGCGCGGGATTAAAAGCGACACAGATCTTTTATCTGAATTCATTTGTTAATGGCTTTTCTGATCAACTGGTATCTAATCTTGTTTTCAAACAAAAACCTTGAGTAATTACTAGATAAAAGAAAAAAAAAACATTTAAGTAAATTAATCCATAAAAAGTTGTGACAATTTGCTTAAAAATGTCCCAATCATCTCATGTCACTCTTATTATATATACATTGAAATCCCGTTACAAAGAACTTTAAGAATTCCCAAGTTTTGTTCGTGGTAAGGAGAAATTCGTTATAATGGAGTTCAAGCAATGTAATATAAACTAAGTTGGGACTGAAAATGTACTTTGTTGATATGGATATTTTGCTGTATCGGTATTCTATGTAACAGAATGTCACTGTATCTATATTGATAAACAGATAGATAGATACAACTACAGATTGCAATACCGGTATACCGAATGCAGATATTTCGAGCAATTTTGTAATACCGGTATTTTCGGTATTAGTTGAAAATAATAAATAGTTTCAATTAAAGAATGTTCAGTTTATCCTTTTAATATCTACTTATATTTTAAATATACATTTCGTTTTCCATGACACAGAAACAAAGTCAATCTATTGATGCAAAAATTTGACTTCAAAAGCACGAGCGAATAAAATATCCTTAAACAAAAAAGATTGCAAATAATTGTCATTACTAGATGGTGAGTTTAATCGCGTTTTCGTGCGCTTTTGTGCATTATGTTATTTTCTCCATTTCTTTGATCACTCACTTTCTCTTTTGTGAAAGTTAATTTCGAGTGTAATTTTGAATGCATTTGTCTTATGAACAATTTATTAGGCTTAGAGACTATTCAATACATTCATCATATTTTTTACTATTATTGATTTCTTTTTATGATATTTGCTCCTTAATTTTATATTTGTTCACAATACATTTTCATAAATAAGTACAAAATTCTGAAATGTGGCAACAAAGCAATGTGTTTTCAAGCATCTTTTGAGAAATTTAAAATACCGGTATTAATACCATTCTTGTATCACGTTTAAAAAATACCGAATACCGGTATTGAATTTTCGCTCCGGTATTGCAATCCCTAGATACAACAATCACAAATTTTGTCTATGAGGGAAAAATTGCAAATTTTTAAGGGCGAAAAACTGCCTCAAGTCATTGTTCCCCAATTTTTGGTTTCGTGTGCATTGAAAATCACAGCCCTGTAGGGAACTTTCATTTCTTAGATATTCCGCTCGAAGCAGCACACTTTACAGAGCTAATTCCCTTCAAATAGAATGGCCATCTGTTAAGTTGCATAGATGAGGTGCCAAAGCGCGAACTTCTGTTACCCAGAGTGAATGGCTTCCAATACCGCCGTTATGTTCCTTATTTCACGCATATTTAGCACCAGGCAAGGCTTGATAAGTAAAATAATACAACCCGGAGGCCTGCGGGCTGTGTTATTTACCGAGAGGGGCCTTTTTAGTCAAGAGAAGGACCAACAGGTGAAAAGGAAAAAGGGCTGTCGCGCGCACATTATAGGAAACGCGCGTTTTGTATGTCACGTGGCCTATCCGTGGCCGTCACCGTGGTAACCAAGATCCCCGCTCTCGAATTATCTAGGAAAAGCGAATCGATTTTTGAAGAGCAAAAGTAGGGGGACGGGGGTGGAAAGGACCTCAACATTTCACGGTATACGGCTGCTCTCAGACAAAGGGCATGGGCAATACATATAACAAATTGAACAAAAAGGCGGGGTAAAATGCCCGGGTAAAACTAATTAATTCTTAAAGTTCTGTAGAGTTTTTCCTGGAAGGGGCAGAGAGGGACGCGGGTGTGTACTTATTTTCTCCAAGTCCTTGTTTTTCCCAGACAAATACCAAGCCAGATATTCCGATTCTGTAACGTTGTTAGAAACGGAAAGAAAAAAGTGCTTGTTGTCTATTTCTATAAAAGAAGATTAAAAGAAAAGAGTCAACAAAAAGATGTGCCGGAGGAGGAACAACGATAATTAAAACGCATCGCACAATGATAATTGTTTTTTTCAGATATAGCGTTCATTTATTACTTTAATATATTCCATAAGTGAAATGTTTTTACAGGTTCGAGTGTACATACATGTTTAATAAAATCTATCCCTAAATGATTATCTAACAGCGTGAGAAATTTAATCTTCAGAAGCACTGAATCGCTTTTAATCTCAGCAAAAGATTTGAAATCACAAGTTTCAACGACTTTTACACCGCAAAAAGAAGAGAAATATTTAAAATACAGTTAATAGCTGTTATTTTTTTCTATTATAAATACATATAGGCTAAAACAATGAATCATTTTATAAAACTTAAAACCCAAATATTTTATTAACGTTAAAGGTTTTACGACCAAATTAAAAACATGTCAAATGAATTAGAAAAGAATTTAAAGGATTTTCTTTACATTTCACTGCAAATTGAAGTTCAACTTTAGAATTAACACTTAAGAGCATATTTGTAGATTATAATTTCTTACTAATAAAGGAACCATAGTTGTCAAGTTAACTCGAAAGTTCTTTAGTGCGTTCACTGTCCATATTTTACGAGTAACCATGCGAATATAATAAAAGTTGCGTTTTTAACAAATAGTAAATATGCTTTTTGTCACATGGTACAACAGAAGTGCCATTAGTGCAATTAAGCTTACGACATCTATACATTCTAACACGGAATAAAATTTCACGCATTAAAGTGGTTTAAAGATTTCGCTGGAAATAGCTGAACTATTATAAGTTAGATTAGTTGCAGTTGCATGAAAAATATCTTCACATTAAAAAGCATTTGTCACACTAAATTCAAATTTTGATTTTATGTGTGTTGTTAGCCTTAAAACTAGAACATTTTAAGTCATCTTATTTTAACAAGGACAATTAATTATTAGTTCAATCCTAACAAAAGTGATTCCGTGTGATTCCGTTCTTTGCGGATAAGAGAAACACTTGTGGATGTGAAAGAACAGCGTTTGTTGCACTAAGTTCAAAAAAAAAAAAATAATAATGATTTATAATTGACATATACAAACTATACGACGAGTTGAATTTAAATGCACTCAATATTTATAAAATTATTATTATTTTTTTTTATTATTATTTTTTTTTT
Organism: Uloborus diversus; assembly: GCF_026930045.1. Lineage (NCBI taxonomy): Eukaryota > Metazoa > Arthropoda > Arachnida > Araneae > Uloboridae > Uloborus > Uloborus diversus. The sequence continues at coordinate 79,304,888 of NC_072733.1, forward strand.
CACAAAAAGGATATCGTTATGAATGCAAATGAGTTAATTAAGATACTTTGAACAACTTGTTAAACAATATTTTGAACATTGCGACAAATTTGGCGTTTTTTTTTTTTTTTTTTTAAATCTGGTTTTAATGTGGCCACTATTTTCGATATTTAGAGAGTTAACCATTGAATTACATTAAAATTGCCAATATTGGGAAAATTAATCGGTATAAAACATTTAATATTTTTTTTCTTTGCTTCGGTTCGCAACAAACTTGGGATGAAAATATTAATAAATTGTTTCTTTGCTTACTCCAAGTACAAGGTGCTATTATCATTAAATAAGCGTAAAAGGAAGTCATGTGATGTACACATCAGCTCGTTTAGCAGTGTATAGAACAAAACTAAAATTCAATCTTTTGAAGTTTGTTTTATTTTAAAACCTTGTATTAATAAAAAAATTCAAATTTTATACCGAATGCGTGTTAGCATAGTCGCAAATTTCGTACCGTGTAATATCGAAACCGTGTGGTAAAAGTACCGTGTTATACGAGGGACGCATGTACCATTCAAAGTTTCATCGAAAAGTTTTTTATAATTACGTCATTATGCCCGAAAAAATAAGTGATATACATAATTATATACCAAATGTAGAAATAGTGTAAAATATTTAGCTTGTAGGATAAGTAAAATATATTTAATTAAACAAAATAAGAGGGAAAATTTAGGTGCATGTATAATTATTACCAACTTGATAACCTAACACACAAAAGAAACAAAATGTCGTAGGTAACAAAATAAGAGGGACTATTTAGGTGCATGTATAATTATTACCAACTTGATAACCTAACACACAAAAGAAACGAAATGTCGAAAAGAGCCACAATTTCTAGACGTAGTCTTTTGAAAAAGAAATGAAAAAGATGGCAAAAATATATATGTTTGCACCTTTGAATTGAAACATGATGAAGCCACATAAAATAAGTTGCATAGGAATCATATCGAAAGAACTAAAAATTCTGAAACAGTTCTTCAAGATTCAATAAATTTCTAGGGCTTTTTTATTTATCACATTTATCTTTCCTCTTTCGTTCATGAAATCAAAGAAACAATCTTTGCCCGATGGGGCATCTGCTTTTTTTTTGATAACACAAAGAAATGTCACAAGTCAGAAGGCAAGAGGCAATTTGACATTTTACCTTCCGGAGATGAAACTATGGCTTGCCGGAGAGCTTTTTATTGCGATAAAAAAGAAGTTCTAATGTACTAATGCAGTTTTTAAAATGTCTACTGATTTGTACATTTTATTCAGGATTGGCGTTTATCATCTAAGGAAACCATTTTACTTTGACGTCTTCTTTTCTACATTAATAAAAAGTTTTTCATTTCAAATAAAATGACAAATTACTCGTTACTGTACTATATTAGGTTTGTTTAGTGCAATCTGCTCCGTTTTGATCGTTAAGTTTATTTATTTCCTGACTGATATTATTATCTATAATCATATTGATCAACATATACTTACTTTGAATATATCTATTTATCTATATACGAGTATATATCTATCTATGTATCTATGAGTATATATCTATCTATGTATCTATGAGTATATATCTATCGATCTACAAGTATCTATCTATCTATCTTTCTATCGATCTATATATCTATCCTATCTACAAACATATATCTATCTATCAAACTATCTATGAGTATATAACTATTTATCTATCTATATATTTGGAACCAAAAAAAATTAAAAGGCTTGTACTTCGCAATTCTATTTTCAAAGTACTTGTTCTTAACGGGTTGCAGCAGCGGAACGTAATTATTAATTTTATAAAAGACATTGCCAACGTGAGTATCAAAATTCTGTTTTTAATGCACTGCAGCTCAAATTTGCCACTTTCAAATTTCTTTTCATAAAAGAGGTTTTTCTCCTATCAAAATATGTATTTTAGATGATGTTCTTTCAGACATGTAATAAAAAATGCGTTAGAAATAATGTCTGTCTTAATGAAATTACCAAGTTTAATCTAAGATTGCAAAAAAATTTATTACACTGGAGGCCTGAAATTTTGGGAGATTAAAGTACTTTTGGTTCAGGCACTTGTTTCGAGGTGGCAGTGTGACGCTTTTTGGCGTGGAAAAAAGTTCAATTCTTCTCTTTAAGGAAATCGTGCTTTTCATCAGTTACTGGAGGCAAAAGAAAAAAATATATCTTCGAAATGTAAGGTGATTTAATTATATTAAAATTACTCTGATTTCAAACTTTTTTTTTGTCAATTGTTTCGTGTATACATATCCACACAGTTGCTTGTTTTTCTCACACTTTGTCCTGAACCACAGACTCGAGGAAGTAAGAAGACAATATATATATATATATATATATATATATATATATATATATATATATATATATATATATATATATATATATATATATATATATATATTAGGGTACGTCTTATAATGCACATTTTTTAAAAAATTTGAATTTCTTAAGGGGCACCCTTCTAATTGCTTCCTTTTGATGATAAAACAAACATATAAAACTTTTTTGGAATTTGAATAAAATTTAAAGAGTGCTACCAGCGATTAAATTTACGTTTATTGGGAAAAATTGTGTAAAAACTAATTACTTTTTATTGACTGGCATATCTTTAATTAATATGAAATTGGGTTGCTTAGTAAAGAAACAAGGCATAAATATGTACTTCTTTTACATATAATAAGATTACAAGCATTTCATGGTGTGCACGTAATCTTGAAATGTCAAATGAAAAAAAAAGACAAAGCTTCGGTTTATCAGTATTATCATTGGTTTCCGCTTTCACTCTTTTGCATTCACCAATGTTGCCTTTTTTCTCCCCGTGTATTTCTGCCTATATTGTTGAATTATGAGCAGTAAAAATTGTTTCTGCTCTTCGTTATTTGTATGTAGCTTGTTGTATTCTTCAATTAAAGCTACACCACGCTCTGCAAGATCATTGGTTACTTGTATGTGAGCTACACAAGCTTTTGCAGATTGGTAATTATCATCTGAAGGCCATTCCTTAACATTCCTTCCAAGAAAGCTTGTAGAAAGGTCACTTACCGAGAAAAATCTTAATGTATTTTCAGAAACAAAATCCTCCAAATTTTTCTCTTGGAATTCAACTATTTCAGCAACATTTGTTGTATATCGTTTCATTAAAATATTTGTTCCTTTCGGTTTCTTTAAAGCAGAGACCATTTTGGACTTGGTCTCTTCAGAAACATAGTCATCAAAGAAAGCAAGAGCAACATTCTCTTCTGACAAGTACCAAAGATGTCGAGTAAGCTTACTTAAAGCAGCAGTTGAAATGGTTGCATTTTTCTTCTTATAAGTTAAAATGTCTTTCACCAGCTCAAGATCAAGTCTGGGTGCAAATGGAGCATAGGCAGCTCTATACCAAGCTTTTATATATATATATGAATAATAAACAAACAAACATCTAATATCGAGCTTTCTTCCTTTTTTGTTAATTTAAATTGCTTTTTAAACATCCATATTTTTAAAGCATAAATTGCTTTAGCCATCCATCTTGCTCTATGAAGTGCTCCAGGTGCTTTAAAAGATATTTGCGAATCAACATCTCCACCTAAAAATATAATGCAAAGTTCTAACAGTTCACGGTAATCATCACGAGGTTGAAATTTCTTTAACTGAAGTTTAGCAAATTCTAAGATGTCTCCTTATATATCGGCTACTTCAAATTTAAGAACATCATCAGTCAGAACTGTGTCACGTACTGTTTTGTCCATACAAAACCACTTGTTTTAGAAACGTTTGAACAAAGAAATTTCCGGACTACTTGAGACACCTGTAGCCAACTTTATTACAGCTTCTAATAATAGTTCTAAAATGTGGTGACGACACGCAAACCATAATAAATATTTTGCCGTCATGTTCTGAAAAAGAATACAAGCACCGTTTTTCATCCCTGTATTAACTGATGTTGTATGAAACACCATGAATTTTATGCGATCACAGATATCCCATGATTTAGCAGCTTCATACACCTTTTCAGAAATAACTTTACCTGTTCCTGAAGATAACTTCGGAACGTCAAGGAGCTGTTGAATTTATTTTCCTGATACTAAAATAGGCAACCTGTCAACCTTTTCATGTCCCGTGATATCTTCCAATAATTTTCCATCCCAATGAATACACAGTGGAACTTGCGTATTGAATTCCCTTTTTAAACTGATAGCAATCTTTTTTCTGTGTTTGATTTGCTGTCGCCTGATAGAGGAAGGATTAACATTGTAATCAAATGGGTTTAAACCTAAAACTTGTATTGCAGGTGTTAAAACTAGTGCTGCATTTCGATCACTAACTTTGGCTAAATCCAGACTTGCAGACAACTTGCTATCCAATACCGTTTTTCTGCCTCGTTTAACGTGTCCTTTTTTAACGTTTAGTTTTTCTATCGTGAATTCTTGTTCTTCAGAATCAGTCGAAACATTTTCACTTTCAGAAGAGGCTAAAACAGCTACACTTTCACGAGCTTCTTTTGCGGATTCTTCTCGAGAAATCTTTTTTCTCAAAATTTCTTCTTTTCTCTCAAGTTCTTTCTCTTTTTTACTTAAAAATCTATCAATGCTAACCATTTTTCCTTGGCATCCTGGTTTACGTTGAGACAAAAGAAATTCTTTATCCTCTACAATACTAATCATGCATAAAGTATTGGCATGAGCAATGTCAAACAAATAATCTAATGAAAATTTCCATCTATTTTCTTTTTCAATTGTTGAAATAGAACGCTTTTTCTTATTTTCGTTATTTTTTCTAAGATTTGCCCATTCTCGGAAAAGTTTTTCTATTTTGTTAACCACATGTTTTTTTTTAATATTGTTGGTATGCGAGGTTTGGCTCATACTTCCATGACATTTAAAGCTGCTGAATGGCAAGCAATTCTAATATTTTGTTTCATAATTTGTTTGTAGTGGAAAAACAAAGCCATAGTTTCCCTTTTGAGGAAAGTTTTATATGGCTTAATGAGGCACACATTTGGCCTATTAGCCATAAAGATGATTGTTTCCTTGTGTTGATACTTGATGCTGTCGCCATGATGAATTTAAAAACTTGTAGTTCAAAACCCAGAACTAAATAAAGTTAAAATTTTAAATATTAAACTGCAAATAACATTTCACATTGTAAGCAACTAAAAAGAACATGAATTTACGCGGGGAAAGAAAGTACTAATAAGCATTCAAGTGTCAAGAAAGAAAACATTGACGTATGAGTTAACTTGCAGATAAGAAGTAGAGTTACAGTTACAGTTAAATAGCATGATTTAATAAAATGTAAAATAAACTTGATGTCAATATTTAGATCAATTATCATTGATTAAAATTTATGATTAAGAAATCATACATAATAAATATTGAAATGGACAATGCAGGAAAAAAAAGCAAAAAAAGTTTGATTTGACTAATTTTGTAACGGTGGTAGCAACCTCTAAATATTGTCCAAATTTAATTTCTGAGGAATCAAAATTTTTTTTTTCATCAAAAGGAACAAAATGAGAGGGTGCCCCGTTAGAAAATCATACCTTTAAAAATAAGGTGCACCCTAGTATATATATATATATATATATATATATATATATATATATATAGAGAGAGAGAGAGAGAGAGAGAGAGAGAGAGAGAGAGACGTTCACCGCGTATTGAAGCCAGTTTTAAACGGCTTCAGAACGCGGTGAACTTCTCTGGTTTTTTTTTTATATACAACGACGTATACCGCGTTTCGAAGCCAGTTTTAAACGATCGCGCTGTATAAAGCGTTTACAAACTAAATGCGTGAAATAATTCTGAACTATTGTTTTATAGTCAGGAGGAAATATATCGTTACATTTACCCTGTTAATTTTGCTAAATTTACTCACTGCGGAATCAAAACACTACAAACGATTACATTAACCGATGCGCCTCTGTATACTTATAAAGTTATACAGAGGCGCATCGGTTAATGTAATCGCTTTAATAAAAAGATACATCGTTTATACGACCAACAGAATTTATCATACGTTGACTTTTGATTTTTTAGTTGAGGAGGAATAGAATTAGTCCGAAAAACCAGGAGACGTGAAATATTTGATGGGGTTACAGTGAAATAAAATCCCGTCATAAATTGATACGAACCATCCTTTAATGAAATCGCTTTAACATAAAATCAAATCGTTTATACGACACCTCAAAAGAGTATTTGAGTAAAAATTGTGGCCAAAAATATTTTCGCGCGTTTTAAGCTTGAACCTTTTTTTTTTTTTTTTTTTTTTTGAGTTTTCGCTCGCTTTACATTCCTTATCACTCTTGATTTACTATATCAGTAAATAAATCAGTATATTTTTTATCTATACTCATTATACAAAAGTTATTTTTCGTATTAGTTAATGCAAGAAAAAGATAGGTGATGTATGTAAGATTGCGTGCAAGTGTAAAATTTTGACGAAGTATTTTTGAGTTACTTTTTGAGGACCTGAGTCAGGTGAAGAGAGGGGAACACTTTACTTGTTACCTATCAACAAAAAAACATTGTACTGTAAAAATCTCTTCGCTGTCTTCCGTGCCGAAATCCGTGCGTTCTTAAACTAATGTTGAAAATGTTTTAGTGAAGTGTTGAGTAAGTTTCCCTCAGCAACCGGACACTTGGTTATACTAGCAACTTAAATCTCCATAACTTCAAGCTTTTATCGATTGAATATTCCAGCAATTCGTACAATTTTAATCTCATGAATTCTTCCTCCATTTTGACGAATACTGCGATAGATTCGTTTGTTTCGAGCAGCTCTCTTTTCTGAGAGAACTGCGTCTGAATGAATTTTTCCCCCGATCCTCGATGTTTGACCTGTTGTACTTACTTATTAGGGATGTCATAAAGAAAAGTTTTTTTTAAACGTTAACATGCACATTTAGGATGCGATGTATTTACACCCGAAAAATTCATTTCTAGTATTATTTTTGAAAAATGTTAAGGTTTAGGTAACAGGAACGAGCTTAAAAGTTTGAAAAGAAGGTAAAAAATGCCAATTTCCAAAAAATTTTGCATAGTACAAATGTTTGAAACTCTTGTTTTAAAACCATTCAAATGCTTCATTTTAACTCTTTTCAGATGTCTTTATGATTAACTACTCCTTTACAGTTTTAAGTGCGCGAATAAACCATATCTTTTCTTGAAATTAACCAAAAAATTGATTTTTAACCATTTTTTGTACATTGCAATCTTTCACCTTTTATAGTCCAGTAATATATTTTCACAATAAATGTGCACTTTGCATCTCTTTGTTGGAAATGCAAATATATTTTATTGCATTAACAACTGAGAACTCACTCCAAGTGGTTGCACTTCATGCTCCTTCCCATTAGGGGCGGATCCAGACAGAATTCTAGGAGGGGGCCAATTGGGAAAATACGATGCTTTGGAAAATTTTTGAATTTTACAAGTATCAATGAAGCCCACCTTTACCAACTAGAGCATTTTTTCTGGAATTTTCACTAAGTGTCGCGAGTTTAACATAGAGGTTGCAATCCGTTCCCAATACTTTTCCTCTTTTCTTAACAAACGTGTGCATTTATCGTCTCCTCAAAGTGGTATTCCTGTTATTAGTACTGCGTTCTGGGACTTTCTGATTTACGAGGAAACAGATATGAACCAACCGTAAGTACAATAATAACTCCGAAGTCAAGGGGGCCCGAGGGTTTCTCCTCCGAAAATTTTTCAAATTTGTAGTTTTAAAAACGCATTTTAGACGATCTTTGGTAATGTTAGGAGAGATGAGGTTCGGTGGCGCTCCCCTGTCTATTTTTCGAAATACGTAGTAGCTCTAAGAATGCAGTTTTAGACGATCTTTGATGATGTTAAAGGGAGTTAGAGGATTTGAGAGCCAATCTAAATACATTTTTCTTATTTGTAATCTTAGAAATGCCTTTTGACTGTCTTTCGTAATATTAAGGGTTCGGGTGCGACCCCCCCCCCCCCCCGCGCATTTTTCGAAATTGTAACCTTAAAAACGCGAACATTATCTCCAATAATGTTAAGAAGAGGGAGGTCCGGGGTTTCTCCGGCGGATTTTTTTTTTTTTCTTTTTGCCATTGTAGAGTCAAAAACGCAGTTTAATACGATCTTTTCGTGATGATGCATGGAGGAGAAATTCGCGGACTCACACCAAGAAATTTTTCTTATTTGCAGTTTTAAAGATGTATTCTAATAATCTTTGGTAATGGTAGGGAGAAGAGGTTTAGAGCACTCCTCTCGAAATTGTAGCTCTAAAAATGCTGTTTTAGACGATTTTTTGGTGATGTAAAGGGAAGGAGAGATTAAAAGGCCCACCCCAGGAAATTTTTACTAATTTATAGACTTAAAAACGCATTCTAGATGATCTTTGGTAAGGTTAAGAGTTAAAGAGATTCTGAGGTCCACTCCCAAAATTTTTTCAAAATTTAACTCTTTAAATTGCAAAGTGTGTTTTGATGTAGGCAATCCATGATTCGTGAGTAACTTTTAGAGGACCAGCAATGTTTCGAAATTGAAGCTCCAGAAACGTAATTCTTGAAGACTTTCAATGAAGTTAGTGCTAGAGGATTTCTGCCCCCCCAACCGGAAAAATTTTGGAACTTAAGGGCTTAAAACAAAATTTAGGCCGATCTTGAACGACGTTGGCGAAAAAAAGAGGCGGGGGACCCTTCCATGGAAACGTTTACAAATTATTTTTTAAAACGTGGTTAGTAGACGATCTTTGGAAATATTAATATGAGAACGAGGCGTGGTTTGGAGGGTCCCATATTTAAAAGGGAATGAAGAATAATTACATAGCACTGCATAAAGCCAGTGGCGGATTGGTTGAAAAAATCAGCCCTGGCATTAGGAGATATAGCGGCCCCATAGCTCTTATAGATATTAAAATTTACCTAACGATTGGGATATCATTTAATATGCGGAAATGATGCTTAACTACTAAATATGTCTTATTTAAACAAAATGTAACAGATAGGAACACTTCTGCGCTTTAATGGTGAATAAATTGATACAGTATTAGCTAAACCTTATTTTGGGGGAAAATTGTGATTGTAATTGTCCATTTAAGTATTTTTATAATGCCCGGTACTTGATTGAATATTTCCGTAATGATAACACTGCTTGGCTAGTATGTCCTTTTCTGCAGTCATAACAAGTAACTTAATTGCCCTGTTATATGAAACTGATCTAGCGATGTTCATGGGTGAAAGACTAAGGCCGTCTTAGAATATGATGAGTCCTTCTACACAAACATACATAACTGGGCCCTGTCATAAACATTCCTTTTTTTATACTGCCATAACCTGACGACCCCCAGATTCGATGTGAAATCAAATACCTGGTCGGGTACGAGTTTGGCAGCCCCTTATTTTTTTTCAAACGCATGTATCAATACAAGGAGAGAGAGAGAGAGTGGACTTAGTTTTATGGCTTCTGGGAGTCACTAAAGTGTTAGCAATATAGACTTAATAATGGGAAGATTAACATTGAGTCTGAAATAGGGATCCGGGGGAGAGGGGGGAGGAAAATTTTCGAAGTTGTAGTCTTGAAAACTCAATTTTGAACAGTATTTGGTGATGTTAGGGGAGCGTAGGTTCAGAGTTTCTCCCGCTGCAATTTTTCGGAAGTGGAAACCCAAAAACAGAATTTTAAATTATCTTCGAGTATATGGTATGAAGAGCGGTTCCGGGGACTCTACTCTGCAATTTTTTAAAAAAATATTATCTCTGAAAACGCAGTTTTAGAAGATGTTTGGTGATTTTAAGTCGAGATAGATTCCGAGGCCATCCACCAGAAAATTTTCAAATTGAAGTCTTAAAAGCCTTTTTTGGTCAAGATAGGGCACCTGCAGTTACTCGAAAGTTAAGTTCCAAAAACGAAATTTTTGCTGACATTCAGTGAAGTTAGGAAAAAGAGTTTTCAGGAGGTTCACCCCGGAATATTTTTGAAATTGAAGCACTAAAAACGAGATTTAAAACGTTCTTCATTGATGATGCCGAAAGAGAGGAGGAGACGGGGCACTTTCCCAGAAAACTTTTGATACTGTTAATTTAAAAACAAAATTAGACTAAATTTGGGAATGTTTTAAAATATGGGAGCGGTTCGAGTATTTTCCTCCAGCAAATTTTCGAAACTGGAATTCCATGTTATGGCGGGAGGGCTCTGACCATGTTATAGTCAGAGTACTGTTTCTGACAGATTGACATTGTTCTCTTATGAAGTTATTTAAAATTGAAACCAAAAATTTAAATTTTACACGAACTTCGATGATATTAGGAGGGGGAGGGAGGTTCTGGGGACCACCGGAATTCTTTTGACATTAGTTTTTATCATTTTATTTTCTTTTTAAACTGAGGGGACAGAAACCGTGAGTTTGTAAAGCGCACAGAATACTTTGTTTCGTCAAAAAACGGCGCTCTTTGGCCTTTGATTTGGTAATCTTAATAATGTAGAGTCTTTCATGTTCCTCAGTGGTATTTTAAGATTGCATTTCTTAAGACAATTTTACGGAAAAAATATTTTGTCACTTTAATTCCAATTGTTATAAACAGGGTTGCCGAGAGCAAAAGCGGATCCGGTAAAAAATGACATAGGTCAAATTTTTCACAGGCCCCCTTCTACACCTTTCACCATTAGGATATTTTACCCTCTGCGCAAGTTCAATTCCGAGCCGGGCCCCTATTCTCCAACTAAGTAGATATGACCTCACGTTGGCCCTTGTTGTAAGTTGCATTTTATAGCAATTGTGAACTGTCATTTGTAAATAAAAGCGTCAAAGGAACCAAATGTATTTTAACTTTTTACGACCGCTAAGGTTTACATGTTTTTTTTTTAATTTATTCATTTATTTTTTATTACACCACTAAAGATATATTGGCAGTCCCAGGGCGCGACTATCTAAAAGTGAGACCCTAGGCCCACATTAATTTGAGGCCCCCTGAAGCCTATGCAGTGTTTGATTTACATTTTTAAAGCACGAATGCACTTATGTTCATTTATGAATCCTCTTTGGGGCCCCTCATAATCGTGACCAAGTAAATTCGTTACCGGCAGAATGATTAAAAATTTTCCTTTAAAGAAGTTTTGTTCCAATTAATAAGTCATAATTTTTTATTTTTTTAAAAATACACGTATTTTTCATATCGTTGCAATGCTATGTAAAAATGGGGGGGGGGCCCTTAGGAACATGGGGCTTTAGGCCTAGGTCTAGTCAGCCTGTGTGGTAATCAGGCCTGGGCAGTCCCATTTCAGAAATTCCCCCTCCCCCCTCTTAGTGACAGCCGTGCCTCCCTCGCCCCGCAAGCTTTAGCCCATGCGTGAGCTGAGGCTGGGTTTTGCGAATTAGCGATATTCTAAACGCAAAAATTTACGTTTTGCTGTTAGTAGACAGGCCCGAAAGACTTTGCTGTTAGTTGATTGGCCCGAAACATGACCGACCCACCGGGCAAATGCCCGTTTGCCCGCCGGCTGTATCCGCCACTGCATAAAGTCAGGTTAAAACTTTAATCGAACTTTAACTTAATGCGCAATCATTAAATGTATAACTTTATATCGGACACTTACTTATACATATCCCTTTTCTTTCCCCCATGAGGAGAGTAAACGCATCTAACGAGACGAGCTCATTATGCTAAATGAACCCAAATATTTGGTATATACTTGATATTTTCGAAATTTCCGTGGGGGGTGACCATGCCCTTCTCTTGCATTGTTTCCATTCTTGTTAGACTTCACAAGAATTACAAGTTTTTTTTCGAGCAATCACGATTGCTTATTGTTCTCACTTGACTGTTTTTGATGTTACGCTGATTTTATTTTCCCACCAGCACACTCTGCCAGCACCACCGTCGCTTCGACCGGACTCACGATGCTGCTTCTCTTGCGAAAACCGTCTCCAGGTTGCGTCCATATCCTACACACACACGCATACACACACGCCTACGGACTCATGCCTGCGCACAGACACAAACACACACTCCTACACACACACACATACACACACTCATGCCTGCACACAGACACAAACACATATGCCTACATACACACACACGCACGCGTACATACACAGCACTGCATACACAACACGCACACATATGCATACATACACACATATACACGCACCCACATACATGCGCCTACACAAACACACACGTGCATTCATACACACACACGCTCGTGATTGCGAAAAACATAATTTGAATTCCAGATGCCAAAAATTCAAATTAATATATTTTTTTTCAATTTAAGCTAGTAAAGAGGTTTAAAATCTATACTCTAAACTTCATCAGTGTGGTTTTATGGCTCCCCGGCGTTGTTTTTATATTCTTGTTAAACTTCGAGGAATAATAAGGATTTTTTTTTTATATTTAGCTCTAAGAAAGGTTTTTAACTATCTTCGAAACTTTCTCATTGTTTTCCTTATTGTTAGACTTCGTATGTATTATAAGGGAAATGTTTTGCATTTTTGCTCAAAAAAAGGGTATTTTAACTACTTTGGGAATTTTCTCGGTGGGGGCCATGGCCCCTATGGCCCCCTTCCTGGATCCGTCCATGCATCCACCTAACGAAGAAGGATAGTCATTACAGGACTTAAATTTACCCTTACTATGCGATTTGAAACTAATTTCAATTTTTGGACAAGGGTTTGAAGTTAGACTTATGATTCAAATTGGTTATTATATTCGTAAGAATAAAGTACTACATGAAATACACCGCCAGCTCAGCCATTCCATCCGAGGACTGCAGTTTCTTGCTTATTAGCACTTCCTATGCCGGGCTGATGAGTGCTAATAAACACGAAACTGCAGTCCTCGAATGAAATGACTGAGCTGGCGGTGTATTTCATGTATTTCTGCCATATCTCTGGTTATTGGGCGGTAACTTACTGAATAATAAAGTACTAGTTCTTAAAAATCTATCTTTTGTGCCTTTTGCCTCTAATGCCTTTCTCTAAATTAACTCCTTTATATTTTGACTGTCATAGGGTTTGTCATACAAATGCATGTACATTTTCGACTCGGAACGTCCATTTTCCTATGTATTTACCCATTTTGAGTTGATAGGTGCAAAAAAAAAAAGTTTTGGGAATGCAATTTCAGCTACTGTGAAAACGTAATTTACATACAATTCTGGGTGCTTTTTTATACACCAATACATAAAGTACAAATGCTTAATTTTTTATTCTAATACCACTCAAATGCTTCCTTATAAAATTCTATTCGCTTGTCATGATTATTAACATTCCATTACAGTTTTTAGTTCGCTCGTAATTCGTAAAGTTTCGTAAAATTATCCAAAAATGGCTTTTTTTAGCTTTTTCTGCACATTGCAATATTTTTTTATGGTCCAGTTATGATTTTTTCGCAATAAATGTCTGTTATGCAGCTCGTTGTTGAAAATATTTATATTACAAGTGCATTAACAACCCCGAAATCCCAACAAGGAGGTGCCTGCATTTCGTGTTCTATATCCTGCTCTTCCCATCCACCCAGCAAAGTTATTTACATATTTACAATTACTGTATGACTTTAAACACGTTTCCACTTTTGAATAGAGGTTTGAAGTTGGACTTAAGTCAGATTTAGCATTGATGATCACGAGTATAATGTTTTTCTTATAAATCCACTTGTGTTTTTTCGAGTTCTACAACGAAACTTTTCCAGAGAGAGCCCCTGGACTTTCCCCATCCCCTTAATGTCATCACAGATAGCATAAAATTTCCTTTTTTTTTCAGCTTTTATTTGTGCAAATTTCTGGAGGAGCATTCGATTCTTAAATATCGCTTGAAATTGATTACAGTTTAAACGACTCAGGAAGGAACCTCAACCCCACATCACCAAACGTTACCCCCAAAACGTTTCGAAAATTGCGTTTTTGACAACAATTTTGCAAGTTTCTATGGGAGGGTCCTGACCCCCTCACCATTATCCGAATGTATTTTTATCTACCAATGTCATAATCTACTCAGCTTTATATTAGGTTCTTTGCCTCAGTATGGTTTTGGCTACTCCAGACTGATGAGCAAAAAGTTTTAGCGCAGTCTGCAATCTCTGGATACTGTAACTGAGCTTTTCGGTGTTTGCTTGCAGTTCCGCATTAGCTCCAGCTATGGGGTGGTAATTTGTAGCTGTATATAAATTCGGGGTGCTTATGGCCATTCCACCACGTACGGTACACTCCAACTCAATAAGTCCACTAACATTTTGTTATAGATCTTAATATTTTAATAAAACAGGAGTAAGCACATTTTTATAATCTTTGCATGTGATATAAAGATACTCCTTACACGGTATTATTTTTATTAAATGACTTTGTTGCTTAAATTTTAGTTTATTTGCATGCGTCACGTGCGGGACATCCAAAGTCAACCTCTTGTAGTATGGTATGTGTATTTCTTAACTTTTTGTGCTATTAATACTAGAAAGTCGCCCGTCAAGGTACGACGGGTGAAAATTGCGTCTACTCTTCTACATTTGAACAAAGCAATTGCCTGTTCGGTAATATTTTGACAGTTGAAATTTTAACCCTAACTCCAGTGGATTAACCCTAAACTCCAGTGGATAGCGGTAATTTTCAACCACTTTTTTATTTCTTCATTCCCTTAAAATGACTACCTTACCAGTAAAACAGTTAAGTTACCGGATCGAATTCAGCCTTGTAGCAATAAAGCCTTTCCCTACATGTTAAACATCACGAAAACATATTATCAAATTATCATGCCGTGGTACTAGTTTCATTGTTGAAACTTGCGGGTTACTCGATCATTGGCTATTATTTATATGAGGATAACAATGGCAAAAAAAATTGTAGGTTTCGAAAGCTAAGGTTCTAATGTAAAGGAAACATACCTCATTTGTTGAGAAATAATAATTTTAACCGTAGAAAAAAAAATGTATATGGCTCGGCCATTCCACTGAAAATTCAATCTGTCCCGCTTGGGATAATTCCTATATTTCTTTTTTAAAAATAATTTTACAGTGTAATGACAAAATTTTTTGCTGAAGAAGTCACACTTTTGTGATTCCTTGAGCAACAAAATTTTGTTCATTTTCCTTTTAAATTATTATTTTTAATGAAATGTATGAAGCGTGACGTGCAGGAAAAAATTGCTGTTTTTCCGTGGAATGGCCCTTATAGTGTTTTCAGATCTTTAAATTTTATTTGCGAAAAAGTATTTATATTCTTCAGCATACTACATTAGTTTTCTTCATAAGTAAAAAACCTAATACGCATTTAAAATCTTAAATTCTTTAGGAAAGGATGAGGGACCCCTTGCAGAGAAACTTTCATATTGTTTAAATATGGGTGTCTACCCCTTTCAGAGTGATACCTCCCCCCCTTTCTTCAAAAATCGAGAGTGCCCGCAAAAACGAAGAAAAAGATGCTCTAAAACAGTAGCACCCCTTTTGGACCAAGGTTACCCCTCCCCCGTGCTGGAATTCTAGATCCGACACTGCATACATGATATCCCAATTGCTATTTTCAGCGACTTTTGCAAAATCCTTTCAACAGATTACAAAATATATTAATTGTATTTCTAATTTACGCCTCCAATAATGAAAACCCTACACAGATACGATAGACTGAACTCGCAAAGTAGGAGCTGCAGTCTCTGGCTGAAGGCAGCTGAAAAGGTAAAGTCTAGACCAGTGGTGCCCAACCTTTTTTTTTTTTTCAAATCCGCGTGCGATACCTCAAATTAGTGGGAATGTTGCGGGCCAGAACAGTATAAAATTTCTAGATAGCATCGTAAAACAAGGGAAATTGAGGACAATAACCAACAAAAGTTTCTGTCATCGTTGCTACATGCTTAGTTTATTGATACGAACTTTGCATCTGTATTTTAGAAAACAATATATGACTACTTGGCTTAAAACATAGGTTTCATAACACCGAAAGAAAACGATTAGTTTTTTTTTTTTTTTTTTTTGGAACGTCCCAGAAAATATTTTTTGTTTTGTAACACTAAACACAACGACGGGACACATGGATCAGCTTCCACATTGGACGCGGACCGTAAGTTGGGTCCCACTGCCTGACAAATCCACTAGCGTAGGATATGATCTGTCCAATGAAACATCTGTCTTGACTGAGCAAAATTTAATTCTTTTACCTCACTCTTTGGCTACTTTCTTAACTCACCGCAAGGTGACGCTATCAAGCTGGAAGAACAAATAGTATGATCCTTCGGAAATATTGTATCAAAGTATGAAAGATATTTTGACTCATATTTTCATCTTCAAAATTTTCATCTTTTTCCATTTGTCTGTATGAGAAAGACCGAATATTTAAGTAAATCATCGGTGAAATTCGACACTCTCCAATTTTGTTTTTTTATGGTAACAAATATCTACAAGTAATACTTATTTATATCTTTCTTTGTTTACTGCATTGCTGGTTCAGATGAATAAAGGCAAGAAGTTTCTTGGTGCTAGCTGCTCCTTTTTGTGGGACTAATTGTTCTTCGGAACAACTTGACCCCACAAAAAAAAAAAAAAAAAAAGAAACAACTAGACCCACACGCACATGTTCTCAAAAAGTCAAATTTTAGGTTAGATAACGAAACGTAAATCGTTTCAGCGAAGTATATTAGGATGCACAATCTATGTTTTCATAAAAACACCTACCTAATAACTAAATACTATCGATTAAAATTCGTGAGAAAGACCAAAAAGTTGAAAATATTTACAAAAGTAGCTCAGGGGTGCACGTACTCAGCTTTTAATATGCTGGACGCCACTAGCCGAACTAGTATGGCCGCCATCGGTGCGCTGCAGCATTGCATTTCACCAGGTATTGACTAAATATACTTATCTTTTTTCTTCATTGAGCTTTTTCAAAGGGGACAATTTACCCGCAGAACGTTTAGCCCCGCTTTCCCCTACTTGGTTTGGTTTATTGACAACATACATTTCGAGTTAGTGTACTTGGTCACACAGGACCCGTTTATGAACTCACGTCCAATATGACAGAAAGCACAATACATGGACATAGTGTAGGACAGAATTAACAGCACATAGAAGGAAGTTACAACCAGGGCAACGGGCGGGAATCGAACCCACCACCTCGGGATTACAACAATGACGCGCCAACCAACTACGCTACCGAGGCCCCTTCCCCTACTTATTGGATCTAGTTCAGCCTTGTCAAAACAAAGCACTTCTCTGCTTCTCAAATGTTGCCAAAAATTGTTATCAAATTAATAAATAAAGTTACAGAATTTTAAGTGCTCAAACAATGAATAATGCCTTCTCGCATGCCATGGGGCGAGTCTCATTCTCTGTTACGTCCGATTATTGATTTTGATAGAGCCCCTATCTTTATCTTTACTAATAATAAAGCTGAAAGTCCCTCTGTCCGGATCTCTGTCTGTCAGGATCTCTCTCTGTCCGGATCTCCGTCTGTCAGGATCTCTCTCTGTCCGGATCTCTGTCTGTCAGGATCTCTGTGACGTGCATAGCGCCGAGACCGCTCTGCCGATTTTCATGAAATTTGGCACAAAGTTAGTTTGTAGCATGGGGGTGTGCACCTCGAAGCGATTTTTCGAAAATTCGATGTGGTTCTTTTTCTATTCCAATTTCAAGAACAAAATTATCATAAGATGGACGAGTAAATTATGAAATTATCATAACGTGGAACCGTAACATGGGCACAAGCCAATTGCCGAGAAAAATTCACCATACAATATTTGTAAATATGCAGGCGAACCAAAAGACCTTTTAATTTTCTATTACGGGCAAAGCCGTGCGGGTACCACTAGTATATCTTTATACATAAAGGGCTAATCTCTGTCCAGATGTCCAGGGTAAACTTAAAAACTACTGGAGGGAGTTTAACCATTTTTTCACAATAGATAGCTACATAATCGGGGAACAACTTAGGTTATAATTTATCGCTAAAAAACTTAGTCTAAGAAGGTCGTGATCGAAAACAGTAAATGTCATGTAATTTCCACATCAAATGATTAAAGATTAAACCCATTGTTTCGAAAATTCGTTGCTTAACAACAGCAACTTTAAAAGTAATCATAATGTAAATTTTGAATCAAGGCCTCTCTGGAGCAAGCATGACATTGCTTTCTTAGGAATTGCATCCTCATCTTTATACATAAAGGGCTAATCTCTGTCCGGATGTCCAGGGTAAACTTCAAGAGCAACTTAGGCTGTAATTTATTCCTTAAAAACTTAGTTGTAAAAAGTTATGGTGGAAAACAGTAAATTTCATATCATTTCAACATTAAATAATTAAATTCGCAACTCCAATAAATTATAGGGGGCGCAGCAGCCACTGTCTAATGGCGGATGAAAAAAGGTGAAACAAACAAATGCCATAACTTATAACTTGCTTTGACGATTAGTGAATGACAGTACTTTTTCATCGTATTTGCGCGAAGCTTTCTTTTTTACTCTTCTGAAATTACATTACACCACAAACTGCTTGAAGCCGGAAAGTTACCCCAAAGAAAAATCGTGGAATGGAATGTTTTACCTTTTTCTTTAGTATTGGTAATCACCGCAAGGTAGCCTATTCGAGCTTTGAAGTTGCGAATATAAAACCCATTGTTACAAAAATTCGTTGCCTAACAACAGCAATAATAAAAGTAATCATAATGAAATTTTTGAACCGAGACTTCTTTGGAGCACAGGAGTTTAAAGTCGTTTAAACATTTGGAAACTCTACTTTTTGCATCCTTAAAGAAACATAGTAGAGAGCCTTTTTTTTTTCTTTTGAGTGTATACTATTTAATTAAATAAAGCGCACGGTATTTTCAGTGACCTTTGTTTTTGTTAGTTCATAAATTTTTATATGCTTAAATTCGTCCTTTCATTTCTAAATGAATATTCGTTCGTTCTTTATACTTATTGCTATTTTACTTTAATGGGTAAGGAAGTAAGAAGCTCGATTTTTAATCACGTCAAAGTGATATGTTTTGAGTTCTTTCAGTTAAAACAGAAAACGAAAGGAAGTAGCGATTGTTTCTTACATTTATTTCTGACCCAGGTAACGCCGGGTATTTTTGCTAGTATGTATATATTGGCCTTAGTCTATATAGTGGCCTCAGAATTTGGTTATTATATATTTACTAGAAAGTCGCCCATCTAGGTATGATTTATGAAAATTGCTTCTACATTTGAACGAATGCATTGCCTGTTTGCTGATATTTTGATAGTTGAAATTTTAACCCTAACTCCAGTGGATTAACCCTCAGCTCCAGTAGGTAGCGTTCATTGCTGACCCTTTTTTCGTTTCTTCATTCAACTGAAATGAGACCAGTAAAACGGTTAAGTTAACGGATCGAGTTCAGCCTTGTCACAATAAAGCCTTTCCCTGCATGTTAAACATTACCAAAACATATTATCAAATTATCATGCCGTGGCGCGAGTTTCATTGTTGAAACACGCGGGTTACACGATCATTGGCTATTATTTATATGAGGATGATAATTCTTCCGGTTCCAGGGCTCAATACGCAATAGGGTGGGCGGAAAAAATCGAAATTCTGCAGAGCACTTTGTCCTAGTGCGGAAAATTTGTGACTCCCTAACGCTAATTACTGTGAAAAAAATTCGTGACTCTGAGTTAATGCATAATGCTCTGGTCAGAGGCTTAAATTTTTGAGATTTTTAGAAAAAAAAATCAAATAAAGAGAAAATTTACAAAATATTTTAAACTCCGCAGAACTTTAAACTTTTGTACGGGAATTTAGTAACTTCCTAACACAAACTACTACGTAAAATTTCAAGCTTGTGAGTTAATTATTTCTGCTCTGGCAAAAGGCCTGAATTTTTAGATTAAGAAAAAAAAGAAATCCTAAAATGCGAGTTACACATTACAAAGTAGTTTATATCTAATACGCTATAATACTTCAAATTTTAAATCAGAAAATAATTAGCCAGAGACATTTATTATTTGCCAATCTCGTCGAAAAAACGTTACTTCAAGATTTGACTTGAGAAAAACCTTGAACAATCACACAAACACATAGAGTAAAGAAATTGCATAGAGAGGCCTCGATTCACTAAGAAATGGAAGTCACCAGTTGTTGCACCGCTGTATCCCAAGATCCTTAGCTTCTTGCTAAATATCTTAAGATGCATATTTATTCAAAACATTCCATTACTGAATCTCATTTTTTTTTTTTTTTTTTTTTTTTGAAATTGTATTAAAATCTGAATTAAAATGCAAAACCAATCCGGCAGTTACTTTATTTGGTCCCTACGCGAGGTTGGGGAAAACCATTCTCGCAAAGCGACCATGTTATCATAACCTCGCTCATCATTGCACCGCTGTATCCCGAAATTTCGACTTCAGTTTAATCAGCTTTTTACCATAGACGGCCTCTCTGTGTAAATTTCATTACTCTATACACAAAAAGAAGAAATGATACGCAATTGTAGCTATAGACAAGTTGAAATGATGCACTAAATACCTAGTTGGGTTGAGGAAAGCCTTCGAACAGGGAATTAAAAATTTATTACTTGTGTTTTGTTCAACTTGGAAACTTTGAACCAATTCCATCTTCAGCAGAAAAATCAGCAATTTCGATGGAGATATAATGTTAATATGTGCAAGTATTTCTTCATCCCCATATTAGGGAATTTATGTGAAAATTGTGTCTTAACCCCCTCTAAGGGACGTTTTGCCTCCATAGCGGGGCGAAAACTACCCTATGTGAATTTCTGAGCTCCAAAGGACCGCTGTGCAAAATTTGGAAAAATCCAACGTAAACTGTTGATTTGTATAAGTATAAGAAGCATGCAAACACACACAAATAAATCTCCATTTTTATACTCGTAAATAGATTACGCATCCAATATACTACGCTGAAAACATTTACGCTTCGTTACCTAACCTCTACAATTTGCTTTTTAAAAGACATGTGCTTTTGAGACTAGTTGTTTCCCTTTTCTCTAGGGCCAGTTGTTCCGAGGAACAAATTTCCCCAGAAAAAAGGAGCAATTTGTCCCATTATAGCGCGAATCATTAACAATAAACATCGAACATAAATAGTACCAGTGACAGAAAATTTAAATTGATATCGCACAAAGGATGAGGTCTATTGATTTATTAGCGTTATATTAGAGCTGTTAATTCAACGACAAATATGCAAGCAGGGGCGTGCACAGAAATTTTTGGGGCCGTCACAAATGACTTTTCCGAACCCTCTGCATATTGTTTAGCCCTATATTTCATTCCTAGTTTTAATAATATTCTGCCCACCTCAAGCTCGGGCCCGGACCAACATGTGTCCTTTATCCCCCCCTGCAGTGCACGCCCCTGCATGCTTAGGTGTATCTCTGGAAACATATGGTAGATTCTACCCATTAAAACAGCTTTAAATGTTGGACTTTTTGCCCTCGGTATACAGTCTATGTAGGGGAGAAATGGATACAGTGAGACAACAGCAATATATTTTTCATAATATGATAACTAGAAGCAAAGTGAAAGAAAAACATCAAAATACGATAAAAAATGTACTTTTTAGGGGCCTGTATCGCAGTGCACTGAGGGTTAATATAGAACTTGGTGCCTACATTTCAAACTAGAGTGTACAGCTTTTAACAAAGAAGTGGCATAACTATGGGCAATGGTTCTGCAAGCTCGTAAAATGCCCTTCAATATGAGGAAATTGCATAAGAGTAATGACGCATCTAGTTAGTTGTACTCAAGCTACAAGGCTTTGTCTTATAATTTTTTATTGTCCCACTAGTCAGTTAAGCAACTATACCCTTGTTTTATAATGTTATAGTACTGATTTTATCATAAGTAATAAAATATGTCTTAGTAATTGTTTGCTATCATTGTAGTTTAGTGCAGAGAAAATATTTTTTTTTCACTATAATGTACAGCCTCAACGAATGTCAACGAACTATAATGTACAGTATAAACGAAATAAAGTTACCTTAATTAAAATAATTAAAAATATACCTAAAACGCATTCAAAAAAGTTACAAATAACTTAAGTTTTTACCGCAATTTAATTTATTTATTTCGAAGCTAAACAGCTTCACATACATAGAGGACTGCGTGCCAAGTGCCTTGCTTCCCGACATACACGGGAAAGATGTACAATACAACAGAAGGAAATAACACCCGGGGCATCGGCGGGAATCGAACCCACAACCTCCGGCTTAGAAGACGAAGCTTCTACCACAGAGCCCCGTTTTACCGCAATAATAACTTGTTTTTTACTTTGCTTCCAGTTATATTATAAAGTTAACTCATGCAATTTCCTCATCTTGAAGTGCATTTTACGAGCCTGCAGAACCATTGCCCATAGTTATGTCACTTGTTTGTGAAAGGACATACACTCTAGTTTGAAATGTAGGCATTAAGTTCGATACTAACCCTCAGTGCTATAAGATACAGGCCCCTAAAAAGTAAATTTTTTCTCACATTTTGATCTTTTTCTTTCACTTTGCTTCTAGTTACCATATTATAAAATATGCAAGTAAGCATTATCAGTCTATTTGCAAGTTTATAACTCTTTTATGGTAAGTTTTTGATCATACTGGTTTTTTAAACAGTACCTGGAAGTCCCTGGGGGAAAGTTTAAACCCGGATATGTTGACTAAATTGAAAACTGAATAGTTCATTTTACTTTTTTGAAATACGTATTGTGTTCTTGAAAAGAATTTGCAAATAGTTCTGTCACTTGTTTGTGAAAATACACATACTCTAGTTTGAAATGCAGATATCCAGTTCTACATTGACCCTCGGTGCACTGAGATAAAGGCCCATGAAAACTGCACTTTTTCACATTTTTCGATACAAAAACTGCCACTTTTTGGCAGCAATGAGCATTAACCACGCATTTAATGAGCCTATTTAATAATTTATATACATCACTACAAAAATAGCTCGCAAAAACTATGGTTGAACCTTAGTGCATGGAACCAGGATGCCTCAAACATGACATATTTTCACTTTCTTCGGCACAGTTTAGCCACCCCTGCCAGGGTCCACTGAAGGTCAGCCATAAAATTTACGATACATTTCATTTGAGGCACTAAATATCGTGTTGTAACCACAAAGATTACATTTGCTGATGCTCAACGCGCAGAGATAATTGAATATTAAAAAATGTCGATTTGAGAAAAACCCTAAGTTGGGACCAACTTTCGGAATTTTTGTGGGTCACAAAAATATTTTTGGAAGAAAAGAAAAAATATGTATCTTCTAAAATGATCCAAAGAAACCATTGTAAAATATTTTAGCGAAATCAAAAATGTCATGTATCTGACCTACCTGACTCTTATAAGAACTGGCTCTTAAGTTGTTTAAAAATAATAATAATAAATACATTGGTATAAGCGGAACTGAATTTTTTTGCACATTATTTTTTATTTATTAACGAGTTAAAAATATTGCTGGTTTAATTAAATTTATGTGAAATGGTTGGGGAGAACTAAAATTTTTAAGAAGGGGAGAATTCTGAATATGCCGAAAGAAATCCCAATTTTACCGAATGATAAAACTCGATTATGCACACATATACATACATAACATCTACTGCGAAGAAAAATTGGGCATCATTGAAAATAATTTAAAAATAGAAAATAAGAATATTAAAATTCAATATTGTCTCCTAATTTGTCAAATCAATTAGTTAAATGTCCTCCCCCCCCCAAAAAAAAAAAAAATTTGGAATAGTGACTTCCGGTGACTTTCCATTGGGACAACGCTGGGGGAGGGGCGAATTTTCTGAAGTTCACCAGGGGCGCAGACCCCCTAGTTACGCTACTGCCAGTAGAAGGAACTGAAGGAAAAGCTTGTTCAGCAGTACACGTTACTCCCTAAAACGGGGCAAAGGGAAACAATGGAATATACCGACAGCCCGTTTGTCACTTCCTGAGATTGCACTTTCGTCCTTCTTTGGACTCATCATTCAGGAATAGGCAATAACTGAGCTAGAGGCAGATGTCCTCTAATTGAAACTGAGATTACCAATAAAGTAAGATGGTAGATGAAGTAAATTAATTTCATTAGCAAGAGTCCGTAGACCTGGCGCGTAAACTGAAGGTAAAGCTTGAGTTTTTAGCATATTATAAACTACAACTAAACATAACTTCAAAGACAATATTTTCTACAGTAATAAGGAAACATTGTCTTTGCAGTTATGCTCAGTTGTAGTTTGTAATAAAACAAAGTGGATTGTTTGTTTAATTAAAAAATTTTTTGTAGAACTCGCTCCTGAAACGTACCTGCCTCGTTTAAATTTCCTCCTAGAACGATAAAAAGTTCTTTATAACCCCCCTCTGCAAACCATGAAATGTTCTCCTTTAGAGAAAAATGTTTTCCTTCCAGCAACGTTCTCTTACTCCCCTTTTCATATTGTCACAACTCCTCTATTGAATACTATCTGATTATAAAAATTTAACTGAATGAAAAAAAAATTGCTTCACTATTAATTTCATATGTGATTAATTCAAAAAATGTAAAAACATTGCGACAGTTTCAAATGTTGCTCCGGAATTCTAGCGCTCTTCCTCTCGTGTATGTAAAGCACCCATTTTTATGATTTCATTACTTTTTTTTTTTTTAAATTTCACTGCCTATTCGCATGTATGCATGGAAATGTACCTATGCAATCCTGTGTAAAGAAGAAGCATCTGCAGGGCCGATCCTAGCAGGTGTGCAGCTCGTGCTCCGATATCGTGCGACCGAAAGTAAGGGGCGGCCACACAGGTCGCATTTAGTTCCATTAATGAAGCAAAATTCCTGGAGAATTTTTACTATATAACTTACTTTAAGGCGAATAAACATGCTAAATTTTAAACGTTAATTTCTAAAATCAGAGTAAGTCCCGATTTCTCCATAGCATAACACACTTTAAGAATAATAGAACGTTAGTGCACAGCATGTTGGCTATTGTCTATTAATATCTATTATTTACATAAATGCTTCATTTGATTACAAAATTTGCGACAGATTCGGCAATGAGGCATGAACTTGGGCGGCCGCTAATGCTTCCTCCTAAGCTCCTACAGACCCTAAACTATGAACACATATTGTAGTAAAAAAAAGAACTATACTGATAAAATACATTCGCAAAGCGGATACAGGGGGGACAATAGACAATTGCGACTTCCCTGAGAGTCAAGTTTTATATATGAATAACGAACTAACTTTTTGTAGTTTCCTCCTTAACAGCAGTTTTTTCTGAAGAAAATTGAAATAACTAATGAGCTGCCCGATTACAGATCAGGTAAGAGGGCAATTCCCGTATCTCAGGTAGCAAATTCAAGTTTGACAGATCCAAAAGAAGGCCATGATCTCCTTGACGAGACTAAAGAAAGCTTAAAATTGCGTTTTTAAAACTTAATCTTGGAAAATATCTCTCGTTGAATCACCGATCTTAAGTCTCTTACAAACCCTTTCTGCCTTAACTTGACCAAATATGACCAAAAATAGATTTTTTTTGCAATTTCTAACAGTTTACAGTCCCCCATGTCTCAAGTCCCTAAAGATGGCTTCTAAGTGTATTCTGTCCTCAAACCCTGACTCTTCTCCTTGTGACATTAAAGATGGTTTAAAGGAATTTTTAGGACTTAAATTTCAAAAATTTTGTAGAGGAGGGCCCTAAAACCCATTTTCTATTACCATAACTACCAAAGATAATCTGAACTAGAGTCGTTAGAGAGGTCCTATATCATTTCCTCTCACCTAACGTCTTCCAAAACAGAATAAAATTGCGTTTCTCAAACATCAGTTTCAAAGAACTTTCTTGAAAGTGTGCCCGGATGCCCCCTTTCTATCAACGTAATCACGGAAAGCTTAAATTTTCGCTTTCAGACGGACAGAACCTCCCGCGTTATCAAATAATACCTAAAAATCGCTTTGGGACTTCAATTTCTAAAAATTTTAGGAGAAGAACCGACTGGAATATGTAACTTTAATCGACGTTAGGGCATCCCCCTAACGTCGCCAAATAATATGTTTCTAAAACTACTGCTTTACTACAGCGCCGAGGAATTTCCGGAGGAAAGCCGCTAGTTCTCCTACCGTTGCCAATGACATAAAATTTGCGTCTTAGACTTTAATTTGGACAACTTTTGATAAAAGATGAGCTTATCTCCTTCTCTCTCGTAACGTCAACAAAGATATCCCAAAATTGCGTGTTTAAAACTTCAGTTTCGAAAAAATTTTGAGGAGAACTGCGATACTTCCTAAGCTAAGGTCCCAAAAAATAGCCTCAAATTGACTTCAACTTTAATAGAATTTCATAATGGAGAACCCCAACATTAGTTTCCCCTAAAAGTTTCAAAAAAGTTCCTACAACCGTAATTTTTTAAGTCAAGTTTGAACATTTCTCCTTGGACCTTGAGTAACCTCGACTCTGTTCTCCTCGCAACCTAACACAACCAAACAGTAATTTCTTTTTTCCCTACGATAATTTCGAAAATTTTCTGGGGTTACCCAGCCCCTCCCCCTCCCCCAACTCCCCCGATGACAGAATAAAATACGTTCTTACGACTAGTAATTCTTGGTATCTATAACTTTTTTCAAAGATATAAAGTGTTCCCAAAGACCAATATTTTCTATAAAACGCTTTTACTTTTTATAAATTCATTCTTCTGTTTTTTTTTAAATTAGAACTTGATACAAAAATAAGAAGGAAGATGGTCAGACGTTGAGTATTAGTCAAAACGCTCTAGAGGGGGCGGCATTGCACACGGGCAACCAACATCCTAGGATCGGCCCTGAGCGTCGGAAAAAAATAGCAATCAAATCAAGTTTTTAATGCTAGGAAAAATCGAAAAGTTTTGCAACGAATTTAGAAATAACCATCCTAAAAAGGAAAAATAATGAATGCAATAATTATTTTAACAATTGATAACATGTAATTCCATAGTCGCGCTTTTTAAATCAGCAATAGTTAGATAGTTTTTACACTTTTTTTTCTAAGTGCTGCTTTGATTCTAAACTAATACCAGTAAAATTATAACTATAAGCAGCGTAATTTTGTTTTTCCATTAAGTTTTTGTTTTTTGACAAACTGCTCTTTTTAAGCTATCTACGACCTAGCAAAATTTCGAGAAACCTAAATTTGGCGACAACATAGTGGATATATGATCAAACCGAAATTTAATAGTTCAGATGGAACGAGAATGTGATTAGAAAAAAATATTAGTACTGTCGTACAAATTTAATTAATAAAAGTATTTTTTTCAAACAATCTTCTTTTAAAATGTTTCTCATTTTATTTATTCTGAAATAAGCAGAAAAATATAAAACAAAAATCTATTTGAAAACCATTTTATTTATTTTTTTTTTTCAAAAATTTACTGTAAAATTTACTTTCACTAGCAATTTCTTCATAATAGCTGTGCTTAACTACACAACATTTTCTTTTTCATTGAAATCATAAGTTAAAATATTCCAAAGAATTTTCCTTTGTGATATTTTCTGCACAAGAAGTTCAGTCATATTTTAGAAAAATTTATAAAACATTGGCAAGAAAAACTGAAATGCTAAACTTAGTTTCAAAAATATACATCAATTTAAAACGGCACAAAATAAATTTAATAGATCATAAAACAAAATATCTTTCATTGAATCTTGTTTTAAGGATATTGGGCTTAAAACGCTGCAACTTTCACTGTGGCTTCAAAGCGCGGTGTATACCTCTAAAAAACCTACCTTTTGAAGCCACGATAAATGGCTCCAAAACGCGGTGAGTGGTTAGAGACCGCTTTTTGAAGCCAGTGGCTTCGAAACGCGGCGAACTTCTCTAGTGGCGTCATTCAGCGGTGAACGTCTCTAAAATTCCGACGTATTGAAGCCAACGTTGTGAAGCCAAAAATTGGCTTCGAAACGCGGTGAGCCATTAGAAGTTGGCTTCAAAACGCGGTGAACTCAATTGTATATATATGTATATATATATATATATATATATATATATATATATATATATATATATATATATATATATATATATATATATATATATATATATATATATATATATATATATATATATATATATATATATATATATATATATATATATATATATATATATATATATATATATATATATATATATATATATATATATGAAAACTAATTTTACAACTTTTCGTTTTAAGATGAAATTTCTACTTGATTATAAGAAAATCAAATGCCTCCTTATTAAAACGAGCTGATGTGTGCATCACATGACTTCCTTTTACTCCAATTTAATGTAATTTCCCAATTATTGGCATTTTTAATGTGATTCAACAATTTACTCTCTAAATATCACCAAAAGTGGCCAAATTGAAACCAGATATTTAAAAAAAGGAATTTTTTTAAATTGCCAAATTTGTCGCCAAGTTGGCGACAAAACTTGGCGATCAAAATACTGGCGATATATCGCCAAGTGTCCGCCAAATTGTAACACCGCTTGAGTTTACATCGAAATTAACAATGTGTTCCCCCCATAAAGGGGCAAAAGACCCTTTAGAAACACCCGAATGCAACCAAAAGAGGAGGTGCACAACTAGAACCCACTAGGAGTCTACGTACCAAATTTCAACTTTCTAGGACTTACTGTTCTTGAGTTATGCGACGTACATACGCACATACGCACATACGTACATACATACGTACATACAGACGTCACGAGAAAATTCGTTGTAATTAACTCGGGAATCGTCCTAATGGGTATTTCGCGTTTCTATACGTTTTTAGGCACTTACCCACGTGTGGTCAAGTCGAAAAAGAACCTTAATATTCATTCGGGGGTGAGTAAAATGGAAATTAAAGTCGATTTTTGAGTGATTTTCTTTTTTTTTTTTTGCGAATACAATATTTCCTTTTTTGTAAAAGGAATAAAAAATCTCACTGCTGTGGCGCCAAAAATCAAGTTTTGGGCCAAAGCAGAAAAACGTTTGGTGCCCTCCACTTAAACTACAAATAAAAGTTGAAAATTATAATTATAAACTTTTAATCGAAAATAAAACTAATGAAAAGTTTCACACCGTTTAACAATTAAATGATATTCAATTAAAGTATTTTGTACAAATTTTCAACTAGCTTTATTTCTTGCAAAAAGGTCTTTTTTTTATTTCAGAGTTGCTTAAAAGTTCCTGCTCTATATACAGAATGGTCAAGTGATTGGATCTTTTGTCCCCCATTTTATTCCGTAAAAAATTTTACTACTTCTCATATTGAATTCTGGTGTGTCAACTTCACAATAATTGAATTCAACACTTTTTTTATATATAAAAGAATGATTTTTGCTAAGGAAAAAATATTCCAATAATGATACACTTTAAATAAAGTAGAAAAGTTCCCTACCTTAAATATTCTGGTGTATGGATGAACAGGATCGGGCACAAGTGGAAGGGGAAGAGGCCTCGTACGGTCCTAAAAAAGGGAGTAATTTTGAATTGTATTTATTAAAATAGAAAATCACCCACCAAGATGCGACGGATAAAAATTGCTTCTTCATTTGATTGAAGCAACTGCCTGTTTAGGGATACTTTGAAAGTTAAAATTTTGGGTCACAAATTTTGAATCAATTGATTGTTCTCTTCTTGAAAAACCTGTGAGGTTGAATTACGATATATATATATATATATATATATATATATATATATATATATATATATATATATATATATATATATATATATATATATATATATATATATATATATATATATATATATATATATATATATATATATTTAGCTGCTAAAAATATTTGGCAACAATTGAAAAAAAAAAGAATTTCAGCTATCGAAATCTTCTCGTAAAAATATATATAAAATTCATTAAACATTCTCAATTGTTAAGTAGTTCGTGATTATAAAGTAGAATACACATCAAGTAACGAATATATATTTAATATTCAATATTCATTTTGTACGATTAATTGAGGAAATTATCGCAACGAGGAACACAGTCGACAATCTTCTGCATTTGTTTTTCAAATTTTGTACGACAGGTTCAACTGTAATTTCGTTTTCAATTTAAATATCATAAACATTGCAAAATGTCGAATTTTGTTTTTACAAAAAGAAAGGCTGTTTGTGTAAAGTTATGAAGGAAATTAAAAATGCGAATATATTTAATTTGGAGCCAAAATTGTCATCTTAATTGTTCACAATTAGTGTGTAAAAGCGTTTAAAATTAAATAACGGATCAAATCTCACCAAAGTGACAGGATATCGCCTTATCTAAGCTTCACTCGCCTTATGAGGCAAAAGATCATTTGACTCGTTATGTACTAATAACAAAGCGAATTAAAGGACAACGAAGCGCTCTACTTTGATGAAAAAATAAATGAAAAGTAGAAAATCGAACAACCTTGATCCGAATCCCACCTATTATTTAATGTTAAAAAAAAAAAAAAAAAAAAAAAAAAAAAAAAAATCGGCTTGTTTGTTTCCCTCAAATAGGTGCTGCTGGCCGATTTTGAGATCTCTGATTCAGATTATTAAGCTTTTTATTTGAAAACAAAATTGTGTTTTGAACAAAAATGATGAAACTCGTGAAAAACTGCCTTTCAAAGGAAACATTTTTTGAAAACAGAAAAAAAAAGATTTAAAGAAGAATATATCTTATTTAAGTTTTTAACCATTCCTAAGTTAGAGTGAATTTATAATATAGAGATAATTGTGCAGCAGAGCAAAATATATTACAATTAAAGTAGTCTATATGCTAAAACTTAAGAAGAAACATCTTTTCTTTCAGTTTTGAAATAAAATTTCTGACAGCACAGAAACGAAATATTGTGCAATTTTGCTTAAAAAGAAGCAAGAGAAGACATTAGAAATGAAAGACTAAAACTATATGGGCAAATGCAAAAGAATAGTTGTGCGAGCATTTTCTATGTCTCTCGAAAATGCTCCTCCTTAGACAAAAATTCCGAAGAAATACCACCTACCCGTTCGTCTGCAAATATCAATACGCTTGACAATAGGATTTCCTTGATGTAGAAAAATCAACAAATGCTGCTTTTCAATTTAAATACATGTAGTTCTCGTCAATGTTCTGAAGTTGTCCTTTTAAACTCAGATCTGTTGCAAGTGCGAGCATTTTTACTTAAAAACATTGGATTTATTACTTCAAATTACGCATAGGCAAAAGGAAAGACAGAATAATCTTCATAACTAATTCATAACTAATATATATATATATATTAAACTGTTTTAACCTGCAAGACCTTCATTTTCGCAACCGTTAGTTCTAGACAGCAAATATGTTCAAAATCAGATGCAGAGTTAAGATATTGAAAGTGTGAAGTGAAAATCAAAATAAGTCAAAAAGTACAAAATTTAACTTTTTATATATGCCTCCGGGCCCCTAACTTACATTTAGGAAAATAATCTCCATTAAAAAAAATCCAAAAAATTTTTTTTTGAAATTAGTCCGACCAATATTCACCGAGATATGAAATGCAGCGTGTTGTGACTTACACCATTTTTCCTTCGCCGTCAATAAGACCTTTTTGGGAAAAATGTAGCGGTTAACAAATGTTCAAAATTATATGTGCAACTAGAGTGTGGTTTTCCAAATTGTTCGAGGTTTTGTAGTGTGTTTTTGCGTATCGCGACATAAGATTTACATTTATTTTTGAATAACGATGAAAGAGATATAAATACTTATTTTTTCTTACATTGACGACCTGTAATTCTTCTGAAAGAGCGATAAGTTCCAATATCATCTTCTGTATGGTCCCTTAAAACTCTAAACTGGAATACCTTATCTTGAGTTTTGGTCGCCCAAATGTCAAATTTTTTGTGTCAATATTAGTTTTTAATGGAGATAATTTCTCTAAATATTAGTTAGGGGACCTGAGGCCCGCATAAAAAGTTGTTTTGTATTTTTTAACTCATATTTATTTTTGCTCCAAACTTTTGATATCATGACTCTGCGTTTGATTTTGAACATTTTTGAATTTAGAAGTATTCATCTAGAACAAAAAGTTGCGAAAATAGTAAGCTATATAGTAAAAAAAAAAAAAAAAAAAAGATTAACATTGTTTGCGATTAAGATTCCATCGTAAATATCGAATCGAAATCCAAGTAGTTACGTCAGAGGCATAAAAGATTGAAGAACGCTTTTTTCGACCGATGCGTGGAAAGACATAATGTGTTCAGCATTAAAAAAACTGTAAAAAAAAAACCTATTGCGTATTTTTGAGAACTTTTTTTCTTCTGAAGAGGGCGAAATGTTTTTACTATTACCAACTTAAGTTTCAGAAATGAGGCTTTGATACTTCTCGCAGGATGATATTAGAAAAAAATAAAACCAGGAAAAAGCGCAAATTAAAGGTTTTTCAAAAATTCATAAAAAATACAAAAATTGCTCAATTTTCAAAAATTTTTCATTCATCATATTTAAAATTAAATTTCCTACACTATAGTGCAAAAATTATTTGTGTGGTGCGATTGGTTCGGGGTCTGTGAGGTAAAAAGTGCAAAAAAACACATAAAACATTAAATAACTTTTTTTTCAATTAAAATATCAAGCCCGAGGTGCACATCTTCAGTAAAAACTGCACCTGTATACCAAATTTCATCTATCTAGGCCTTACCGTTTTCCCGGGAAGCGCGCCACACACACACACACACAAACATCTTATTTTATTATATATATATATATATATATATATATATATATATATATATAATGCAAGTAATACATTTGGAAAAAAAAGTGAAAGAATTTAAAGATATAAAAAACAACAAAATTTGTACTGTAGTGTCAGCACTAAGCTGCTCAAAACAAAAACAGAACAAAAATATTCGGGGAAAATATAATTGTTATTAAGTTGAGATATGATAAAAATATTAAAAATACACACCTTATCAAGACATTGCCAAATGAAAAAGATATCAAAATATGAAATGGGGATAAAATCAAATACCAAATAATACCAAAGAAATAATGTGAAGCAATGACTTATACGTCAGCAGGGGAAGGTAGGCTTTACTTCACAAGGCTCTTTCTGTGACACATGTGGAAAGGTCCCAAAACGACGCATTAGTCCTTGTTTCATGTTGTCTCTTTGGTACTATTTGGTGTGTGTTTTCCTCATTCTCATATTTTGATACACTTTCCATTCTCAATTTATAGATATGTACCAGCTGTAACCGCAAAGCGATGCCCGTGCCAAGAATTTAAAGGAAGTCCGTTGAATAAAAAAATCCACTCCTCTCCCCCCTGCTTTTACGCCAAGTTTGACGCCTCCCCCAAGTTTGCAAAAAGAAAAAAAAGAACACCTCACTATTTTAATTAAGTTAAGTACGCAAATTTGTAACATATATACAGCGAAACGTCCAGCGGAAGTGACCGCACTGCAGAAACCCACCCAATTATCCAGCGAAACGAACTCTGGCCTATAAGCAATTGCGATTAAAAATCACGGTACATCTAGGACAAAAAGGAAATCCCATACGAAAAAGGATTCAACTCCCCAGCAGAAAAACAACACAATTAAAAAACTCGCTACATCTAGGACAAAAAGGAAATCCCGCACCCCGTATGAAAAATTTTACTATACAAAAGCTATCGTCTGAGAAAAGGAAAAAAACCCTCTAGAATTAAAAAAAATACCCCCCCCCCCCCCACCCGTCTGATGTCAAATAATCAGTAATCGTATCCTGACCTGGAGGGAACAGCGCACTAGATACCATCAATCCAACACTATTGAAAGGCACAGTTATAGAGATGGTGGAATCACATGGTTTGGGCAGGGATCTCGCGCGGTCTTCACACTGACCTGCATGTGTTTCATGGAGGAACTCTGATTAGTCTGAGATATCGGGAGGAGACTTGATCCATATGTCCGGCCATATGCTGGTGCTATTGGTAATGACTTCATTCTGATGGATGGTAATGCATGACCTCACCGAGCTCGGATTGTTGAGGAGTATCTTGAGGACCACTGTTAGGAACGAATGGAATATCCAGCTCGATCTCCAGACCTGAATCCGACAGAACATCTTTGGGACTATCTCGGTCGACAGGTTGCAGTTTTAAATCTTCCTCCAAGGTCGTGTCATGAACTGGAACAAGGTTTACTCTGTGTCTGGTCTTCGCTTCCTATTCCGATGCCCGACAACTTAATAAACAGCATGAAAAATCGATGCCGCTAATGCATTCAAGGGGGGGGGGGGCACATTCCTTATTTGAACCGA
The DNA here is from genome assembly GCF_026930045.1 of Uloborus diversus. NCBI lineage: Eukaryota > Metazoa > Arthropoda > Arachnida > Araneae > Uloboridae > Uloborus > Uloborus diversus. Next base: position 79,339,043 of record NC_072733.1, read on the forward strand.
TTTTTGCATTGTTTCTATGACATTTTACTACATAACACTGTGGTGTTCTGTTTTCTTCTAGAATGAAGTTTTCCGAAAAAATTGCTTTTTTTGTTATAAATCGTTTTTAAATACACTTATATAAATTTCTATGACGCATTCAATAAAAGACTATTTAATGCACATGTCCTCGATTTTTTTTGTTTCTACATTTATATTGTTAATTAGACGCAAAAAACCGGTTGTACCTTAGCTTTTTGAGACCAGAGTATTATTAAACCAGTTTAAATCAGCTTTTATATTTCTAACAACCTCACCTAAAGGTGACTAAACATGTTGTTCATCTGCAAGAGATTTTTTTTTGTTTTCACAAATTATATATATATATATATATATATATATATATATATATATATATATATATATATATATATATATATATATATATATATATATATATATATATATATATATATATATATATATATATATAAACTAATATTCTTTAGATTTGTTGAGAAGATGTTTTATCAGGGGAACTGGCTCAGAGTTTTAAAACTGTAATTTTCTGCGCCCCCTAAATGCAACCTAGTTCCAAGACCTGTGAATTTCGTCACTTTTTCTTACATATCACTAATTCTTTTACACGGAGGAACGTGATTTTTTCTCTTTTAATCCACTAGAATTTGTGCACATCACATCCATATGTGCTGTTTCTATATATCTATATATCAATGTGATCTTCCAAAAATCAGTGAAGAGTGATATTGTTAAAAATCTTTACTAAGTCTCGAACTTTTCCCCACTACGCATTTACTTTAAAGTCCTAAAAAGTTTTCGTGACTTATCAAGGAAGTAGAAGTGAAAGCTTTCCGAGTTTGTACCCCTCAGAATGACGGAGTTGTACCAGCACCTGTAAAAGAATTCGTTACTTTGCAAAGTTCAATTTTTTCTCCCATCCTCTTTCGTTTCCCATTCTTTCTTTCTTTTTCGCTTCAAGAAGATACATTCTTTTAAAATAGCTTCTACAGTGATTACCTTCAGTGATGTATTTCCACCCAGTCTTTGCTTCTTGCTCTTAACAATTTAGGACGATATTTTAGTAATTGTTTTTTTAATTCATAGCCATATTTTTGCTTATGTAACCAAACAAAGTAATTACTTGTGACTAAATACAGCTGCCTAATGTTACATTCACAATGAATGTTATGACATATATTAAGCAATCATATTTTTAAATATATATCATTAAACCGGCTGCATAAATGCAATATCATATTAAGCGACATATAAAACATTTCTTGTGTTTTTGCACTGCCTATGTCGAAGAACTGATGTGAGGCCTTTCCAAGCTAAATAAAAGACATCTAAACAATCAAAAGCACAGATGTTTAACTTTTCATTTTTTTTATTTTAAAAGTTTAATAAGTTAAAAGATATATTGTTTCTGAAAACTTTAAACCGCACAAAAACATTAAATTTTGCTATTCTTTCTATTCATTAACATATCAATACATACCTAAATTTAATTCTGAGCACTTAAAAAAATTACGTTCACTTGTTTACCTGCTCTCTCTCTCTCTCTCTATCTATCTTTTTATCTATCTATCTACCTACCTACCTACCTAAATATATATATATATATATATATATATATATATATATATATATATATATATATATATATATATATATATATATATATATATATATATATATATATATATGCTTACATAAACTTGTTTTTTGTGTGTTTCACACTAATTACGGTTATTTCGGCCATAACAGCATCTAACCAATCGTTCTAAATCGAATTGTAAAATTAGGTTACATGTAACATATTCTTAATAGTACACTATTGATAAATTTCTTCTAAAGGTACATATTTCGGAATAAAACGATATGTTTTTCTGTACGGATTATTTAAAACAACAATGGAAAGATTCAGCTAATTTGGAGAAAGAAATAAATAAGAATGAAAGAAATCCCCCTTGGTATAAAATTATGATACTTAACCTCCAGAATGGCGGAATGTCATGGTAAAGCGCTGTCAAGCGAGAGTGTGAGGTTGGAAGAGATAAATGAAAAGGTCGAGATGAAATAAGCACCAATGTCATCATAGATGGACTTAAACATGAGGAATAGTCCTCTTCAACCCATAAATCTAAAGAGGAATATATCATCGCTATCATAGGAGAATTATATGATGAACTGAGAAAATTAAGCCTAATGAGTTTCTTTTTTTATTTTTATTTATTTTTTAATAGTGAGGATTTCGTTTTAAAAATAATGTTGTGAGTGCATAGTTTTTGGATGTGTTGTCCAGATTTTATAAATAATATTCAAAAGAAAATGAAACAACGTGATAGTTGGATCCTTCATTGAGCAGTATACAAATGTGCATCCAAGTAGCTGAACGAAACTCTATATTTAAAGTCCTGTAAAAAACAACCCCAAAACTGCTTTTTATCTGAATGTTATCTGAATAGAAACACATAAAACACTTCATTATATCAAAAAAAAAAAAAAGTGAGTATAAAATGTCAGTTTTAAAACTTTGCTAAGGACCGTCTTCATTTTAAATTAGAAGTAACTTTAAAATTTAAAACAGCAATACCCCATTTTATTATCTACTAGCCGCCTGCGGCGACCAGCTGGTCCGCCTTTTTATGCCAAGGTTGCCGCCTTCGGTGGCTGCTTAGACAATTTAGCGACGGTATAATCAATGTTTTTCTCTATATATCAATATTATCATTCACCTTTTTACGCCAATGTCGCCGCCTTCGGCATTTGCTTGAAAAAATTTCGTGGCGGTATCAACCAATCTATATCTATATCATTATTAATTTCAATAAAATATGTTCTAGACCTTACCGCTTTTCCGGGAAGCGCGCCACACACACAAACATCTTATTTTATCATAGTCGCCTGCGGTAACCAGCTGGTTCGCCCTCTTACGCCATTCGCCTTTCTATGCAAGCAGCCACCTACGGCAGCTGTTTGACTAACTTGTCATTTACCTTTTTACTTCAAGTTCGCCGCCTTCGGTGGCTGTTTAAATTTGGCTGCGGTATTAATCAATCCAGCTTATATTTTTTTGTGCCATTCACGTTTTTACGCCAAGATTGCCGCCTTCGGAGGCTATCTATCTTTACGATCCACCTCTAAATTTCCTTATCCGTCTCTATTTATTTTAACCTTCCCACCCATTTCCTAATGAAAACAAAGATCACTAAAAAAAACCGCTTTTTTAGTTAAGTACAGCAAAAAAAAGTTATCTCTAAAATTCCCCATAGTGTGCAAAAAGTAGCGTTTGACAAAGAAAAAAAATCTTGCTGTTTTTATTGAATTAAATGCGCACAACTATGAAATCTAACGTAATAAAGATACAGCAAAACGTCCTGCTTGTTGGGGGGGGGGGGGCTATGGAAAAAGAAATAAATGCAATCCCTAAATAAACAAAAAGGAAAGAAAAAAAAGCAAGCGCTGCCGGAAAAACACGTGGTCACACGTCATAAAATGTAGAAGTAAGCTATATAGTAAAAAAAAAAAAAAAAAAGATTAACATCGTTTGCGATTAAGATTCCATCGTAAATATCGAATCGAAATCCAAGTAGTTACGTCAGAGGCATAAAAGATTGAAGAACGCTTTTTTCGACCGATGCGTGGAAAGACATAATGTGTTCAGCATTAAAAAAACTGTAAAAAAAACCTATTGCGTATTTTTGAGAACTTTTTTCTTCTGAAGAGGGCGAAATGTTTTTACTATTACCAACTTAAGTTTCAGAAATGAGGCTTTGATACTTCTCGCAGGATGATATTAGAAAAAAAATAAAACCAGGAAAAAGCGCAAATTAAAGGTTTTTCAAAAATTCATAAAAAATACAAAAATTGCTCAATTTTCAAAAATTTTTCATTCATCATATTTAAAATTAAATTTCCTACACTATAGTGCAAAAATTATTTGTGTGGTGCGATTGGTTCGGGGTCTGTGAGGTAAAAAGTGCAAAAAAACACATAAAACATTAAATAACTTTTTTTTCAATTAAAATATCAAAACTCCAAGCCCGAGGTGCACATCTTCAGTAAAAACTGCACCTGTATACCAAATTTCATCTATCTAGGCCTTACCGTTTTCCCGGGAAGCGCGCCACACACACACACACAAACATCTTGTTTTATTATATGTATAGAAGATTTGTAATTAGCATTAAAACTCATCTTTGTGTACAAATTTTCGAGTGCTTCAATTCAGCTTGTACAATTTAACTGAGAGAAATCCAACCCGTAATTTTATTTTATTTATTCTTATTATTTGTTTATTTATTATTATTTTTTTATTTATTTATTTTTTGATATTTTTGCTTCTTAAATCGAAACTACCGTGATTATAAATTATCGACACCAAATAACAAACAACTTATGTGTTTTCCCTATGTGGTATTTGAACTATCAGAATCTTAGTACTAGCAAAGAAAAAAGTGTTAGTTTAAATTTCCTTTTTTAGTGATCGCGAATTTCGATACTCTACCGTAATGTGTAATGGTCCTCAAAGGGTTGAAATGTCTTAATATTTGTTTCTATTACTTCATGAGCAATGACTAGAAAAATGACATGCTAACACAACTGTTATGATACGTATCTTCTACCTAAAAATGGGTGAGTTTTGCTTGCTGCCGTGCTAAGCACAAAAGCCGTATCTACACTTTTTGTTAAAGTTGAGTTACGGTCAGCAGGTGGTTCTTTGTCGCATATTTCACGTAAACATAACGTTTTATGGTCATTTATCGATGGGAAATATTTTTCAAAAATATCTTAAGGAGTTGCATCTGAATCAAATACATGGAGGCGCGGAACTTTAAACGGCTATTTCTCCTTTTGAACTCAGCTGCAGATACGACTTTCGCGCTTAGCACAGCAGCATAGTCTTTTTTTCGTCTTTTTTTTTAATTAGCTGTGGCATTTTGTTTTCCTTCATAAATATTGACATACGACTCCTTAGTCTTTTAAAGAGTTCAACTCAGGGTACTTCATTTGTTATTATGATTATTAAACAACAAAGAAACGAAAAAAAAAAAATTGCCACTTGCAGTTAGTCGATATTAGATTATCCTCAAATAACTCAAAAATTTTGTTATTCGTAGAAGCTGTTACTATTCAGCAGCTGAAAAATAATTTATTACCATCTATTATGGCCTTAAAGTAGAGTTCTCGAACTGTTTTGATCCGTGGACTCCAGCGTTCCAAAGCAGCGAATCAAATGATTAAATTTTACACTTGGCGTTCTAAAACAAACATGGAAATATAAAGGTACGAATAAAAAATTTATCAAACAATGAAAGAGCTTATTTAATGTTGAATTTTTAAACAACCATAAACTGCTCAGTTTTAAAGGGTTTACTGCACATCTGCCAACCTTTGAAAATCCAAAATCGTAGCTGCTTTTGCAGGGGAGGGGCGTGGCCACTGTTTCAGAATCAAACAGTGATGAGTTGTCCAACAGTACAAAGAAAAAAATAATAATGCTTAACGAATTTAAAATTTTATTCAGAAAATATTAATACGGAATTAAAGATTGTATACTGAATATTTTAAGATGATACATTCTTGATTATTAGCTCTACAGTTCACCCGGTAGGCATGTCTTTTTGAAGTTACATGCTTGCGGCAATCATCACGACCACCACGTTCAACTGAAAAATCGCTGTTGCAAATAATACATCTTGCACAACCCGTCTTGAAAGATGAAATAAGGAATGGTCAAGTGATTTTATATTCTTCACGATATTTTTGTCAATTTTCCGCTTTTTTGCCGAAAAACTCATAAACTGCATTAAAACTAAACCGGCAGCAAACGTGTAGAAGTTCGATTTTCTGAACTTACCGGTACCGGTTTAGTTTTTATGCTGTTTATAATTTTTTTTAAATTTTTATTAAATTTTTTTTTCGCTCTTGGGATTATAAATTAAAAAACAGAAAATCAAAAATTTTGAACCCACTTTCGTAGTGTCGTAATTTCTCTTCAATATATTTTGTTAGATATTATTTCTGTGGATTATTCTTCTGTCGGTATGCTAGATCTTTCTTATTTCTTGAAGAAATTCCCCCCTCATTTTAAAGCTTATCGTCCCGGCTAATGACGAAAAATAGACTTACAGTCAAAAGATCAAGTTTTCGGAAACGACTCTTGCTGTTGCAAAACCCGGATGCAGCCTGTAGTTCTTATGCAGATATTTTTTAAGCAAAATTCTAATACAATTTTCAAATTTTTTGCGTCGTTCTCGGCAAAAAAAATTGGCCTGTTTTTTTTTTTTTTTTTTTTTTTTTTAACAAAGTTTAAAAGCACTGGACTTAGTTCTTCTGTTAAATTCATAATTTTTTTTCCGGTAGTGCGTTCGGTTATAAAATAGCTGAACTCCGTGCTCGTCCGGGCTGTCCGACCTTATAGCTAATTTAGATTAATATTACGCATTGCATGTACTCACAACATACAACAGGTAACACACGTAAGGTAGTAAAACAAATGCGACGGGAATGCTACTTGGCGTTTCGACTCCTTTATGCAGGCTACAGTTATTTTTCAGATAAGTTGACTATTAATCGAAGTGTGTTCTTTCTTTTTTTTAAAGCTTTGACTATATTCAGACCGCTAATAATGTAAGCATAAAAAGTATTCTATTTAAAAAGTCAGACTTCAAGGGAATCCTTTTTGTGCAGAAAAACTTTTCCATTGTATGCTGAAATGTAGATTTTTCTAATAGCAGTGTTCAACCTTTTGTACAAATGACAAAATACTACGCCAAATTGAAATTACGAGTTTCACCCAGTAAATCATTAATTATTTATTCGAATTAGGTATAAAACATTAAAATTATTATTAACTAGCTAAGTAAGAAATCATTTTCGACTCCTCTGCTTTCGGCGGGAAAAAAATTCATTTTGTTTACGTTCGAAAAATTACACTTAAAAAAACGGACTCAGTTCAACTGGTTTTGGTTTTCAATTTTAAGTGTTCGATTAAAAGAAAAACATGTGCTGGCATTCAAGCCGTAACGGTTAAAGCAGCCTGCTATGGGAAATCATATCAATTTTAAAAAATAAAAACTTTTATTTTCAATCTAATTTCTTTTTCTTTAGAATAATTGTTTCAATCGCTACGCGAGATCTTCCTAATTCCTCAATCAAATTCCGTATTTTACGAATAATTTTAAAGCGTATCATGCTGACTAATGGCAAACAATAGATGCATGGTCCTTTTTTTTAGTCAAAAAGCTTTTTGGCTGCTTTTTATTACATTGCTTCAATGAATAACGTTCGAAAACGAAGGCGCAGCTGCTCGGTTGGTTGGAGTGTCGTGCTGTTAATCAGAACGGCAACAGTTGGAATCCATAACAATACATATCTCTTTAATGTTTCTTTTTTTTTTCGTCAGATTTTCACATGGGTAGGACTGTATTTGCCAAAACCCGTTTTTTCACGTGCACAATTACTACTTTTTTACGAGTCACTCAGTCACACTTTTAATGATATTTATGTTTGCATTGAAAATACGTACAACCAAAAGGTGAGCGATGATCAAATTATCACAACGTTGTATTTAACGAGGTTTTGTTGCTGATGTCTTCAAATTACATGCCTTCTTTGTTCGTTTACTTTTTTTCCGTTTTCTTTAATCCGTTACCTTTTTTCGAATCCTCTTCATAATGTTCTGTCTTTGAATTTTTTAAAGAACGATGTGCCACATGAAACGATTCGAAGCACAGTGCGGAGTTCCGCACGGGTCGACTAGTATAACCTTAAACCTCCCCGACCAGGGATTTCCAATATGTTTCTTGCTTTTGTGAGAAAATTAGCGATCGCACTAAAGCCTCTTTCCACAACGATGGATTTTTTTTTTTTTTTTGTGATATTCCATAAAATCGGATAAACTACCGGTATGTCTTGCTGGAGCCAGAAATGATGAAACCCTTTCCTAAACTGTACCTTAATATTCTTCATTACTGCTTAACAGTTCTTCTTGTAGCATGACGTTCGATTCTTCAATCTCACTGAACGGATTGATTGCCCACTAGGATATTTCCATGCATAACATATCCTCACATCTTAAGTTTTAAAGTCTGTGCGGATGGCATTGAAATTCTGAACGTAGGATGAAACGTCATCATCATCATAGCTTACCTATGACAAATTGAAACTGAATGAATTCATGACGTTTTATGTTTTGCTTCATTAGGCTGATTCTAGCAAGGAAAGGTGCAATAGCTGAATTGTTTTCTATTAAATTTATATTGTACTCTTGTAATTGGAAATTGGCATCATTAAATTTACACAATAAATCAGTTAAATATGCAATATCTGGTTTCCATTCAATTAAATTTTCTTTTAAATCGTGATCTTTTGCATCCAAATATTAAAACAATAGCAAAAAGAGTAAAAAAGCTTGTCAAGCATGCGTACGATGGTGCCAAGGAATATTGAATGCAGAAGGTTTTTCTTGCGCAAATAGAAAATAAAAAAAGGGGGCTTTATTTCCACAACTTCAAAATAAAAATTTTAGGTTTGTCTTAGCAAAGATAGTTTTTCTATCATGGATAATCTTGTATTTTTATCATTTCAAATAAATTGGTAATATATAAGTAAAAAGGAGTAAAAATTTTAACTGTGTTTGGTGCACTATGGCATTTTTAAAATTATAAAATGTGTAAATATCAGTGCAAATTTTGTTAAATAGGATCCAGGCTCATATATTCCTACATCCATTTAATGGACCCCCAACTTTCTCTTTTGTTTGCATGGACCCCTTGTAGACTGCGGCAGACCCCTGTGGACCACTTTAGGAACCACAACCTTAAAGTTAAGTATTTTCATTATTCCATTTTTAGCAAAGTTAAAAGGAACAAATGAAAATTTTGTTATAGATGTAACTTCTCTATAAAACGTTAAATAATATACAGTAAATAGTGAATGAGAGTTGAAGCTATTGCGAAACAGCCATACATTCGCTATATACGGCTTCGTTCTAAATGCGCACGGTTATTCACCAGTGAATATCGACGTTTTCCAACCTCGATTTTTTACAGTAGCATATGCATAAATATGTATGCACATACTTTTAGTTGAAAGAAGATACACATTAACCCTTACGCAACAATTACATGTTCATCTTTTTGACTATGGGGAATTAATATTAATTACTTGTTAATATTACTATTTATTTGTCTGTGCTACTAGTTTTAATATCACATACTTGATGCATTTTACAACTAAAGCTGATTTTCTCACAAAAGTCCTTAAAAAGACATGTTGCTTAAAAAAACATTTATGTCGTGATATAGCCAGCTTCTTCAGCATTTTTATGAAGAAAAATCCCTGCTCAGATACGGGTTAAATTAATGCTTTAAAATATGAATTTCAAATTCAGTGTCTACAAACAACAGCAATCTGTAAAAATATCTGAGTGTTTTCGAAGGCCAGAAAGTGTTGTAAAAGTGATATCTAATGTACCTTTCACGTTATATGCTCCAATGACTACCCTATCTTTCTCAATGATAAAAACAGTGGTTTGGCAGCGACAGGCCCAATTCATTAGAAATATCTGACAAGTCCAGGAGTTTCACCGTTTATTCTTTGTTTCATCAACAACTCCCATCTTTGAAATTTCGCCTGAGGATGCGTAACTTTGATATCGAATTCCCCCATCGGATTTGTTTGTGTTCTTCCAGCGAGTTTGTCTTCTTTTCCGAATGCGTTGCTTCAAAGAGTGATTTATAGTGGTATGGATCATTACCTGTAAACATCATTATTTTTTCCAATATTATTTTACTCTTGTGGCGCTGTTGAATGGATATACCTCAGCGGTTTGTTCGAAAGTGTTGAATAGGTGTTCATTTAAGTTCTACGTTTAAAAAAAAACATAGTGATTTGCGGTCGCAAGACATTTTATTCCTTTTATCGGCAACATTTTGCTTTCTTATCATAACTTCAACATAAAATGTTAGAATTATTTAAAATTTTGATTACTGTTGTTAAGGCAAATATTTGGGTGCTAGCTTATTTTAGATATAAAAACACACAAAGGCATTTTCAAATTCGATGAAATCAAAGAAGTAATCAATCAGTTTCCCCATTTGATATCATACGGGAACATTTGCGAATTCAGTTTAAAAGGGACTGCGTGCTAGATACGAAGCCTCCGTTTTTTACATATGATAACCAATGGCAAGTTTTCATTTTTTAAAATAACAGACAAGTCATTATTGGGAAGATTAGCAGCACAAAGAAGGACTTCACACCCAGAACACCGATGGGAATCTATCCCAAGACCTCACTGCAAATAAACCTGCACAATTTGGAACACTTTGTTTCAGAAAAAGTGATCCTAATATGTGAATGTGCGCTATGAAGTATTCTGAATAAGCTCCGTCAGAAGGAAAGTGTTCCGAATGTGTTCTGGATACTGAACCTCTAGTGCCAACACACTAGTCCAGGCAGCAGATGGTTCGTCAACACATTTGAAAACATGTTTGGTCACATTTGGGCACACTTGTAAAATCATTGCTTTCTTTGCTGCAGTGAGGATGGCTAGATGAAGATTGGTTGTTTGTACTATATACTATATACACTATTAAATTAAATGACGTTATTTTTACTGTACGTTTTGTTACATTTTTCCAACTCTCACTCATAAACTTAATTGAAAGAACTTTGTGCTACGAAATTGTGACGTATTTCATCACGTGTGCCAAATTCTACGAAGCTACGCAGAAAGTATTAGTAAACATTGATGTCGATTTCAGAATTTTCATCTGTAACTGTTTTGGTCTGGTTTGTAATAATGTAACGCAAGTTACTTATTTCCATTACTATTCATTACATTATGCTTAAACATTTGAAAATTGATTTAGCACTCGCAGATCGTTGAGCTCCATATTTTGTGTACATTATGCGTTAGCATTTGTACATTAAGCACTTGTACATCCCTGAGTATTCACATTTTGTTTTAAATAAACATTTATTCATCATACTGTTTAAGTTGTAGAAGAATCTAAATAACTAAATTTAAAAACTATACAATTGTAATCCAGATGTTTGACCATTGATTATGCTTGGAACAAGGATTTCTAACCTTTATTGTTATTTGTTACACTTTATAAATTTCTGAAATTCGAGTCTCACAATTTAAATTTAACACAAATGCATAGTATAGCAAAAAAATGATGTTTCAATTTCTACTCTGAGCTCGAAATATATGCAAAAAGTTATATCAGCTATGTTGATCTGATTTTTTGAAACTACTAAAGCTTATATAGGCTTGTATAAATGTATGTGTGTCTCAGTACATATATTGGGCCTGGAATTGTTCAAAAAAAGGACTGGGAAACAAAATGTTTAAAATCACCTATTTAGAAGATAATTCTGAGAAATTTACCTTTTTTTTTGCCTTACTTAAATCAATTTTTCAATTTGCTGTTCGACACGTTAATAAAAATTTTCATATTTTGAAAAATGACCATGTCCTATTTAGGAAAAATGAACAACTTGATGAACTAAAATTAAACAACACATGATGAAAATTTTGATGAAAAACGTGTACTTATTGGATAAGTAAGAAGTTCATTTTGTTGCAGATATAAAAGAAATATTTCAATATTATACATATATTTCATGCAAACTACTTAACACTATAAAAGAGAGGCTCAGGGGGCCACAGACTGGAATTCTCGGAATTTTCAGGGCTTTTAATTTAAAAAATTCTAATTTTAGCTTTAATAACGCAATTTTAGGCCATATTTTTAATGTTCGGGCAAAGGTGTAGGGATACCTTCCCGAGATATTTGTTGAAGCTGATGCTTTGAAAATAACGATTAAGCTGTCTTTGGGTGATGTAAAGGTGATAAAACGAGGGGGGGGGGTTCTACAAAAATGAATTAAACTGGAGTTTTAAAATTGCAACTTTAGATTGGTCTTTAGTAAACAATAAGGGTAAGAGTTTCCATGAATGATCCCCTCCGAAAACGATTCAGAGGTGAAGAATTAAGAACATTTTTAGGGGACTTAAGGGGATATCAACCTCAATGTTTCAAAATTTAATTTTAAAAGTATAATTTTAAGCTGAACTTGAAATCGTTAGAGGAAGGAGACTCGGAGAATCTCGCCGTAAATTTAAAAAAAAAAAAAATGATATTTTAAAAACATTTCAGCTATATTTGATGATAAAAGGGAAGGGAGGAGAGGGGGGGGGGTCTATTTCTAGAAAAATATTATCCAAGAGGATTTAGTATTAAAGGGGACATATATTATTTGTGTTCAACAGATAAAGTTCATAAATGAAAAAAATAGCTTTTATAAATTAAATTTTTATAGAATTTTACAATGGAATTGACTTGCGTGTAAAAACGAGGATTCTGCAATACAACTGTTCAGCAATGTGATGTAAATTTTAAAATCTGTACAAGTGTCAAATAAAATAATTTAAAAAATATTGAGTTAAATGACTGTTAAGTAGTAAAACTGTAAACGATTTCTGCGGATGCGTTTCAAGATTTCCTTTTATTGAAAAGAAATCAAGGTACTTCAGTACAAGCTCGAGTTATGTAAGACTTTTTCCTGACGTCGTTTGCATTTAAATTTCCAGACATTTGAAACTGAAATTCATTTTTTTTCGTATTTTGAAAATCTTTGAAACAATGAACCTACCACACTAAAATTAATTAAACGTTCGACTGAAACAAAATAAGTCAGAGTTGACCAACACTCAATTAATTAAACTTTTGCCCAAAGACGATGAGAATTCCGCAATAATACTTTCTGCAATGTGATGTAAAGTTTAAAATGTGTATTTATGTCAATTAGGTTAATTTAAAAAAAATATTTTGTTTTACGACAAGATGTGTTTAGTAAACTGCAAAGTAGAAGTTCAGAGGTTCTTAGTGCATCAGTTTGAAATGTAAATTAAATACGTGTTTTAATTTTTAGTTGCATTAGGGAACTTATTTCTTCCTTGAGATAATTTAACTTTTGAAACAGCACTCTGTATTTCAAAGTATAATTAAGCGAGTTTGACCAGGAATTTCTGAAAACTCGTGTTTTTATTTAAAGAAAATCGCACTATTGAAAAAATTCAAGTACAACTGAAACTTTTTAAGTTGAAGTGGCCCATTCAGTTGAAACATAATTCGATCCAATCGAATAAGATTGTATCTACCAAATGCACAGCCAAAAATTTGCATTGCCTCATCCAGTTGAAATTTCTCACTACGGTACTGGTAGACAGCATTCCGTCGAATTGAACACAATCGAGTTGAATGTGCCATTTAAAAAAAAAAAGGCAAGTTACGTTTAATAACTTTTGATCAAACTAATAATCAGATTTTCACAAAATTTTATTCCAGAAGTAATTTTTCCGAAAAATCATACTGAAATCACAACCTAGTGAAATATTTGTCGCTCAATTTTTCACTAAGTGGGCGTCCATTATAACATCATTTCAGGGGCACATGCAACCTAACATAATCGATGATTCGATTCGAACGAATTCTATCAACCAAAAGTGAAGCCAGAAATTTCCTTTACTCTACCCATAAGAAAATGTCTCGCTACGTGACTGGTAGATAGAATTCGATCGAATCGAACATAATTGAGAAAAATATGCTTCTTAGTCGTCATTGAAAACTTCACCGATTTGGCTCAAAAAAAGAAAAAGTGTAAACGCTTCTTTTGGAACCTCTATGCACACCAAAAACGGAGATGCACAACCAGACTCCACTCAGTCTACATACAAAATTTTAACTTATTACGGCATACAGTTTTTCATTTATGTAAAATACATTAAAACCAGGGGTGAATTCGTGCCTGGTCTTACAGGAACGCCGTAACTTTTCAAGTAAAATAATTTCGCTTCCACACAAAACTGGCCAAAAATCGTTATTCAATCATTTATCATTAGCGTTTCTGGTACTGGAACATTTACGAATTCACCTCTGATACATACGTACTTACTGACGTCACGAGAAAACTCGTGATATTAAATTCAGTAATTATCAAAAAGAGGCATTTTGATTGCATGTACATTCATATGCACTTGCAAACGGGTCGAAAACACTAAATGCACATCTGGGAATGAGTAAAATGGAATTTTTTTGCCTAATTCATATGAACATGTTTTTTTTTATTTAATATATTTACTCCTGTCCTTTGCACAAGGAAGAAAAACTAAATTCTAATTAATTGGTAATTCCATCTTTGCAGTGAACTTTCACAGAAATCATTAGTTATTAAAGAATTTCATTGCATTTTAATGGTACAAAAGAATACTAATTTTTAATGGTCATTGATCATAAACCGAGCAGTAGACTACTGAGTAGCTAAATAGTAGGAACGTAAACAAATTAGATTTATAGATAGTAACAAAAAAGTTTTTGTTCTTGAGGATTTTTTTTTTTAAATTAATTAACTATGTAACCTTTTGTTTTTGACACATTTTTGTTTATTTTTTACATTATTGATTGTCTTTGAAAACTTACTTATGGAAATTTATATTTCAAATTTAGTTGTCATTTCTGTAGTAAATATGATTTTGTACTACAATTTCCTGCTACTTTTTTTGCTCGTTTGTCATTTTGCTGTAAACTATTCCATTTGCTTTGAGGTGCCAATAGACTTTAAATTTTCATTCTAATAATGCAGATTAATAATCATATTCACTCAAAGCCTAAACCCATCATCAAGACTGCAGTCTTAACAAAAATGAATTTAGTGAGTATTTTTTCTTTTTATAAGCTTCTTTTATACTTGGGTAGCACACATTCCGAGAGGATATTAGTGACCGGTAATTGTTCCGAAACATTTCCTAAAAACTGTACTAAAACGTGTGCCACAAAATGTTTAGCGCAAGTGTCCAAAAACCATTCTCTTACACTATCCATGAAATGTCTAAAAAGTGCGATAAAAAGGATATACATGTTCCGAACAGTGTTTCTAGAAGTGTTTTGAAAACTGACCGGAAAAAGTGTTCTAAAAAAGGGGACAAGTGTACGTGTTCAAAAAGTATTATGACATGTGTTCACAAAACGGTTCTAATAACTATTACAAAAATAGTGTTCTTAAAAAGGGGACAAGTGTACGTGTGCAAATAGTGTTCAAAAAGTGTTTGATTATTTGCAGTGCTGTTGTGCCGTACCAGGAAACGAATCAGTCAATTTTTATTTATTTATTTGATTGACGAACTCAGGGCAGAACCGGTTGTCAAGAATTTCCTGCGGGAGAAAAGAAGAGAGATCAATTAGATCAATTAGTTACCATTGAAACTTGTCCATTAAAACTTCTCATTTCAATATGAACAACATTCCCCAGAAATCTAAATTGAAAAGAGACATTTACTCTCAGGACCAAGGCAATAGCTGTAATTGAGAGCAACACTTGTTGTTGTTGTCTTGTGCCAGCTAGGCTGGCTATTCGGGGTGCGCTGCTTCACTTTTCCAACTGTACCGTAATTTGGTGTGAAGTGCAACTTCCACAGTAAACAAATGCCATAAAGACGCCATAACGACACAGGGTAGGCAACCATTCACAGCATAACAGCACATTCACACAAAGAAATGACAAGTACAGGAGAGAGAAAGTCATCCGTGCCAGAACCGGGATTCGAACCCGGAATCTCCCCTTCGCAGTCAGATTATCTCTGACCACTAGACAGGGCGGGCGGCAGGACGACACTAAATCTCCAAACATGCTCTATATATAGTGATAAAGCAGCGGATAAAAAATTCATGTGGAGTTTATATAATACAAGGAAAAAAACTAATAGATGACGACATTGGTGAAATCATCACAATAATTGCATATTTTATTACTATAGCTTCATTACGCTTGAAAAATGTTTGCGTGATTTTTACTTAGTGTACAAATCTGAGCATATCATCACAAATGAAAATGAGTCAAAAATCGCTATAATATTTCTACTCTATAATAACTGTAAATGTTTTAAAATAGGACTGCTTTTATAATGTGAAAAATTTAATGCAACTTTATTCTCAGTGTGACAAGTAATAGTCTTGAAGTTAAAAATAGTCAGAAACAGTTTAAAATATTTTTAAATAAGTGAATTATTTTCATGCTTCGAGTAGTTTTCATTTCAGTTCATATTCCAGATTAGCTCATTTATTTTTAAAAATGATTTCAGGTTATCAACTTGGCGTTTTTTGAGCAATCTGGGCATCTCAAGCGTATATTTTTAGCTTCGATAAAGCCAATCTCTTTGGAGCATCAATGAATAATTTTCTTTGCGAATCTGCTTTTTAAAAGATATTTTTTTACCCTAAAATGTTGACCCCCTTCTAAATTGAAATAAATATTTTCTCTCTTACTTTCACGGAAGGGATTCATGTAAAGTCAGAGAGGGCCTCAGTGCTCCCCCCCCCAGGCCCGACTTCTTCAAAAATTCAGCAGTGCGCATACAAAGAGTAATTCGAGGAACACCGATCCACCTAAGAAGAAATAATTTTAAAACATGCTATGTTAATAAAAAACAAAAGATAACATCTCCTATCTTTCTTAATGCTGTGTTAAATAGATCAGTAGAGGAATGTGGGGCAAAGTAAAATAGTTAAGATCACTGAGCTTTTCAAAAGGAATAAATTAGAAATTTGTTTTAAAAATTACAGTAGTTACATAAAGAAAGAACATTGTATTTTATGGTAAAACTTGCATTGAAATAGCATTTTTTTATTTTTTGGCAGTAAAGTTTCGCTTTAAAAAAAAGTGGAAATTTTTCCCTTTTTTGTTTCATAGGGCAAGTAAAAAATGATATTTTTCTAATAAAACATTATCTATTCGAGAGTGAAAAATATTTTTGATCAAAAGACTGATTAAATAAAAGGATAACTGAATAAATGAAAATATAATGAAACTATCAACTAATAAATAAATTAATTAATACTTGAGGAAAAATAAAAGGGTGAATAAAATAATGAATAAATAAGAAAATAAGTGAATGGTTGACTTAATAAGAGAGTTATTAAATGAAGGAATGTAAATTATATATATATATATATATTAGTTAATAAATAAGTGAGAGATTTATTAATTGATTGAATGAGTAAACAAAATGAACTATTTCACTTTGCCCTGCATGCATTTGACTAATTGAAAAATATTAAAAATAAAAATAAGCTAAATATTAATTAGATAAATATTGCACCGAACATTAGAAAGTCCCCATTAATATTTAAGCTGTTAATAACAGGAACTTTATCATTTAATAATGATACAAATGATTTTGGCGTAAAACAAAATATTATCATTTGATAATATCAAAATAATTTTTGACTTTTAAAAATTGCTTGTATTATCATATGCTTTGATTTTCAGAGGTAACTTATTCTTGACTAGATAGACTACATATGTTACTGCATAGTTAAAACATTACTAGGTAAGTGGCGCTAAAAGCTGCGCAAATATTTCCCCATTTCACTTTGCCCCACATTCTCCTATCAACTAACACGACATAAGCAATTTCCTATCAAAAAACAAATTTATAGCATAAGGGCGTATTACCCTGACTGAAAAGCAATTCTTCCCCAATCCGTCAGGTTAAATGCATGGTTTGAACTAATATCACAAAACATATAATCAATAAAAATTATACTGATTAACTTAATTAATGAAAAACATTATATGAGTATCACAATTAGGAAATGAATGGACAAAATTAGCCTAAAGGTTAAAGTATTTTACATAATTTTGAGATATAAGGGCTTTTGGCATGTTTTTGCTTCTTAATCTCTTCAAAATTATTGCACCTTTGACTGTAAATCGTAAGTGTTTCATGCAGCCAAAGCAGTCGATACATTTTTTTCCGCGATAGACTTGGTATTAGTTAATGCAATACTGGATTGCTAAAAATTATCCCGCCAAGTTTTTATACAGCTAAATAGCGAGACACTGCAGCACACCAGCACCGGGGATAACGAAATTCCATTTGTTCAACTTACAACAAAAGGTTTTTCTCGAAATTCAGTACAGTTGAGACAAATATTGAAAAAATGTATCGTAAAGTATTTGCTTCAATTGGTTATCAGTTCGAATAAATTATCCACAGCCCAAATACATTTGGAGTTATACAACCCAAATTCAAAATAATAGAATACTTCTCACTTTTTGTAAAAAGTTTATTATAACCGAATATAAGTGCAAATTAGGTATTTAAATGAACGTGCGCCCTTTCTTAGACCTTAAAGTGTGCATTTCATTTCAAATATATACTCAGTTAAAAATAAATTAGAATATTCAAATTGAAGGGGGGAAAACACTTTCAAAAGAAACAATATCAATGCTGGAATGCGTCATTTTTTGCTGGATTCAATGCTTTAACCCTTTTACACACGGGTTCTACAACTTGTTTACATTAATCGTTTCTGACGCTGTTTCAATGCCCTCTTCAATGAGGCAACGAGCTCAATTTTGTTGGCGGGCACCAGGTCTTGAACCTCTTTCTTTATATTTGTCGGAATCACAAATTCTTGATCGTATTGAGATTGGTAGAGTTGCTTGACCAGTTTAAGTACCGAAATTCCTCTTTCTTTTTTAAATCTATGAGTCAATTTAGAGATTTGACACGGAATTATTCTTGCTGAAAGATAAAATGTGTAACTAAATGTGTAACTGCTGTGCCTCAGATGAATTATAATGCAGTATTATTGATAAACAGTGGACGTCACACATTGTTTTATTTTAAGATATACATAATTTCCCAATTCCAGCAGTCCTCATGCACCCTTGAGCCAAACAGGATGCGTCAAATTGGAGAGAACGTCTTACATAAAATTTCTAATACGTTTTTCTTTTTAAACGTCAAACCCAAACACTTTTTTTTGTTCATATTTATTTAAAAAAAGCTTCATCACTGATTATAATACTTTTCCAGCCTTGTTGCCCCTGTATGAGTTCCTTCTTTGCGCCATGAGAGTCGTGCACTTTTCTGCTTCATGTTTATTTTTGGTCTTACTTCGTAGATCCGCAATTAAAACTGCAGTTTATGCAACCTCCAAGTGTAGTTGACGTGGGCAAGATAACTATACATTCTTTCCAACACTTATGGACGTAAGAAGCCTTTTTCAATGATTATTTCGGACGATTTACTTTAATTTGGGCTCATCACTGCCAGGTGTTACAATTTTTCTACCTCGTTTAGTTCGACTACTTTTTATTTGGTCAGTCCTTCTATATTCCTTTAAAATCTTACATACCATAGATTGTTAAACGTTCATTTGAATTGAGTTGGAAAGTATTTTTCTAACTTTAAGAAATTATACAATAGGTAACTTCGTTTTTTTCCTATTTAAGACTTTGATGACCCATTTTGAGCAATGAAAGGCTTTTAAAAGAGCGTAAAATTATCCGGACGTCAAGCTCCATACTTGTGACAAACTATCGGTTAACAGGCATACAAATATTTTCCCTACTTTTTGAAATTCACATTGAATAAAAAGATAATTCTAATTTTTTGACCCATATAAAAATCTTTTTTTCCCAATGTGCCAAAGATCCATAAGTTGTTTAAATAATATCTGAAAACTTGTGTAAATTGGTTTACCCATTTATGAATAACGAGTTTTACTCTCTTTAATTTGCATGCGTTCATTTTTCCCGACTCAGGGATAAGTTTTGTTCAAACCGTTCTGATATTCTACACTGTAAAAAAAATCCGAAACGTTACTGGTTATTTCAGTGGAACGTCTCGTGATTTCACACGTTTTCACCTATTTCCCCATAAAAACAAGTATCATCACAAAAAAGTTTCCTGAATCGCTACAAGTTGCACGCGTGCAGACTTTTCACTGTTGTGGAAAATATTTTTAGCAACCAGTTTAAAGATTGAATGAGCGGGTTTATTAAGTGCATCGGCCTAAGGTTGCTTACGGCCTGTCCAGATTGACTAAGCTCCCAATGAGAGCAAAAATGTCAATGGATAAATACAGCGTTGCAAGGCAGGAATTGCAGGCAAGAGATATGCATGGTTCCTTCTTGCATAGCTTTGGCCGTGGTCGCTCTGATTTTTATGGAGCCTTGTTGGTAAATTAGGAAGGTTCTAATCAATTGCACTAAACCTACTTAATTTTTCTAAAAGGTTCTAGAGACATGACTGACTTTAACAGGGCAGATTTCGCACGTCTTCATAAAGTTTCGAGGTTAATTTCAGAATGGTTACTGACTTTTAGCGCAAAGCGTTCCTGATTTTTCCCAAGATATGTTACTGGAAGAAATTGGGCACGTCAGCTGCCCATTATTTTCCAGGAACGTTTCTGAATCGTTTTTACAGTGTATTATTTTGAATTTGGGTTGTACTTAAAATCAACTTTTGGATATAGGGCAAGTGCATAATCGAGGAAGTGGTAAAAATAAAAACGTGGTGCACATAAACGCCTAAAAATGCGACTTACCACACCATCTATTGATGAAAATGTCATATCATTTTTTACTCTTTCCGTTACTTTTGTTTACAGATACGCTTCAAAAGCACGAATTCATCGACTAATTTTTACATCAATAGATTGAGTTTGGTACTGATTGATTTTAGTCAAAAGGAAATGCACATTGAAATCAACAAAATAAATAAACCCAACACTCTTTTATTAAAAACTATTTATCTATTTCAGTTATTACCGAAAATACTGGAATTCAGGTATACCTGAATTGCAATCACTACTTGGTATAATATAAATCTATGCACTCCCAACACAATTTTGTTTATTGCTTGGTAAAGGGTTCAAGCTCATCAGCAAGACTTTTGCTTGCAGGTTCTTTATCCGCCTCCTTGAATTAGCCAATTTTAAACAGCTACTGTTTTCTTTAGGCTTTTCTATAGCGTCGAAATCGTTCCTACAGCATGCGTTTTATTGAGTAATCTCACTTCAAAAATCGTTATTAAAAAAAAAAAAATAAATAAAAATTTCAAATTTTATTTTCATGGCTGTATGCATCTAAGGATTATAATAAAATATGTTAGAAAACTATAATATAAAAGCTTTAGACTTCCATCTTTGTTTAGTAAAAAGAAACTTTTTTTTCATGAGGGAAAAAATCATAAAATCGGTAAAAATGCAGTTAATTTCACCATAATCTTTTTTTTCGTTATCAATAAACCCAACTAAATTTTTAAAAACGTAGTCTAGATGAAAAATGGATCTTTATTTTTTTTTAAAGAATTTTTCAAATAGGTTAAATACTTTTGAAATAGTTCCCAATTCAATTCTTGTGATTTGCTGGGGTTTTTCCAAAATGGCCGATTTTGTGCAGAAATTTAGTAGACTGTAACTGAAGAAAAAAAGAATTCTTGCAAAATCCTTTCGGGATATTTCATATGCCCCTTAGTTGTAACTACTGTAATTTTTATTCAAAAGCATTGGTAATAGTCATATGATCCTTTTCATACCTGCCTGCCTGATTTGAAATGGAACGACTCAGTATCGGAATGTCAATGAGAAATAATTGGTACTGAGTCGAACAAATTTTATTTGACAGGAGAATCCGCCCCCTCCCCTAAGAAAAGTAGTTTTTCCTGCCATAAAAAAATGGATTGGCAAGATTGAGATAAATCCATTTTTTTTTTTTAACATGATTCAGTCCATCAAGAGCAAGTATTTTTATCAACTATTTCATAGAAAAAATTACTGTACATTTATGAATTCACTCAACTTCTTGGACACCAAGAATACGAAGTTATTAAAATGACGAGTTAAAATAAACTCCAATGCGGCACTTTTAAAGATTCAAGCTCCAAATCTAAAGCTTCTGTAATATTTTTGGTATGTAAACTTGCCTTGAGTATAATATATAAATTGTCCTTTTCATTTTATAGTTTATTAAGAAATCAGAAAACTCATTTCTTTTATGCAATTAGAGTACGTGTCTTTTAATCTTTTAATATAACAATCTTAATTTTCATTAATATAAACTTCACACTTCATTTCATTAGAAGTGCAATTTGTAATAATATCAAAAACTCCGATTTTTCCCCCTGTTTAATAAGTAGTATGGTCTGGGAAATGCAAGACAATTACGACCCAGTAGGAATTGATAGTTCAGCTACAAAAACTGCTAAAGCTGTTGATTATGTATTTGTGAAACTTGCATCAAAGAAAACCCATTGAGAATTATGTGGGTCTAGTGTTGGAAGCTGATGATACAAATTCAAAAAATACTGCTGAATTTGCAAGAACGAATAGAAATAGGGACACTTTTTTATTGGCCTTGTGCAGATGATGTTGGAATTGTTACTGAGAATGAAGTGATAATGGTTTTTTCTTAGCCAACTGCAAATACATGCAGCCATTAAATGTTTGAAATTTATAATTATTGTTTCGACTAATTTACCAAAATTGATCTTACTTAACTGTTTTACGCTTATTCAACACACCTTTACGTGTAAAAGTAAAATATGTACCTATAGGCATTCAATAAATTTCCCAGATGTAATTCTTTTGTTTTTTGTTTCAAAATTTTCCGTTATACAAATGTACAAGACAGTAAATACTCGTATTTCATAAACGGAAGCATTAAAAAAATCATACTAAATTTTTACATACTTTATCAAGTAAAACCCCCTTACCACTTTTTTAGATAAGCTTCATTTAAAGTTAAATAAAAGGGGGTGGCTCACTTACCCCTTATTATGGGATAACTGGGACACCCATCTGATTTTTTTAAAAATATAATCGTTAAGAATATTTAAAGTAATATTTTAGCAAATAATGATGAATTTTTGTTTTCTAATAATGTCCAAGATAAAATAAGACAACAAGCTTTTTTTTTTTTTTTTTTTTTTTTTTTGGTTCAAAACTTTTGAATAAGGTTTCAAAATCGAACTGTTCTCAAAATGGGTCCCACTTACCCCAAACCAACCTACATAATAAACTCAAAACAAAGTTTTTGAACATTTAAGGGTTTAAATGCTTTTGAATAAAAATACAATGGATGCCAAAATGAAGAGAGGCTAAATTCTACGTAAAATGCATTAGTGGATGAACAGCATAACCACAATAATTTCAAAAATGAAATAGAGCAATAGAAATGGCTTAATTTTATCAGATATTTCCTATTAGTTTTGTACATACTTAACAATACCAGATTATTTTCGAAAATCCTCGCTTTTGTATTATTTCTTGCGCGGTTTTCTGAAAACAATTATTTTCAAAATACAAATAAACTTGGTAGACATTATTAAATTTTCAGTGATTTCAACACTGTAAAAACGATTCAGAAACGTTCCTGAAAAACAATGGGCAGCTGATGTGCCCAATTTCTTCCAGTAACATATCTTGGAAAAACCAGTAACGCTTTCCGCTAAAAGTCAGTAACCTTTCTGAAATTAACCTTGAAACGTTATGAGGACGTGCGAAATCTGCCCTGTTAAAGCCAGTCATGTCTCTAGAACCTTCTAGAAAAATTAAGTAGGTTCAGTATAATTGATTAGAACCTTCCTACTTTACCCAGAAGGCTCCATAAATATCAGAGCGACCACGGCTGAAGCTATGCAAGAAGGAACCAAGCATATCTCTTGCCTGCAATTCCCGCCTTGCAAAGCTGTAGCTATCCATTGACATTTTCGCTCTCATTGGGAACTTAGTCAATCTGGACAGGCCGTAAGCAACTTTAGGCCGATACACTTAATAAACACGCTCATTGAATCTTTAAACTGGTTGCTAAAAATATTTTCCACAACAGTGACAAGTCTGCACGCGTGCAACTTGTAGCGATTCAGGAAACTTTTTTGTGATGATACTTGTTTTTACGGGGAAATAGGTGAAAACGTGTGAAATCCCGAGACGTTCCACGGAAATAACCAGTAACGTTTCGGAATTTTTTTACAGTGAATAAATGCAATCTCCAAATTGTTATGTTGCAACCGCACTTAAAAAAAGCACCCTTTCCGCACATAAAAAAAGTACATTTTTCAAGTTAAGAAATGAAGAAAAATTGAACAGGGTCAAAATGTGACTATCCCTTAAAATAAATTTTAAATTAATTAAAACACGTCAAATCAAAACTTTCATCATGTAAAACTCGCCCTGTTCATTCCTGAGATTTAATTTCCACGCAGCGTTTAAACTTAAGAACACCGAGATTCCTCTTAGAGAACTTCGTTTTATCCCTGTTAGCAGCGCCATCTGTTGATCGCATAGAAAGTCCACTTAATAAAACCAGGAGGTCTCTGTGAAACACTCAAATTTTCTTTAACTCCTTTAAAAAATATTAGCGAGATTATTATAAGAAAACATCGGGATTTATTATCGCAGACGAGTCTTTTTGCACCCAAA
This sequence comes from Uloborus diversus, assembly GCF_026930045.1. Taxonomy (NCBI): domain Eukaryota; kingdom Metazoa; phylum Arthropoda; class Arachnida; order Araneae; family Uloboridae; genus Uloborus; species Uloborus diversus. The sequence continues at coordinate 79,363,336 of NC_072733.1, forward strand.
AAGAAGATTAACCGAAAGTAATGGAACATTTAAAGACGTTCTGAAATTAAAGCGCACAAAATGTTCTATAATAAATAGTGAGTGAGATTTTGTTTTTCATCGGAGGGGGTATTACACCTGAGCAGCCCGATTATATCGTCATCAAAGCTTAGAGCAGCGTTCCATATTTGTATGTACCACCCCACTGCTCTGAGTCATTTGCATGGACTGGAACAAGTTGGAAGGGGGAGGGAGCATTCTGGGGACACACCAGGGGACGGGGAGGGCCGCACGGAAGACCGACGGAAATGGCGCGAGGAAATGAGAAGAGGGACTAGCGCGTTCCGCTGCGATGGCCACCTAAAACCCTAGTTTTCTCTTAACACCTTCGCATGACAGAAACTGTCTTTTAGGGAAGCAACCAAGTAAGTACGTATATATGTACGAGCCTCGTTCATATGTGTTTGCTGATGAGTTAGGGGTATGTTTGCAAATAGGACGACGTAAAAGATGCCCATTAAATGCCGAGGGCCCGCGTTCGTTTTAATGTTTTGCGTCTTTCACTTTGAAAGATGACTTTGCTGTTTATGGGAGTTTCGTGGCGAAAGATATAAATCGTTGCCTCGCCAAGGCTATTGAAAGTTAAATAGTTGCCGATGGTTATTCGTGTCTCCAGCAGGATTTAATGACGGTTATATATCATAGGCATTAAGTCTTCATTTCATCTAGCATCCAGAGTTACAGAAAATTGCGTAATTTTCGACATCTTCGTGACGGATGGGTTACTGAATTCCAGATGCTGAAATATGAGGAGGGGGAAATGAAATCGGAGGACAAATTCAAAAATGAGGAAACATTCGTTCCGCTGGGGATTAGGGTGTCGGGAATATGCTTCGGAATTATGATGGGTGGCGCATCGAAAGTGTGTGCTCTTTAAATTCCTTCCTCGCTACTTGGACTTTTTTTCACCTTCCAACAAGGTCATTTGTTGCCTACGTCAAAGCAGTTTTTTCCCAGACAAGAACATATAATTTTATGATTATTTCGGTATAACCCTTTTTTACCTACTGTAAGGCCATGAGAAGATTTGATGAATTTCAAATTCATTATTATACAACTAGTTATTTTTTCTTCAAAATTTAATTGAGCAATAGTGTATCGAATCTTTCTATAACCAAGGCTTAACTCTCATATGAGCTCAAGGGAGCTCAACTCCTGTGCATCGTTTAGAATTTGATTTGAATGTTATTTTATATGGAATTCAGTCTTATTTATGCACTAAAATAAGTTAATAGGTGTGGTGGGGTAAAGTGGTTATACATAAAATAAATGGCTGTACATCGGAAATAAATGTTCGTATGAGTGTTTAACTTTTTTATTTTAGAGTTTAACGGTTAGAAACTACATTCTGAGTTCAAAATTTTATAGCTGGCAACATTTAATTATGCGAACAAATTTGTCTTTTGTGCATATGAAAAATTTTAAAATTTGAACACCTCTTTTACTTCTTTGGGAAATTTTGTTTACTTGAAGTTCGAACAGATTGACGGGACAGGAAAGCTTCCTACATGTCTCAAGAACACTTTCTCAATAGCAGCTCTCTGTATTTATTTTACATAATATTTTAGAGCAATTTAAGTAAGATGGGGTAAAGTGGTCATATAATTAGGCTTAACGTAAATCGTTATTCTACAGTCACTTAATCTTAACGTATAAGGTAACGTAATAACTCCATTAACTGCTTCATAAAACCGCAATGTCTAAAATTTCCTAAGTTAAAACATGAAATTTAAAACATTCATTGAAAAAAATCCGCCTAAACGTGCTCCGGTCTACCCTACGATTTTTGTGAAATTCTTTTCTCTTTTAAATTGGATTCTAGTCACACTGATAGTTTTAAAAAAAAGTTTTAAAACTCATAAATTTGGCGATGAATGGTTAAATACTTCTTTTATATTCAATCAGGGTGTGAGGAGGAACCTCTTGAAATTCAGTTTGTTTTTTAACTTGTGATTCCATTTCAAAGCTTAGAACAAATGGTTTCGCATGCGTTTTCAATTAAGATACTTGCTGGCTTTTTATTATTATTAGTTTATCCTTTAAAGACTCATCACCTATTTCCGCTTCTCAAGAATTTAGCACCCCCTGAGGAGCCTACTGTTCACTTTGAGGGCAATTGCTCTCATTCTCCTTCTAAAACCCACGTTTTAAAACGTGAGCATTATGGCCACCGGACTAGACATACCAATGACATTTCAATGAAAAATTTAATTTTTAATAAAAAACACAATCAACTTTTACAAAGTAAAATATGGGAACAACCTTGCTAAATAAATATAAATGTGCCAAGTAGAAAGTTTTTAGAGAAATTAAATAAAATAAAAATATTAGTTTATGCAACAGAAAATGTAAGGAAAAGTTTAGTCGAATTGTCCTGACTGCGAAATCTCCCGTCAAAGCCTTTCCAAATAGTTTTTTGAACTGCATCTGATATTCGATCTTATACACACAGCAAGAACATTGTATTTATGGTTCATTAGTAGCTGATTAAGAATGCTTAGTGATGCATCGTAAGACTCTGGCGCAAAAACATTTAAAGCAAATGAAGACAAATTTATGTCCTCCCGGAAAATCTATGTAGTAAAAATAGCCTCATAAAAACATGTAAGATGGCGAGAAAAAACAAATTCATTTGTAAAATATCACATTTTTGGATAAAATAAAACTGTTTCAGGTCATATGTTGTTCTTGAGTCATAAACAAAAAACTGTCATTACAACGACAACAACAGCAAAAAAAGAAAGCGTTTTTTTCTTACACTGTAAAAAAATTCCGAAACGTTACTGGTTATTTCCGTGGAACGTCTCGGGATTTCACACGTTTTCACCTATTTCCCCGTAAAAACAAGTATCATCACAAAAAAGTTTCCTGAATCGCTACAAGTTGCACGCGTGCAGACTTGTCACTGTTGTGGAAAATATTTTTAGCAACCAGTTTAAAGATTCAATGAGCGTGTTTATTAAGTGTATCGGCCTAAAGTTGCTTACGGCCTGTCCAGACTGACTAAGTTCCCAATGAGAGCGAAAATGTCAATGGATAGCTACAGCTTTGCAAGGCGGGAATTGCAGGCAAGAGATATGCTTGGTTCCTTCTTGCATAGCTTCAGCCGTGGTCGCTCTGATATTTATGGAGCCTTCTGGGTAAAGTAGGAAGGTTCTAATCAATTATACTGAACCTACTTAATTTTTCTAGAAGGTTCTAGAGACATGACTGGCTTTAACAGGGCAGATTTCGCACGTCCTCATAAAGTTTCAAGGTTAATTTCAGAAAGGTTACTGACTTTTAGCGGAAAGCGTTACTGGTTTTTCCAAGATATGTTACTGGAAGAAATTGGGCACATCAGCTGCCCATTGTTTTTCAGGAACGTTTCTGAATCGTTTTTACAGTGTATAAATAGACTCTTATAACAAATTTGTGAGCATAATTATTTACATTGAAATAACAACGTCCATCATGTAGGAGAAGTCTAAAAATATTTCTTAACTGTTTCTAAATGTGTGTGTTATACCTCTTTCAATTCCCTTCAAGTGGTTGAATGAATTGAAAATGGTTTACTTGTTTAACTTTTTATCTTTTACTCTCTGTCTCTCTTAAAGTAGAAACTTTTCATGGGCAATATGAAGTCAAATTTGTCAGAATCATAAATCTTATGTTCCGGAAGTCATGATTCATTGCATTCCTGTTTACAAACATGGAATTCTAAAAATTTTCCCAGATCCTAAATTATTTTTCCCAGCGATGAATTTATATCCAAGACTGGTGTTGAGCATCATGGACTGAAAAGGGCATTGCATGAAATTTAAGTAATTTTTAAGAAACATCTTTTTTTTTAGCAGTTTGCTCCCTGCTCAAATTATATTGATCTTTTTTTTTTATTAGTCATGCGAAATAAAACAACTATTGTAATTTTTATTTAGAACAGCATATTCAAATCAAAAATATGCTATATAAACAGAGAAAAATATTTGGGGACCTCTGTGAACGCTCATTTGATGTTTCAATATGTACGTGTAATTATCAGCACACTAAGTTTTAGTTATTTTAATAACAGACAGTTTATTACTTAACAGAAAGAAAAATTTCAATTATAAGCATTACTCTTAAGTTGTAAACAGGCGTGCATCTAGAGGGGTCTTTGAATGCTTGAGATACCCTACGACGAATCGCGAATTGGGGGCTTACAGCAAGCACGACATTTCGATTTTTTTCTACCGGGTCGGAAAGGATTCTAGTCAAGGATAACATAAACTTACATCACGTTTTAAAAACAAAACAAAAAAATATATAGCGAATACGCATACATATAAAATACATAATATTTCCCAAAGTCTGAGGGAGAATCGACAACAGTTTCCACCTGTAAAAGAGTCCCCCTCCTCCTACAGTCTTTTAGAAACCAAAGTATCGTTGTCAGTGGAAGATAACCAGAGAGAGGCGCGAGCTTGGGACATCAGCAAAGTAGGGGGCTTCAGAATAGGCGGGTGTATCATTAGCAACACCGAAATAATTTTAGTTTTTAGGATTTATACTGGAAACTCATAATTTTCTGCAGTTTTTTACAGGCTTGGGATTCCGTTGCAATGTATTTTTATAGCTCCACTGTCTACCATAGAACTTGTAAAACATTTACCATGAGTATTTTTTGAATCCCCTTTGAGGCATCTATGGTAGTGGGGCCCCGTGATTTCTACATGGTTAATACGCCACTGATTTTCATAGAAAAATCCTCAACAGTCAGGGGAACAAACAGACACATGGATTTGGGACTCATTTAATATAAATTTTAAAAATAATATTACATAAATGTAAAAAAAACAGTAGAAGAAACATTACACATGGGCGTTAGGATTTCATAAGAGTGAGTTTAAGAAGCGCAGAACTAGAGGACGAAGTAAATGTTGCTGATAAAATAAAAAAAAAATGCAATAACAATGATTTTTTTTCCGTGGCACCTTTTTTTCTATGTTCATATTCCCAACACCTGGCAGGATCATCAGCAATAGAGGATTCCAGTTTTCCAGCAAAAGAACTAAAAACAACAAGCAGTATTTATTTCTGTTTAATTTAAATAGAAACATTTAATAATTTAAAACATTAGTTAACTACTTAAAATATTACTTAAATATCAAATAGGAATATCCATGAATTTGTAATGTTAAGATTATTAAAGTAATGGCCTCCGAAAGGTATGTTTTATACATTTTTATGACGAAAAAAAATCAGTACATTACAGAAACCGGAAGCTAGCCTCTGCCCTTAAAAGAATAAATGAATAAATAAACATGATAGCTTCATAAGGACCGTTGAATTATTTCTATTTCTAAATATTTAAAATTATAATACCATCACAAAAATCCTAAGAAAGTTTAGAAAAACGCATTTGTCACTAAAATATTTTTCAAATAGAAGAAAAGTTAAAATCGAGATATAGTACTCATTCTTTATTGATATGCACAGTTCTGAGAAGAAGTAAAAACTATGTGATAGAAATTCCTTGGTCATTATACATTATTACTTTATTTTAAACTAACTCAATTTGATGTTAGTTGCCGATTTGCCGATTTCACCAGCATACCTTGAGCAGGAAAGGACATGGAGGGGAGTGACAGGAAGAACTTACGCAAAAAATGCATTTTTACAATAAAGCACGAGATCGTAAACGCTAGCTACAAAACGTATAAATTTAATACAGAAATGTAAGTAAAATGTCATCCTACCTTGAATGATATTATGCATTTTTGGCTTCCACTGTTGCTTAAAAGCTAGTCCTTTATTAACTTTTCTACGTCATTGCCTAACTTTTAGCATGAAGCCTTAGGATTGACAGGCGTAACTGCACTGGATGAAATCGTTCATTAGTTGGGTTTTGTCTAGTCAAGCCCTTGAAGAAAACTAGACAATAGCAAATTTTAATTTTGATTGATTCATTTTATTCCTCAGACATGCTGCAGCAACTGCAATTCATTATTTAGCTTTTATCTTTTGTGCTTCTGGTATTATAGGGTTCGTAATTCAATATATTGTATTTTTTTCATTATTATTATTATAAATATTATTATTATTTTAGACAAAAACTCAACCCCATGCAACGAAATAGATTACAAACAACATGCAGTTTGAGAAACCATCAATATCAGTTAGGATTTTGGTTCAAATTTGTGACATATAGTTACCAATGTTAAACACTGAAATTCAATCACATTGTTTTACACAAACGTTTGTAATTAAAATTTTAATAACATTGTGCATTTGTAAAAGCAAAAAGTCTACTTAAATGTTTATTACATTTCGGCCTATCTATCTTTTCGACTTACAGATCAAAGTATTTTTCTGACTGCTCTGTTTCTTTATAGTTACCAAATTGTTAGAATTAAGACTTGTACGTGATTCAAAAAACGTAATTTTATATACTATTGTTTATGAATCATTTAGTGCACAATATTTTATTACCTTTAAAATATTATGTTTGCAAACATTAAAGAAAATTCTTCTCTTTTCAAATCATGATGTTTTTACTTTTACGATCACGTGCTATTCTGATTAATAACGTCGCCTCGGCCATTTCTTCATGGTAATTAACTAACTTAGTTCACAGATCTTTCATTTCCTTTTGAAAATGTTGCTCGACGTTTTCATCCATCAATAAGTATTAACTGCACAGAATCTTATAAAAGGTCTTTACTCTTCTTGAAATAACGTTGACTCCTCAGAATGAAAGCAAGTAGGATCCTCATAAACCATTAGTAGGATAAGGTAATTATTACTTTAAAACCCTTCATTAGGATAAGTGTATCAGCCTCTAAGAATCTTCACTAGCGCAAGGACATTAAATTCTACGTAACAATCTCACGAAAAATCCCCATAAGAGTAAGGGCAAGAATCAAGTCTTGGAAGTTAAAAATATAATAATATCTTTATCGAGCATCTTTATGCTTCAGAAAACAAATAGTAGGGGAATGTGGGGCAAAGTAAAATAGCTGGGCAAAGTGAAAAGTTGAAATATGTACTCTGCGTTTAGCGCCACCCATTTGGTAATACTTTAACTATATAGTTGCACATGTAGTCTATTCCAGTCAGCAAACAAATGCCGCAGAAGATCAAAGCTTTTGATAATACAGGCAATTTTCAAAAATTGAATCTCTTCTTGTATTATTTGTCGTAAATAATTTTTTTTTTTTTTTTATATTATAAAATTATAAATTTCTTGTTATCAAGATTTTCATATTAATTTAGAATTTCTAATATAAGTGGTAATATTTATTTAGTTAATATTAAGCATATTTGTATTTTAAATATTTTGCTCAAGTAGTCGACTACATGCGGGGCAAAGTGGATGTGGCAAAGTGAAATTGCTTGTTTCGTTTACTGACTCAAACATTTGCTGAAAGACTTACGTATTCATTTATTAATTAATTAATTCACATTCCTTCAATTAGTAATTCACTTTTTTATTAATTTAGTAACTTATTTTCTTATTCATTCACTCTTTTACTCATTTATTTGATTTTCTTCACACATTAATTTATTAATTAATTAACTTATTCGTTTATTGTTTTATTTCGTTTTCATTTATTCATTCAAAATGTTATTTACAAAGTCATTTGATCAAAAATGCTTTTATAATCAAATAGTATATATTTCATTAAAGAATTATTTCTTTTTTTTTTTTGTCATTTTTTGTCACATAAAACAAAAAAAAAGTGAAAAAAATCCCTCTTTTTTTCTTTAATGTTTGAAATTATGTCAAAAATAAAATATAATTTTTCAATGAAAGTTTAATTATAAAATACAATTTTCTTTCTTTTCGTACTGTAATTTTCAAAACAAATTTCCAATTTGTTCATTTTGAAAAATCTCAGATTTCACTTCGCCCCACATTCCCCTCCATTGTAACATAGAAGAAAAAAAATAGACGTTTATTTGCTAACACGTAGCAAAATGTCAACAATACAGATAAAATTATTAGTAGTTCAACTACATACTGTCTTTTGCAAGTCTGAAAAAAATAAATAGCAGCTAAGGAGCATTAACAGTTATAACTCCGCTAATGACAACTAAACTTCCGTTCTAACTAACCTAAAAGTTTCGAGCAATTTCTATTTCATGAGAAAAATTATATCCTTCAGTTCTTGTAAAAAAATTAAATGAGAAAAGATGTTTTTTACCGCAAAAAGAGCAAAAGAAGGGCGAGAAACAAAACAGTAATGAAAAAACAATGACTTTGAAATCGATTCTTATCTTATTGTCAGAAGGTTTGCTCTGTAAAATGAGTAAGTCTGATTAGAATGTAACAGATTCATTTTTGTAATAAGAAAGAACTACGTTTTAAAAAAGCAATGCAAAATAGAAAAAAAAAAGAAATCTCGCTGAAAAAGTTTGCGTAAATATTTCTTCAAATAATCCTTTTGTTTTGAACAAAGCTATTTTTTTTATTTATGATACGAGCGAGGAGAAAATATAAAGCAGGAGTACTGATAAAAATCATTTCATATTTTTAATTAGATTTCTATTTAAATTTAACTGTTTTATAAATGAAGGGAAGACAAAAATAAAAACTTTCTAGGTTTTTAAATTTCGACTTGTTTTCATCCCGAATAAAATATATTAATCCCGATTGCTTTTAATAAAACAATCAAACTTAAGAGCAAAGCGGTTCAGTTTTTTTAAGTCAAATTTTCTCACAACTAAAGTTTATTATTTATTGTTTTTCACGCATTAATTAAATTTTAGATTGTATTTATAATTGGGGTGTTTCTCAGTCAAGAGAATTATCACTGAAGCAATGTTTAATTTTAAATAGTCTAAAGTGGAATACTTGTCATCGGGTAATTTTTTTTTACGTATTTGTTTATTTAAGTAATAAATATAAGATTTAAGGGGGGAAAATACGTAGCAGGTTTTGTTTTTGTTAGGAAATGGTGTTTCCTTTATTTTTGCACCTCTGAATTATTCAAAATCAATACTCAACAATATATTTTCTTTCGTTCTGTAACATTTTTTAATTTCAAAGCGGAAAATATATTGACACCTAGTGAGGCTTTTTGTGAAATATCAGTTTTATGCAATTGTTCGAATACAACTTATGGCCGGCAGAAAAAAGTACATTGGCATTGCTTTGAATCATCAGTTGATAATTATGAATTAAATTGATATTTTATGTAGTATCGTCTTTTTTTTTTTTTTTTTTTTTTTTTTTTAACTTTCAAACGTGCAATCATAAGCGGCTAATTTTTAAATAGAACCCAACGCACTTAGTGAATTCTTGTTGTAATTTACCAGAGAAGTTTTTACAAAATATTTGAGCACCACTCATGCAAATAATCGCAAAAGGGAGTTCGCGGAATTTTTATCATAAAAGATCTTTGTCTAAATTACAGGTAAAATACCTTTTAAACTTTTCTTTTTTTTACCAATTAGATTTGGAATATAAGTCCACGCAATCAGTTTCTGCTAGTGACGCAATGACTAAGTCGTCCTTTTGTCCCCAATTGACCACAAGTCAGCATAAAAATGAACTAATGTTAGCTTTATCGTTCTTTTGGGCTTTTAAGTTTAGTACAGTTTGGGGTTTTGGCCTCATTTCACGCGGAGTATTTTAAGCTACTTTTTAAATAGAGACCTGCACATCTAATGACGACTAGGTGTAATATAGTCATACACTATATGAAAAGACACTTAAAAGTGATTTACTGAGTTATATGTATTGCTATTAAGATGGGAGTTTTTATTTTGTCATCAAAACCCGAACCACTCTTTACGCCTCATGTGAAACATGATTTTTCCTAACTAAGTTTCTTATTTAATTTGCTCATCTTTTAAAAAGTACACTACATCATTTTATTCAAAAAATTCATTCTGTTTATGTCATTCCTTTTGTAAAAAAAAAAAGTGATGACCTACATTGCTGGACAAAAGTATAGCAAGTTTGAGAAGTTTAACATTTTTTCCAAGCATGAAATCCCTCAAATTTATTTTTTCCAATTTTATACTTTTTTAAGTCAAAATGTAAAACTAGTTTAAAGAAAAGATATGATTGAGTTATTGAATACAAATGTTATTTGATTTCATAAAAATATAATGCAAAAAATTTATAAATAAATGCTTTGATTATCAGAAACTGAAATAAATTATGGCTCCCCTCAAACAAAATTCAATAAAAATACAACTTAAAGTTACTCTGAGCAGCAAAAATAATGAATGAGTAGAACTGAACCGAGACAAATAGAATGTTGTTTAGGCCGCCACTTGTTTGATTACAGCAGCCGCTCTTTTACACAAGGAATCAACAAGGTTTTGCAACACTTCCTTTTTTGGTTCATAGTGCCAAACTTCACTTAGAGTTACTTTTAAACATATTTCTTACATTTATCTATATATATAAAAATCTCGTGTCACGATGTTTGTTCGGGGTAAACTCCGAAACAACTCAACCGATTTTTCTCAAATTTCGTATCTATGTGTCATTTGGTCCAACTTAAAAGATAGGATAGTTTTTATAATTTTTTACTGCAAATTTCATATTAATTATGCAATAATAGTGTGAATTAATTATTTAGTTCTAAAAATTCTTAATAGATGGCGGTGTAAGTTAATTAATCGATATAACTCTAACATCGCATGACTTACTGCTAAAAACACCATGATAAAAAAAACTCAGAGATGTTGCTTAGATTTTCCATATAACGTTTCGGGATATTACAGGTTATTATTTACTTCCTGAGAAAATCAACTATATTTTTCAAAACGTTTCCTTGAATTACTACAAATTGCAGATTTCACACCGTTGTGGAAAGTATTTTTCTCCACCAGTATCAAGATTAACTAAACGTATTTAATAGGTGTATCGGTTTCGGAGTGATTGCGGTTTGTCCAGATTGACTCAACACCCAATGAGTGCGAAAAGTTATCTGGATCACGAAGCTTGGCAAGAGTTGCAGAGGAACTACATTCGAGCTACTTGCTTGAGAGTCTGTCTTCGCGTTGGCAATGCGTGTATTAATGCTTTGAGAGCTTTCTTAGAAAAGCAGGAAGGTTCCGGGCTATTATATTAATCCTGCGTTAGGCTTCTCTGCAGGTGCCAGAATCATAACTGCCTTTTTAACCAAGAAGACTACTGAATTCTTCAAAAATATTCCAGGTTTATTTCAGGAAAGTTAATGAATTTAAGCGGAAAACAATTATTTTCTTTATTTTGTTCCCCAGGAAATTTTTAATATCATTAATTCTTGCAAAGATACATTCGCAACAGAAAATTGCAGTGACAATTGCATCGTCAGGCATTGCTGCTACTTTTTTTAGATGGTACACGAACAGCACATTCAGCTTTAAAGTTGCCTATTAGATATTCATAACAAACAAAACGCAATGTGTACAATAAAGAAAAAAAAGACGTGGTATGGCTGTAGTGTTGCAAGAGAGTGAAATTATAATTTGGAATAAGTGTACTATGGCTCATGAGTAAAAGCATTCATTCGAAGCACATCATAGGATTATGCAAGATTTGAATGGCAACGATAAACTTTTAGGCGAAATTGTCTGAATACTGTCTGGGGACTTCCGGCAGACATTACCAGTTATTCCGATGAAATCAACGCATGTTTAAAAAAAACGTTTTTTATAGCGTAATGACGAGATAATGCGATTGGCCATGAACATGCGAGTATAAACGCAAAATAATCGAATCGCATAAGTATTTTCTAAGCAATTGCTGAGTATTGGAAACGGTGAAATTGAACTGTATCAAAATATACAGTACAACAAATAGCCAGACAATTTCTGCACTGCCGTTGAGACGAAAAATGAACTAATTGAGAGTCTATTTCCAGATAAATTTAATTTTTTAAAAATCATAATTGCCTCTGTAATCGCGCTGGTTTTGTAGCAGTTTTGTTTTCGGTAAACATTCCCGAACAGACAGGAATATTTGTGGATCGTCAATTGTCGACTGTCAAATACATATCCTGATGCATTTTGCCATGCATCAGGCAAACAAATTTCAAATTTGCCACTTAGTTATTATGATATGCCGTCACTTGATAGTTGGGCCACCGACTTAGCTAACACTGATTTGCAACGTATAACAACAGAGCAATGACTCTGTCTTAGCTACAATTATTGCGAATAATGAGCCATTACTGACGGCTTTAAAAAAAAGCTCCCCATTGATGCTGAACAAGCCTATACAGTTGTCGATGAAAACAAAGCAGTAAACACTCCAAATGAATTTTTAAATTCCCTGGATACACCAGGAATGCGTCTACACGATTTCCGGTTGAAAATTGGCTCAACAATTTATTCTTTTTCGCGATTTAAACCCACCTAAATTACGCAACGGTACACGTTTCTACATTAAAAGTCAACAATATTTGTCGGAAAAGTTTAAATGAGAAATGTTTGTGTTGCCACGTAATCCATTATTAGCGTCATAATTTTCAAACACATTTGAAAGGCTTCAATTTTTGATTCGTTTAGCTTTTGCAAAGACCATAAATAGATTTAAAGAACAAAAAATGTCTTCTTTCGGTTTGTACTTGAAACATAAATATTTCTCTTATGGGCAACGAAATATTGCCTACTCACACGTGGAAAGTTATCATACTTTTCGTATTAGCAAAAGACTGGTTGATCAAGAACATTGTGCACAACTTAGTGCTTAGACAGTTTTCAATTTTCAAATAATAGAAACAATAGTTCGAAGTCAATGTTATCTACTTCATTGAAAAAATTTAATTTTTATACGTTTTTAATTTAGTTAGTGTATTTTGTAAAGAAGTTATTGATTACAAACTATAGAGAAAGCTAATGTGAATAAAATGTAGTGTAGAATCTAAAAGTGTATGGTGGTTTACCCTTAGTTTCTACATTCGGTTATTTTACAATCAGTTTCGATATTTACTATCACTTTCAAGTTATTTTTTTTTTTTTTTTGCGGAAGTTATACTTACAAAATTTACTAAGCGTAAGTATAGTGCTTTTTCCCTAGAAAATTTAGTTAGTACTTATTGAATTCAATAAGTACTAACGTCAGCCTGCACGGTAAAAAAAAAAAAAAAAAACAAATCCGAAACGTTACTGAGTAAAAATGTTCGATAATTGCTTGCAGTTCTGGCTAAGCTTTGGCTATGTTTGCATTACTGCTTATAGAAGTTCCTTAATAAATCATAAAGGTGCTAAGCTTTTTTTTTGTATCCCTTCCTAAGTTTACACTAAAGTTCCAGAAACTCGACTAACTTCAAACGGGAAGATCTTCGAATTTTTCAAGAGGCTTCCGAGATGATTTCAGGAAGGTTATTAACTTTTATCGGAAAACTTTCCGGGTTTTGGCTTGACATGATACTGGCAGAAATTGGTCACATCAGCTGCCCATAATTTTCCAGGAACATTTAGGAATCGTTTTTACATTGAATAACGCCCATTATCAATCTCATATGTTATAAAATCGGCTATACTATTTTAAGCTGTATTAAAAATATTTATTTGATTCTATCAAAATAATGAGTTCAAGTTTATTTTAATCCAACTTCTTTGCTACAGCAACGCGTGGCTGGGTCAGCTAGTACTTTAAAAAAAAGTTTATCTTCAAAAATACTATTTTGGGTGGCTTGTCTTGAAAAAATGATAGATTTCTCAAACTTGCAATACTTTTGACCAGTAGTGTATTTCTTACACGAGCCATATACTAGGTTTTCTTGCACCACTATGTTCACTTATTTTCTCTAGCCCCGTATCTGAACCGCTTTGAACCAGGGAACTGCGCGAGTAGCGAAATAATATTAAAAAAAAAAAAAGGAGAACAACTAGCAATTTAAAGAGCATGATTTAGCATGTTTAATCCTTTGTCCTCGTCCCCCTGTTATATAAATATAAGGTCTTAAAGTAGGGCGACAGTTTGAGAAATGCCGCCTAGTTTAGCGAGAAATGAAAGGTTCTGGAAACAGTTGCTAAGTTTCCAGCAACTTCTTCTTCTTTATTATTATTATTTTTTTAATGTCAACCGGCTTTAAGACCTCATAATTCATTAACGAGGGCAAATAATTTATTTATCAAACTCACTATGTTCTTTCAATTTGCTGCTCATTGTTTTTTTTTTTTTTTTTTTTTTTGATTTTATTTTTACACTCACGTACATCATGATTATGAAAAACATGTGGGAAACATGTTGAGGTCAATGAACACTGAACTTATGTCCCTACATAAACACTTCTTTCCTTATTTATTTAACACCGAGATCAAAGCTCAGAAGATTCCTTACAGATATGTGGGTTGTGACTAGGACACGGAAGGTACAGATTTCCGAAAGAAATAACTAAAACAGCGTTAAATTTCTAAACATACTTTTGAAAATGTGTGTATTTACATAAAGGGTATCTATTAAAGTGCTGGTTAAGTATTTCTCTTCGTGAGGAGTTATTACTTATAAATACTACTATTATTAAGTAGTGAGTGATTACCATTTTTCTGTGCAGTAAATTAAATTAAAAAAGGCTTAAGAAGGCCTCGGCGCAAGGAAATTACAGCGCCTCTTTTTACCGTTTTTTTTTTTTTTTTAATCAATTATATGAAGAAAAAGGTTTCCTATCAGTCATTTTGTGCATGAATGAAACATCTTCAACCACTACTTCACAAGATATTAAAGAAAATAAGTTGTAGACGCTGTAACAGGCAAGATTTCAGGAAAGGAACAGTTCAGCTTCTCAATAGCGCATTATATATTATTATTAAACTAAAATATATTTATCAAAAGCCTCACATCGATTTCTAATTTGAACCGAATATTACATGCATGATTAGTAAAAATCCATATGAAGCAGTGAGAAGCAAAGGGATGTAAGTGGACATTTTCAAGTTTTGAGTACAACGCGTTTAGTACAGTTTCATTGAATTTTTCTTTCTAAATCATGCTGTATAACAATACTTACTAAGGCTACTAGTTCTATTTCTTGCCCCAAAACAAAGGAGAGGTTCACTTACCGTTTGTACTGGTTATCTAAAAATTTTTAATTTTGCCACTTACATCCCTTTGCTTCTCACTGGCTCATATTGCATTTGGACTATTACATGTATTTAGAGTATGAACCGGACAGCTCCATTAAATATATTTAAATTTAAACATTGTAATTATTTTATTTTTATCACTATATTATCAAGTTCTCTCCCCCCCCCCTCTATTGATGCAATAATAGCTAAAAACATATAGATGGCGCTAACATTGAAGACTGAAAATGGCATCTATTAAAGAAAAAAACTCCCAAGGCCGCCGCGAGGGAGGTTTGATCCCCCCCCCCCCCGCCTCCAGAACGCATGTTGCCATTTCTAATACGACAGCATATCCGTAAGGACTTTAAAGGTCAAACCCTAACACCCCAGACGGCAAATTCTGGTTTTTGCCTGGATTGAAAATCTTCTACATTTTCTCAGAACTATAAAAGGTACACATGAAGACGTGTAGTAGAACTATAAAACAACACGAAGACGTGTTGTATTTGCATCACGAAAAAAACTTTTTTTGAGAAAAGAATGAAAATAAAAAACGAATTATTGAGGGGAGTCGGCGCCTTGTATACTCGCAATGTTGAATTGCTAAACATTACGTACCTTTTTTTGTATGTTTTAATGATAGAAACTTTCAATATTCAGTGATTGACAGAGTTATAAAGAGTCTAGTAAAGTTAAATTTTAAAATCTGATTCCATTTATTCCATAATTTATTAAATTTTAACCAATAGTATATTTTTAAATGAAAAAAAAGGAAAACGTGTGAGTTCTGAAGAAAAACTTTCCCTTCAGTATGATTAGGAACAGATAAGTAAAATGTGGTGAAAGTTTCAAAGTAATACGTAAAGTAGTGTTCTAGAAGAAGGAACATGTGTTTTTAAAATTGTCGCTTTGAGAAAATCGCGCTTGAAAGTAAAATTTTACGTATATTTTAATACATTCCTGAGACATCAATATTTAAATCGAGTTACTTACAATCCACATATAAACTTGATTTTTTTGTCGCTTGAAAGCTCTTGATTTAAATATTTTGAATACATAAAAACTTTAAAAAGAGAGTTTAGAGTATGAACTCCCTTTAAATATGAAGCAGTTTATTTAAGTAAGTTTTTTGAAGTAGTGAATTTTCCTTATTCAGTGTAAAACATTTTAAGCACCCTGTATCTTTTACAATTATCATTAAAATTTACTTCATAAGGCACATTTTTACATAACGTTAAATAGAAAGACAATCGCTAAAATGGAGTTTTCTAAAACGTTTTTTCTAATTCCTGAAAGTATTCCATATGTTAGACCTTCTCCTTCGTTTACCGATGCTTTCCATTTTCAATAAAACTTACGTAAACGTGCTTCGAGGTTAGAAATAACTCCAAAAAAAAAAAAAAAAAGCACCCCCTTTGCGTGGAAACAAAGTTATACGAAGAAGTTTTGAGCTTCAGGACGACGCGACGGTACGCAAGCCGAAATCACAGAGAAGCTGCTTGCTCCTCTAAGATCTAGACGTTTCAGCATTGAAAACAAGGGCTTCCAAACACGTGCGTGTTTCATGCATTATTTTGAGAAATTTGTAAATCCCCCCCCCCCCAATTCACGATAATAACTCAGCAAATTTTGAAAATGTTTATCAAAAGATTGCACTAGCTACTATCTATTCAAATTTTTTTGTAACATAGAGAAGAGCAAAGCCACGCTGTTATTTTTTTCAACAAAATCGAAAATGTGGCGGGCTGCATTTAACCCATGCATATAGTACATAAATTATTTCCATTTTTTTCTCCATAGTGACTTGAAATTTAAAAACTGTATAGTTTTCAATTGGGACAGTTAATTCGTTGTTTGTCTTTAACGGATCAAATCAGACAAATTGCATACAAGTTATATTTACTATTTATCACTAAATAAATTTTGAGTCGGGTGGCTTGGTGGTAAGGGGTTGTCTTTCTGCGCAGTGGTTCCGAGTCCTGACCCGCACGGTGGCCAGTCCGTGGATTTTCGAGGTGCAGAAAATCATCAGCGCCCATGTCGTATGATTATGCGAGATGTAAAAGAACCCTTGGATATTCGTTTGGCTTTAAATGCCGTTGGCAAAGTTAAATCCTTAGTGCCTTTTTCGCTTCAAAGAAAGCCCTGGTGCCTCCATCTGGTGGACCCCAGGCGCACTCTCAGAAATGGACTTTCAAATTTGACGAAATTTTCTTCGTTTTTGACGAAATCACTTTCAGGGATATGCTCCGAGCGAACATTTCGTCAAATTGAAGAAACTGCTTTTGTTAGTGGTTTGAGGATGCGAATTTCATCAAATGTAACGAAATATTTCTTCATTCTCGTTTCGTCAAATTAACAATCATTTTCGTAGTTTTGAGAGCATTAGTTTCGTCAAATTAATTTCGTCATATATGAGGACGTTAATTTCGTAAATTTTTAAGAAAATTTATTTATTTTTTTTTTCTTTGAGCACATTAGTTTTTTTTTTTTTTTGAGAATACAGTCGAACCTTGTTAATTCGAACACGCTTAAAACAAATAACTGCTGAAATGAACTTGTTTGCAATCCTTATCTTATTGTTTATTGTTTTTTGGATAAAGCGAACCACGTTTTATAATAACCGATTTTAATGGTCCCTTTAAGTTCGTTATAACGAGGTTCGACTGTATTTTATAAGATTTGTGTGCGTGTGATCAAATTCTAACTTCAGAATCTTACCACCGTAGTTTCCCACTTTATTGCGTATAGTCACTTTCACAGGCCCGTCATTTACGGGCCCCCCCTCTCCCGTCTTGATTTTTGAACATTCATGTTTTTACATATGACTGGCCGTTGTTTTAGTTCGTTTTCTGTAAAATTTTTATTGAGTACAGACTCTTTGTCATATTTGGGAAAAAATAGAAACAACGGGCCTGTAGCCCCCCCCCCCTCCATCAAAAAAAGACAACTACTTGTTAAAAAAAGAGGCACATAAAATTATGTCAAGCAAATTTTTATTTATGTAAAAATGTAAACAAACAACTTATTAAAAAAGGTAAAACAAATCATTGCAGAATAAACTCCTTACGGTATCTAATTAAACCCCCCATAATGGGGGTTTTCCTTCAAAAAATCTAATTTTTGCCGGATATTTTTCCAAATTTGGCACAGAGGTTCGTTATTGGAGGCTCGGGAATTCAGACAAGGTCGTTTATGTTCCTCTATGTGGGGGGTGGCGGGGACAGACAACCCCGCATTGGGGGTTCTCCGTATTAAAAAAAAAGTTTTTGTCCGATCTTTTTTAAATTTGCCACAGAGGTTCTTAGATGCTCAGGAATGACGTAGGGTAGTTTTCATCACTTTATAAGGAGGTGGGGGGGGGGGGCTCCTTGAAAAAATCCAATTTTTGTCGGATCTTTTAAAAATTTGACACATAGGTTCTTTGATGCACGGAGATTCACGCAGGGTATTTTTCGGCCTTCTATAGGGGGGGGGGGCAACCCCTATGGTAGTTTTCCTACAAAAAATCCAGTTTTTGTTGGATCTTTCCGAATTTGGTAGAGTTTCGTTATTTGATGCTCAGGAATTCTCATAGGGTGGTTTTCTTTCCGCTATGGGGGGCAACCCCCATACGGGAGGGGTTCTTATGAAAAAGCAGTTTTTATCATATCTTTTCCAAATTTGGAACAGAGGTCCTCTGATGTTCGGGAATTCACACATGGTAGTTTTCAACCCTCCATGATGGGGGGGGGGGAGCAACCCCGCATTGGGAGTTCTTATATAAAAAAAGAGTTTTTTTCCGATCTTTACTAAATTTGCCGTAGAGGTTCTTTGATGCTCAGGAATTCAAGGAGGTTAGCTTTTGTCAATGTATGGGTGTTGGGGGGGGGCAACCCCGATAAAGGTTTTCCTTGAAAAAAATTCATTTTTTGTCGGATCTTTCCAAAATTTGGCATAGAGGTTCGTTCATTGATGCTCAGGAATTCTCATAGTTTAGTTTTCGCCCCGCTATGGGGGACAACCAGCAAATGAGGGTTTTCTTACAAAAAAAAAAAAAAACAGTTTTATCATGTCTTTTCCAAAATTGTCACAGATGTCCTTTGACGCTCGGGAATTCCCGTTTTCGTCCCGCTATGGAGTGGGAAACCACGTATGTGGGGGGGGGGGTCTTAAGAGAACTCAGTTTTTGTCTGATCTGTTCCAAATTTGGTACATTTGTCTTTTGATGTTTCGGAATTCTCATAGTCATAGTGTAGTTTTCGTCCCGCTATTTGTGGCAAACCCCATAGGAGTTTTCCTTATAAAAAATCCAGTTTTCGTCGGATCTTTTCCAGATTCGGCCCAGATATCCTTTGATGCTGGAAATCCACATAGGATAGTTTCCCATGGGGTAGTATTCATATGGGGTACTACCCCATGTGATTAAAGAACCTATGTGCCAAATTAGAAAAAGATCTGACAAAAGCCTGGATTTTTGTAAGGTAAACTCCCCTAACTGGGGAGGGGGGTGCCCCTAAAGCGGAAAGAATATTTCAAACTGTTTGACCTACATCGCTACATCGCGATGTAAGGATGGCGATGCATCACGATGTAGAAATTCCTACATCGCCCTGCCCCTACTGGGAATATAAAAGTGCTACTTCCTCAGCAGACATTGGGTTCTGGAAAAATAAATCATGTGCCACTTTTATGCACAGTTAGATCGATATATGCTTGGGAGAAAATTGCTGAGAAGTTTCTTCTTCATTGCATCGCATGAAAAAATTCCAGAAAAAAAAAGATTTTTATCCAACTTATACCACAAATTTCAAAGAAAAAGTACAATAAAATGGACTAAGTTAATACATATTTGTTCTAAAATTAGATACAGAAAATAAAATTAGATAATCTTAATAAAAAGCTTACCTTTTTCTTTTTCCAATTAATTATTTGTTTTATTAATTTTGCTTGTATGTAGAATGTTTATTTGGCCAAATTTATGTTTAATACAGGAACTTTATTATTGCATGCATTTCATACTTCATACTTTGAAAACAGTTCTCTGCCAAAATTGTAAAAGGTATTTGAAAATATAAATCTTAAAAAAATGCAGATGTGAAATAAATCTTTTGGCAAAATTAATTTAGTGTAATGTTTGTTAAATAATTATAAAAATATACCTTTGCTTTTTATCCCTAAGTTTTTATTTTTATTTCCAAACATGTGTAACATGAAATCAATGTATAATATACGAACATTTAGAATATTGTTATAATTTTGAAAAGGTCTTCGTCTGTCCTTGTTCCGATTATCTCCGTGATGTTGAATCCATCCTAAAAAAGTTTTAAAAAGAGAATATATACATAATAAGTAAAGGTTTAAGTCATGGGTGTATGCCATCATGCACATGGATTTTTTTTTCTATTTCGAGGAAAGTTTTACGATTAAATTCAGCTGTTTATTTCTGAAATAAAACATGTTTTCACGATTTCTTTCAAAATCTGAGTTTTTTTCTTAAGTTAAAAAGCTACGATTCGCTTGTGACTTTGAAAAGCATCTGATTGAATTTTCGCATTTTTCAAAATATATGATTATTTCAATGCTGACAGCTTTTTTTTCAAGCAGATTGCAAGAATGAGTTATTTTTACAGCGGATGAACAAAATTTTTATTTAGGCAGCTAGACTCTCAGTTAGTTTCTGAAATTAAGTTCTGAATAATATTCTAGAATTAGAGTTTCTTCAATTTATCGAGAATCAGCATTATTTAGCCATTAAACGAGTTAATTCTTTTGCACATCAAGTCGTGAATTTTCATTTTTTTGAGCTATAAAAAAATCAAAAGTGCGAAAACTGTTGATCTGTGATTTTTTTTTAAATTTATTTTTTATTTTAATCGATAGCCAAAATACAGTTTTTTTTTTTTTTTTTTCAGATTTTCGTGTTCTGTTTTCTTCACGAATATTTTCTGAAGTACTCTCCCCCCTTACCCAAATTAGTTCCAATAAAGTACTTATGAATTAAGTAGTACTGAAACTGGTGATTATTATTTTATTTGCACATTTTTCAGAGATTTTATTGTGCTATGTTATAAATAAGTTAATGGATAGAGATTTAGTAGGAAAAAAAACTGATTTTTCTGCTATACTGGGGGTAGAGTACTTACAAAATGGGGCGTATCTTAAGGGCGTGTGTACTTCGGATTTTTGTAACTCAGCTGGTAATGATTTTAAGAGGGAATGCTTGCCGAGTAAAGTTGTTAATTGATAGTATAGTATCTTGAAATCTTTAAAAAATATTCGAACAAAATCATAAAATCATCAGAATCAATCACTAGTACAAAAATATTCAAACGTAGCTCTACTTACTAGTTTGAGACGGAGACGAAGGGAGTATCACCTTTTAACTAAGCATATTTGATTTTTAAAATATGCAATTTTCACGCAGTAAATAAAAAAAACGCCAAGGGAGAAGAGCTGCCAAAGATAGGGGAAACCCAATAACAAAGTGCATTTTCTTGTTTGTTTGTGTCTTGAGAACTAATTGACTGATATCAATGGATTTTTTTTTTCAAAGGTATATAATGAAAATAGGGACTAGTGTGGTGAGAAAAGCTTGTTACATATATAAAGCTTATCATATATTTTCATTATCCTTTTAATTTTTCATATATTTTCATTATCTTTTCAATTTTTCAATTGAAGTTCGGATAAATTTTCAGACATTTTACTTTATATCCAGCAAAATCACAACTCCAACTAAAAGATTTGGATTTATTGGAAGTTCATCTATAAAATGCTTCTTAGTCGGATTTAATGTAGACCTGGATTTCTCACTTTTTGTTGACAATATCTTGAGGTGGCAAGTATGGCAATAAAATTAATGCTGCATTTATTTTAGCTGTAGAAACTATGTATAATGGAAAAGTTCATAATTATGACAAATCATGTAACACAAATTGACATAGAAAAACTTATAAATTTAGTGCACGAAGTGGGAAAATAAACAGCAAAAAAAAAGGAAAAAAAATAGAACCGACTTCAAAATTGCTCTAAAAAGTGAAAAATAATTTTATTCTTTAAACACCATCGATAATGCTTTTAAACATAATTTTTGAAGTTGGCGCAAAAACAAAACGTAAAATCCAATGTAACCATACTTCGTTCATATTTTTTTTCAGAAAAGCATCCAAAGTTACGAACGAAACATTTATATCGTTATTCAAATATGCTGTCATCAATGCATAATGTATGTGATAGTGAAGAAACTGGGCCTGGTTAAATTTATAGTTGTATTTGAGTTATAGCTGTGAATGATTTTATCCTTCGTTTTTGCGCCAACTTCAAAAATTATGTTTAAAAGCATTATCGATGGTGTTTAAAGAATAAAATTATTTTTCACTTTTTAGAGCAATTTTGAAGTCGGTTCTATTTTTTTTTTTTTTTTTCAAAATTTTTTTATTTCATTCTTTTTAGTGTATGTACGATACCTGCGATAGCGGACTGTATTTTTATGCGGAAAGGAGCTGGTAGATGCGGGGGTTGTTCATATTTATGCGATGTGATGAAATTTATGCGATATAATGAATAAAATAAGACAACTGACCACACATCATCCTTGTTCAACCATTTATTGCGATCTAAAACAAAACGGAATGAAAAATGCATGCCAAAACAAAACTTGTCTGCAGATAAAAATCGTCTGCGTTATTATTCAATTCAGAGCAAGGCTAAACTTAAGCAGCGGAACTTCCCTTAACGCTAAACGGACAACATTCCGCCCGGCATTGAAAGAATTTTCAATAATTGTCACATTAAATGAGATGAGTTTTTTCACAAAAGAAATTGTTAACACTCCTTTTGTCCTGGCAGGACACATATCTTTGATATCCCTCTTGTATAAATATTTGATGACGTTTTTACTTTGACCACCCTAATATTTCCATCTGAACCAGGTGTAGTCTGTATAATTCTGCTCAAGGTCCATTTACCTGGGGGTAAGTTATCATCTTTAAGAAGAACAATAGTACCAATAGGAATATTACCTTGTTTGAAACACCACTTAGTACGGTTTTGGAGATGATTTAGATAATCTCTTTGCCAACTTTTCCATATCAATTGCGAGTACCTTGTAAGTTTTTGCCATCTTGACAAGTGATTTTCCTTAGTATCAATTAATTGTGGCTCTGGAATTGCGTTAATTGGACGACCGATTAAGAAATGGCCTGGAGTGAGAACTTCGTATTCATTAGAATCTGATGGCAAGGGAGTTAAAGGACGCGAATTTAATGTGCCTTCTATTTGAATAACGATAGTCAAAAATTTTTCTATTGTAAGTCTAACATTGTTTAAATTTCTTTTCAAATGGTATTTAACCGACTTAACACCAGCTTCCCACAAACCTCTAAAATTTGGGGAATTGGGAGGAATGAATTTCCAAATTACTGATTCAGAAGTTAAATAATTAGAAAAACTGCTATTTTGCTTAGTAACAAGTGATAACAATCGTTTTAACTCCGAATCTGCACCTTTAAAATTAGTGGCATTATCTGACATAATAGTTGAACTTTTCCCTCTGCGAGCAAAAAAACGCTTTAGAGCAGCTATGAAAGCTTCTGAAGTCAGCTCTGTGACTAATTCAATGTGAATAGCTTTTGTAGCCAAACAAATAAATAAAGCTAAGTAAATTTTGGAACAGATTCCCTTTCTTTGGTTCTTGTATTTAATTTCAAACGGACCACAAAAGTCAACTCCCGCAACATTAAATGTAAAATTAGGGTTGATCCTTTCAGATGGAAGATTACCCATAATTTGTTGTGCAGTAACAGGTTTATTTTTGAAACACGTAATGCATTCATGAACTATCTTTCGTGCAGTACTTTTACCATTAATTGGCCAATATTGCATGCGAACATGATGCAGCAATGATTGTGGACCCAAATGTAAGTACTTTTTATGGAAATATTCAAAAATTATTGAAGTGTGTTTATGGCTCTTAGGTAAAATAATTGGATGTTTATGATCAAAATTTAAGTTGGAATTATTTAACCTACCTCCCACTCTAAGAAATGAGTCCTTATCTAGAAATGGATTTAAAAAATTAAGTTTACTTTTCCGAGCTACTGATTCGTTTTTCTTCAGCAGTTCTATTTCTTCTGCGAATTCCACTTCTTGAACAGATTTAATCAAGAATTTAGTGGATTGCTCCGACTCTTGGATACTTATCTGACCCTTAGAGCTGCTTCGGCCCTTAGCAAATCTGAAAATAAAACATAATGTGCGAATAATTTTAGAAAAACTGTTAGAAATATTTCGGACTGTCTCAATAAACGAAGTGTCTTTCGTTAATGTCAAACAAATGTTCTTTTTGAGTTCAATTTCATAGGTGTTAGAGTCTAGATAATTTGTAGAGGTTTCTGTCATTTTCTCTTCCGACATGTCTTGTTGTAGAAATTCTGGACCCTTAAACCACAAAGATGAGAGTTGAGAGCTGCTTGCTCCGCGTGAGATCAAGTCTGAAGGGTTCTGTTCGGATGCTACATGTTTCCATTGGTAGGCTTCAGTAAGTTGTTGAATGGTAGAAACTCTGTTGCCAACGTAGGTCTTTAATTGATGCGAAGGAGTTTTGATCCACGCAAGTGCAATGGTGGAATCTGACCACAAAATGACTTCCTTGATATTCATTTTCAAAGATTTTAAGGTTTTTTGTGTTAATTCTGCGAGTAGATGACAAGCGGAGAGTTCTAAACAGGCAATTGACATTTTCTTCAGTGGAGCTACCCGAGATTTGCTACATATTAGATGCGAAGACACTTCATGAGATTCAGAAATGCTCTGAAGATAAATAGTTGCTCCGTAAGCAGCTTCTGAAGCATCTGCGAAACCGTGTAATTTTAATGTGTCACCGTCTTCATTTTCTAGGTAACGCTGCACTTTAATATTTTCTATCTCCTTTAAGGATATCACAAAATTACGCCATTCGGTTGCGATTGAATCTGGTATCTTGTCTTCCCATTTTAGTCTAAGTAGCCACAGTCTTTGCATAAAGATTTTTGCCTTGCATATTATGGGGCCAATTAAGCCAAGAGGATCATACAATTTTGCAATGTCAGATAGAACGTCCCGTTTGGTGTAACTTATCCTGGGTTTCAAGGAAACCTTGAAGGAAAATTTGTCTTCTGTTGGGTTCCAATTTATCCCTAAAGCTTTTTTCTCATTTTCCGATTTCTCGTCAAAACTATGATTTTCTCCAGCCGAATTAAAAATGAAATTGCTGACATTTGAACTCCATTTATGAAAAAACATGCCACTGGTTTTAAACATTTCCAAAAGTTGTTTTTGGACCTCTTCAAATTCCTTAATGTTTGAGGCTCCGGATACCACATCATCCATATAGAAATCACTTAGAGTTACAGCAAACGCAAGAGGAAATTTTGATGCTTCATCATATGCAAGTTGTCGAATTGTACTAATAGCTAAATAAGGGGCACTTGATGTTCCGTATGTCACAGTCTTTAACTTAAATGTGAGAACAGGGTCTTCTGCCGTCTTTTTCCACAAAATTCTTTGGAAATTTTGCTGAGATGGATGAATTCCAATTTGCCTGTACATCTTCTTAATATCGGCTATGAATGCGTATTCATGTTTGCGAAATCTGACCATTATGTCAAAAATATCTTCTCGGACGTCACCTTTCAATAAAATATCGTTAAGGGATTTTCCAGAAATTGTTGCGGCCGATGCGTTGAAGACGACACGTAATGGAGTTGTCTGATTTTCTGGTTTATATACTCCGTGATGCGGCAGATAATAAGATTTTTCTTTGATATCTTCATCTGAGATAACTTCCATGTGATTTAGATCTTCGTATTCTTGCATGAAGTTTTGATATAATTGCATCATTGTTGGTTTGTTTTTCAATTGCTTCCAAAGGCTTTCAAGTCTTCGTTCTGCATTTGCTCTGGAATCTCCTAAGCAGGAAGGTTCTTCTTTAAGAGGCATAGAAACAATGAATCTACCGTCATTATCTCGATTATACGTTGACGTAAAATATACTTCGCAAAATTTCGCTTCATCGCTAATGATGCGTTTATCGTCTTCCACTTTTTCAATGTTCCAAAATTTCTGAATACTTTGTTCAAGAGAGTCCAAACCTTTAACAAAACCACAAAATTTAAATTCGGATGCGCTTGTGCTTGTTCCAGTAGCTATATAGCCAAAAAACTGTCTCTTGAAATCTTATATCCGGTGAAGGGTTTCGAAATTGTCCAGTTTTTATGATTTCCCAAAACAACTCTGCGCCAATTAATAAATCAATTTTATGTGTAGTGCCAAAACCCGGGTCTGCTAGGATTACACCTGGAGGCAATGTCATATTTTTTGTACTTATGACATAGGATGGGATGACATCAGTAATTCTTGAAAGAATTAATAAATCTAATTTTCTATTAAAAGTGCGATTTTCATTCGAAATTACTGCTTTTATTTTTGAAAATAGTTTCACTGAACTACCATTGATGCCCGAAACGGATGCGTGAAACCTTTCTTTCCTTAAATTCAATAAATCAGCGAATGCAGCTGTAGTGAAGCAGCTTTGGGAACCACAATCTAGGAGAGCACGTCCAATAACTGGATTTCCAGAAGCATCTAAAACTGAAACAAGTGCAGTTGACAAAATCACATCTCGCTCTGCTGAGGGAGTATAGCCAGCGAAAGTCCTAACGTCTTGGATAGCGGGAGAACCATTGTCAGGGGCATTGTATGGGAACTGCAATTTTTCAATTGTATCCAAAGACTGGAGAGGGGGTGTGGGTTTCGTAGTCTCTCTGACTTTGTGCAATAAGCTGTTATGCCTTTCCCCACAAGTAAAACAGAAATGTTTGGATTTACATGAATTAAGTTGATGCTGATAGCTTAGACAGTTAGTACATAAATTATGTCTCTTTACTGTGTTCCATCTTCCTTGAACATTAAGCTGTAAAAACTGCTTACATTTAAATATTGCATGATTGGGAGATGAACATAAAATGCACAATTTTTTATCACTATTTATCATTAACGATTTTGAGTTAAATTTTTGTTTTGACACATTTTTTGAGGTTTTATGATAAACACTCCTCGATACATTGTCCAAAACTTGACACCTTTTTTCTAAAAAGGATAGAAGCTCTTCCAATTTCGGAACTTCTTTGGAGCTTGCGTTTAGCTCAAATTGCTTGCGAGATTCTATGTCTAGTTTTTCTAAGATGATATTTATCAATAAAATATCACTTAAATGATTTCTCTCATATTTGAGGACTTTAAGGGCACGAATATTTTTATTAATAGTGTCAATTAGATGTCTAAGTTCTTTAGTAGATTGTTGCTGAATTTTAGAATACTTAAGAATAGAATTTACGTGTGTTTCTACAATTATTCTTTCGTTTTCATATCTTTCTTCTAAAGCTTTAAATAATGAGTCGTAAGTGTCTTCTGCTGACATTAAATGTTTTGCTTCACCGACTAAGCAAGATTGTAAATATTGAAGTTTGTGTACGTCTGATAATTGGTTGTTACTATTAATTATACTATTGAATTGCATTTTAAAATTGTTCCATTCTTCAATTTTACCTGCGAACTTTGAAATCGAAAGTTCCGGTAATCTAACTAATGCATTGTTTTTACTTTCATTGGTAGAATTATTTTCTTCATGCGTTGTAAGAAATGTATAAATTCTTACCTCTAATTCTTCAGTTTTCGATTCTAATTTATCGAGATCCTTTTCAATTGGAGGCAAATCTTCATCTTTTTCAATTAGCTGATAATACTGAGAACGCAATTCTGAAGCACTTTCTTGAATTCTTTTCAAGGCTTTAAGTTTAATATCCAGTTCAATTTTTGAAAATGTCCATTCTTTGTCCTCGAAGAATAGTCCTAATTTAGTTACTTGCGTTTTTAGTGCGCCCTTTTGACGGTTTAAGGCAGTTATTTTCGCCATTTTCTACTGAGAACAACTGTTTTGAAGTTCTGTAATGTGATGCAAATAATCAATGTTCTGCTGCGAAGACGGACCAATTTGTACGATAGCTGCGATAGCGGATTGTATTTTTATGCGGAAAGGTGCTGGTAGATGCGGGGTTGTTCATATTTATGCGATGTGATGAAATTTATGCGATATAATGAATAAAATAAGACAACTGACCACACATCATCCTTGTTCAACCATTTATTGCGATCTAAAACAAAACAGAATGAAAAATGCATGCCAAAATAAAACTCGTCTGCAGATAAAAATCGTCTGCGTTATTATTCAATTCAGAGCAAGGCTAAACTTAAGCAGCGGAACTTCCCTTAACGCTAAACACACAACAGTGTAAATGTAGGTATTTCAGAAATAGTAAGAAGTTACCATCACGAAACTTCACATTTTTTTCTTAAAAATGCTCCATACTAAAAAAAAAAAAAAAAAAAAAAAAAAAAAAAAAAAAAAAAACTATTGACACGCGTTAAGTTTTAAGCGATTGGCACTAAAAACTTATCTTTGTTCCCCTTTGGAAATCATGTGTAGTTAATTTAATTACAACCATTTAAGTATTGCGTTTTTCCTAACTAATTTACATTTCACAGCATCTAAGTTGCTCATGATGCAATCCTGTATTTTCTTACTTAGCCCCGATCATGTGTTATCGGCATAGATGATAACGATAAAAATACTACAGAGTAGTTCAGGCAAACCTAATGGTAGCATTGTGAAGGCTAAGCAGATCCTAATCACTGCGTCACCTCGCTTCCAGGTTTTGTTTACCCCTACTATGGAGCAATAGCACTGAAGAAAGGAAGATTTTGATAATTCCCATAGGGTTATTATAAATCAGCAGGGTTACTAAAAGAAAATTATTTACGCCAAAAATGAGACGACAGCGCCAGATTTCCCATTATCGATACATCCCTTGAAGAAATTTGATGCTTGCTTCAGAGAAGCCTTCATTCAAAATTATCATTACAATTACTATTAATGTTACTGTTGTATGGCACCAAAATTTCATAACAATGGGTTTCATATTTAATCTAATAGGGAAATTGCATGAAATTTATTGTTTTTTGCCCATAACTTTTTTTCTAAAGGAAAAATATGGTCAAACAAAGTAATGGGACCTAGGTTGAGTCATCCCCTATCCATTAAAAAATAATTATCAAAATCGGTTCACTAGGTGAGACGCTGTGAGTGGACAAACAAAAAAAAACATACATACGGTATGAACTGATAACCGCCTCCTTTTTGAAGTCGGTTAAAAATTCTTATTATTGTTATTACAATTTTCAAACATGCTATACTATCTTTTCTTTTTTTCTTTTTAAATCGAGGTTAAACATTAAAACTTCACTTCAATAATTTATTTTAATTTGCGGAAAAATTGAAAAAATATTGAAAATATTCTGCTGAAATATCAAGCACAAAGACAGAGTTCTTTATGGAAATTAATATTTTCTCTATCTTAAAATGATTTTATCAAATTGATATTTACTTTACTTCATGTTTTATTCAAGTAAAAAAAAAGGCTGCACAAATAATGAACATAAGCACTTATTGCTAGAAACATCTGCCGCAGGGAAAGAGATTATATAAACAACGTGGGGTAAGCTGGTAAGCATATTGGGGGATTGGTATATAGTATTTGTTTAAGAAAATAAAAATGCAGAATGAAACAAATTCGAACTATTAAACTAAAAAATACACTTCGTTTAACAGAATTATTTTTGTAAAATTCATGGAGAAGAATGAAAACACATAACCATGTAATATATTCCATGTTGAAATTAAAAGCTTCAAACTTCTATGCCTTTTATAAAAGCGCTGTATTTATCATCTGTGTTAGTTAAACTACGGTGGAGGGTTTTTTTTTTTTTTTTTTGTAAGTTTAAATAATTCGTACAAACTCTTTAGTCATGTTTGTAATTTTTTTAATGAAATAAAGGAAGTACGCTTTTGGAAACAAATGTCAAGGAACCAACATTTTCTTTTACAAATAAAAAAAAAACAACGCTAGCTAAGCCTAACGTGGAGGTGACTCAAAGTTAACACACACAGAATTCTAAACCTAATCGAACCGTTCGTTTTCAATTTTAATGTGTTTTAAATACAACTATAAACAGAACACTAAACAAAAATGTAACAATACATAAAAGAAGGCACATTGCACATACAAATTTCAATAAATACTAACCTTTTTATGAATCCTTGAGAATAAATTGAGGTAAGATAATTTAACGAGCAAGTACAAGATTGAAACGAAAACTCCCAGAATGCACTGCAATGTGACGAAATCGAGACGAAATAATTTCGTGAAAAATTTGAGATTTCTAGTTTCGTCAAATATCACGTGATTCGGTGACGAAAGGATCGTCGAAAATAACGACATAGTGCTCGAAGATTACCGAATCGTCAAAATTGAGCGTTTCATTTTTGACAGTGCGTCAAAATTATCTGTGCCATTGACATTCGCGATCTAATGGTAGCAATTGAAAGACTAGCTGCCATATCAAGAGATCGCACTAGGGTTGCAAATAGTTAAGGCACCTAATGCAGCCCTATTAGAAAGAAAGAAGACAAGAGAAAGAAACTTTGTAAAATAGTTACTTCTGCATCCCTTTTGCACTAGATATATTCTATTACAAAGAATTATCAGTTTTTTTTTTTTTTTTTTTTACGTAAAATGCATAAATATCTGTCGCAACAGTGGTTAATTTGCGTTAGTCTGTTACGATGACCTTTTCTACCGTGGGTGGGTAAAACGCAGTATCTGCAGAGATGAGTTTTTGAGATATTTGAAGAAACGCGTTTTGCATTCCATTCTAATTACAGGGAAATATTGAAATTTGCGTCTTTTTTCTGCTTAATTTCCAGCGTAAACCAAACAAGCTAGCTCAAGTACAAATGATGACAAAAAAAATTTTAATTTCGCACACATTACCCTTTACCTTTCTACGGCCGTTTTACAGTTTATAATTAATGATATTATGCATTTTTCAGATAATAACTAACCTTACCTTACTCTTGCCATTATATTAAATGTATAACGACGATTTGAACGAATATTTAGAGCTTTTTTGAAGTAGAAAGGTCATTTTCTCTTTTACGATGGAAGTGCCCAGAAGCACTTTTGGAATTACAAAAAAATCTTTTCCCCAACACAAACTGCGAATATGCGTGCCTAAATTTTTCATCGTAATGTATATTGTCTGAGCTCTCAATTTACAAGAAGAATTGAATTCACAGCGTGACTTCGCAAAATATTCAAATCACTTCAGCTTAGAGTTTATTTTTGTTTTTCCCTCACAGCTTAAATCTTTTGTAATTAAACAGACATATTTGTATAAAAGTTTATAAATGTTTAGAAATTACGGGAATCTCAAAAGGCTTGCTCGCATTAAATTATGCCTCATGAAGCTTAAAACAAATTAAAACCTTTAATTAAGTACATGTTGGACTTTTACAAAAGGTGAGAACAGCAGCAAACAGTTAAAACTCCCATGAGAAATTTCATCGCAAATGATAGTAAATTTAACTATAAGTTTTCAATTGAACGTAAATATATTTTTAATACGAAAGTATGTTAATTATTTATTTTAATATGTACGGATTCAAGTTTAGGTATATTAATTATATGATTAGAAAGCAAATATTTTAAATAATGTGCTTTAAGCTTGGGATATACTGAATTATAAAATGATCCAGAAGAATACGAAGTCTCAATGAAGTATAACTTTGTTTTGTGATATTATTTATTTAAAAAAATTTTGTTTTTTAAGTTCTACGTAAACGTTTACTGATGTTTGCCACTCTGCATTACGCGTAAGGAAAGAGCATAAAGCTTTTATGAGTGGTTTGTTAATGAAATGACACGTTGTTTTCCATTAGCACTTTTTGCCATTAAATATGTGCATAAAGCAGTAAATATAGAGAACTGTTACAACGAATACCAATGCAACAAAATATCCGTTTCAGCAAAATACATTTTCAATCCCGATATAATTTCTATTACATTTCTTAAAAATTCCATTACAACAAAATTTTCATTACAACGAATAAAGATTCGTTGTAATGGGATTTCACTGGATATGCATTTAAGTTGAGAAATATTGCTTTTGAATCACTTAAAATGGGACACTACTTTTTCTGACTTTTTAGTTTTTTTTATTAAACAAAAAGTTTTGCTTCGTAGAACACAAATTGTTTTTCTCAAATTTAGGCTCAAATACCATGTGTAGGCTTAGAAAAAAATGTGTGTGTGTCACATATTTTTTTAGAATAATTAATCGTAGCATATGGAACTCAGAGGTCAAAAATGGACTGGGTGACGAAATATGACGCTTTTACCTTACTTTGCTTTTGTTAAAAAAAAAAAAAAAAAAAAATACATTTAATGTTTTTTTCTAATGTCAAACTCCTTGAATAATTTCTTTTATGATTTCTAATTTAGATTTTCATGTATTAGGTTAAACCTACCCTTTGCCAGCTTTGCCATCAACCGAAGTCTCGGTTTCTAGTTTAAAAGAGTTTGTATACATCTGTTTCGATAATACAGATTCATGAGATTTTTCATTAAAACCTGAAGGAAGAGTACAACATATCAGTTAAACTATCAATGAGTTGAAAAACATCTTATTTGAATTTGTTAGCTTAATTTGTTACTTAAAATTTAAGGCAAATATTTTTAGTGCAGGGATGGGTGAATCAATAATTTGAATAATAAAGATTCATAACTGCCTTTACCGTTATCTCCCCAAAGTTGATAATGTGTATTTTTTTTCCTTTACAAAACCTTTCATTGCTTATAAATATATCATTTCAACTAAAACATAAGTTATGCCACAAATAAATTGTACGCTTGATATAGAGTAGGCCACAAAATATAAACCTTACCGACGATTGCGAGGAATATATACAAAGGTAAACAACAGTACTTTTTAAGACCCAATCTGCATAACAGTTATAAGAGCTCCGACTTAAGTACTTTACCTTTATAGCGGCTTGATTCACTTTACAAAAAACAACCCGGCATCTGTAACTGTTCTACGCCTTTTCAAAAGTTGTATGTCTCCGGTGAGAACGGAAAACTGTAACTGGAATTTGATTGAAAAAGTATGGATTCAAACGGGGGGGGGGGGGGGATCATTTTCAACATCTACTAACATTGGGTGAAATGTTTAATGCTTTCAAAGCCCGTAGAATAGGCTAACTTTGACGTATGAGTTTTGACCTTGTTGTACTCTGTAAAATAATTTAAATGTTGGGTTAATATTTTAAACCATTTTATTTCATTTATTTGTAGGAAAATTTCTCCTGCACGTTTCAACAAACAATTTAAGCCGTACGATTAAATAAAGATTTTAATTCATGGATTGGCGAAATTTCAAATATATGATTTCATTTGGCCCGTTTATTTCCATTTTCTTTTTTGCTTAGCGGCAAACGTTTCAGCTAAATTTGTACTAATGACTGAAAAAAAAAGCTAGATTTATTATTAAGTAAAGTTTCAATTGCAATGCAATTTAATGTTTATTATTATGATTTTTAAATATATGACTTTTAGGTGCAAACTTCAAATACGTACAAAACCCCTGTTGAACTCACTTGCTGTACATATCTGAAAAATCAAAATTCAATGTTTGAATTGAAATAGTACTTAACATACAAAAAGTTCAGCTGTTCTGGCAAAAAAAAAAAAAAAAATCCTTTAAATTATACGAACATCGATAAATTAGGTATAAATTAAGGTTACAATGGTTTATTTTTCTTACGTGCCAAAAAAATTAATCTTTCCAAAACTCTTCGCAGTTTTCATGTTTTTAAGTTTGTGACGTCTTTAAGTTGAAAAGGGTGTAATCAGCTGAATATCTATATGTTTCACACACACACAGCTTAACACCATTGTTGTCTCTGAGTTTCGAGCTGTCCAAGTCAGTTCATTTTACCTACAGTACAGTTATCTACATTCATAGTACCTAAATACACATTTTTTGCAAAAGAGCACATTTTGATCAATAAAATGAGCTGATCAAAACACTTCTCTTATTCTTTCATCCATAAAAAAAAGTTCTGTTCAATTGAGAGTTGATATTCGACGAATTAAATACATTTGGCAACAGTTTTATTCATCGCTTTTCTTGATCAAGATTTGTTTGTGGAACCACCAAAACTACAAAGGGAAAACCTCTAAACCACCAAGTAAAACCTCCATTAGAAAAAAATCTTTGGCAGTTTTGACCAATATAAAATACTACGTTTTAAATTCTCGCTACTTTTATGTAGATTTTACACTTGTGAGAATTTGGTTTTGAATGATCTTCTTCACTCGTTCAATATTATTTTAAACATTTGTACATGAAAGAAAATTAGTTATTTATAAGAAACGAATGAATACCTTTGTTCAACAAAGTAACAGTGGGAAATGACTATTTAAACGCACGAGTTTAAAGTGAGAAAGCAAATATTAAATAGGTCTTTCTTGATCAAGACTGTTGAGATTCAAATTACTCCATTGATTATTTCAATTCTAATCGAATTATCCAAAAATTCCCAACTTCTTCAAATCTTTATTTTTGGGAATCTTTCCACATGTTGATGAATGGTTCCAATTTAGTTAAGGATCATAAAGAAATTTCGTATTTTTCTTTAATATGGCTTATAACATTATAATTTGTTCTCGTTCACTGTTTTCCGTGGATTTTAGTGGTATTTTTGACATATTTCCGTCATACATTTATTTACATTTTATACTTCAAATTTGTATTGTTTAATATTCTGTCGTTTTCTTTTTCCATCAATTTTCTACTGTTTTTTCTTCATTCTGTTCGTTCTGCCATTCTCTAAATACAGATAGTTTTTTTAAGCAGAAGATTTTACATGATTTTCTGAGAAATTTAATGTTTAACCGTTTTTTTTTTTCTTAATGGGAGTTATGTAATCAATTTCTGTTCTAGATTTTATTTCCTCTTGATTGTTTTATTAATATGAGGCTAATTTTACTATTTAAGCTAACTACTTTTCCATCAATGCTTTTGGCGAATAACTTCATATCCGAAAATGAATACTTTTCTGTGTGTTAAAAAACGGATTCCTTGATACTCCGAAGCACGTGTCTGCAATCTGTTGAAAAATTTGCATTCAATGCACTGTTTTCTACTGTTAACTAGTTATAAATCGTCCACTTTTATAAATGTCATTGTCAGAATGAGAGCTGTGTAGTGGTGTAGGTCAATATGAAATATTTTTGATTAAATGAAGGCTATGGAAAAACATCCGAAACACAAGAATCAATACTGCGCAAATAACTTCAAGAGCAGGATTTGTGAATAGAGTAAGGTTCTTTTTCTTCGTTGTTAACCGACTTAATTAAAAGTTACTTGTAGCTTGTTTTAAATTACCTTTAAATGACTCACACCACTGCTAGTCAACGTATTCGGTGGGTTTACTAAAAGAAAGTCTAATAAATACAGACTGTGTTGAGCTTTAAAAATATCAGGGAATAGTGACTGCTGGTGTAATTTGTAAAAAGGAAATTGACTTAAACCAATCTTATTTTTCTCCTGAACACTGTTTCAGGTTCGTGGAAACAAATTGTAAGTAATGACCAATATATTTTAGTACATTTTTATGCAGTTAGTGCACATATTAGAGGAGCTACAATAACAAAAGAGGAACAAAAATTTATGCTTAACTCAAAACGTAAAATTCGTGCCTTTCAGAACTATCATTCTAACCCGTCCAAATAAAGATTGATTTTGAAAAAATAACACCATCCTACGAGTTTCACATGCTCCTACTCATACATTTCAGCTGCTTTCTATTACTTCATAGTTTTATGAAACAGTTGACATTTGTTAACACTGCCTGAGAACAAAAGCAGCATTTCATTAGTTCCTCGCTTTTTATTTTATCATGAGACATTAACGAAAGGAAGAGAATAAATCATTTCAGGAAGAAGTAATATTTTTGCGTAAATAGTGCACACAATAGAGGAGCTAAAAAGGAGCAAAAATCCGTGTTGATTTCAAATTATAAAATGTATACTTTCTTACACCACATTATCATTCTATAACCCGTCCAATTTGAAAAAAAAAAAAAAAAAAAAAAACATCATTATACGATGTTTTCATGCTTACACTCATGCAGATCAGCTGCTTTCTATTGTATCAAACAGTTCATGTTTTCCAACACTACATGAAAACTAACGAAGCACTTCCTTCATGTCACACCATTCATTTCATTATCAGATATTAAACGAAAGGAAGAGAATTAATCTTTTGAGACAGAAGTAATTCTGACAGAACGCATGGTCCTAGTAATACTATAAGTAGTCGCAAAGAAATAGTACGTGATTTGGTTTTGAATTGATGAATTAACTCATACATACATACACACACAGAGTCTCACTACATATAATGAAAATTACGTTACGCCGATCAGAAACTCATTATGATGAACGTGATCCGACTCGAAAAATGTAGACGTAGTTCATTTCTTCAAATGTACTTACAGATTTTTTTCCAGTATGCCGTAGCACAGTAATGCTGCGCGAATTCAATATATTTCTGATTTTGTACTAGAAATTAAGGGATTTTTCTACGTCACTTTGCTTTTTGGCTTGTTTTCTTTCTATCTTGGCGAAAATTGAAAAATTAAGCTTACATCGTCGCCATGTTTTCTTCTCTTTTTATTTAGTTTATATGATAATGTTTCATTTAACATTTTCACGTGGTTTAACAGCTTGTTTCTTTAAACGCGGATTACTTTGTTATGTTTGAAAATACAACCCAATTTGATGGAGATTTCACGAAATAAGTATTTTTTATGTCATTTTGATCAAACCTGGCGATAACAAATACAGGGTTAGCAAAAAATAATATCCCGGTTTGAAAATTTTAAATTTCATTAGCTATTACATTCAGCACTATAAATGATACATGAAAAAAATAAACATTCGGAGTTTTGTTTCACTCGCAGATGTTCGATGCGTGAACCTTTCGTGACGCGACACACATCTAACCTGTATTCTAGTTCGTTCCATACATTTTGGAGTGTTTCACTGTCAATTTTTCGTAATGCTACATATATGCAATCTTTCAGTTCTTGCAATGTTGTAGGCAATGGTGATGTATAAACAGTAAAAAATGCACATGGGGTTATATCTGGGGCTGACCAACGCATAAAAGGTAAATCATCACCTGCACAGCCACTCCAGCGTTGCAGAACGTGCACGTTTAACGTACGTTCAAAAAAACTTGGAATGTTTGTCTTTATTTTAGTGTATCCTTTATAGTAGTAAGTGTAATCGTTTATAAAATATAAATTTTGAAAACTGGGATTTTCTTTTATAATAACCCTCTATAATGAAAAGTAACCACTAAGATTAAAAATGCGCCGTGACGATAACCGTGACGATAATAAAAACAAAACACAATTCATGAGGGTTTGAACGATTTTTCATTGCTTAACTATGGAGTTGGGCTTTTATTTAATTTTGACACATTAAATGAATAGTGCACAAAAATGCGTCTCCCCCTTCCCCCTTATGCAGTAAATTAGTTAATGTTCATTTCCTTTTTGACTTTTTCATTGTTCATTGACTTTTTTTCAAATAAAATAAGTCATTTGTGAAGCTTGTTTAAATTATAAATCTGCTATTATCAGTAAAAGAATTTAGAAATTTTCCCAGTTATAGAAAAATAAACGTATTTAATTACAATATTCAGTTTCACTGCCACGATGACAATTATTATGTTGGATCATATGGTAAAATCACGTGTCTTTTTTCTTCTTGTCAATGTATTGAGTTATGCAGTAAACAAAAATTGACGGTAGCTTTTCTCATACAGAAGCTACTTTTAATAAAAATATCGAAAAACAAATAAATTAATAAACAGTATAACTTTGTTATTTTTAAGCTCAAATCATCATGTTCACATTGAAGATAGCTTGATTAGATAAGCGTTGAATCCATGGTATATTAATAAACATGCAAATTATGTGAAGGGTAAATTAACTGTTACATATTTCTACACTTTGTGTATTTTAAAACTAATGATTGATCTTAAACGCTTCACTATAAATATCACCTAATCAAAAAGAACTCGGAATTGGAAAAAGTAATTAAAAATGTTCCTGGTTGAAGCTGTAGAAAAAAAAAGAATTACAGTAAACACACCTGTAGTGGCCACTTCCAAGTTTATATTTGGAAAAATATGATTCCAGGTCTCTCAATTGATTCAAAAGTGCATCGAAAGTGTATTACCTCCAGCACGTTTGAATCCATTGGGACTCTACTGGTGTGCTTACCATACATTAATGATTAAAAAACCATCACTTTTTAATTTTTACGCTACCAATAATTTAAGCATTCAGCATCATTCGTTTTTTTTTTGGGGGGGGGGGGGGGGTTTGGTTTTTTAATCATTGTTAATTTTTTACAATTAGATATTTTTTGTTTGATAAATATAATAACTTTTTGACAATGAAACAGCAATTCATTTCTGTTAGAAATGAGTAACATAGTGAGCATTTTCTATGTAAAAAATTCCTTTGAGACATTTATAAGCTATTTTAAATGCAATATCATCCAAAAATTATGTAATACATACTCGAATAAACGGCCAGAGTGTTTAGTGTTAGGCTTTAAAGAAACATGCCCCTACTTTTATCAAACGGTTACTGTTTTTAAGGTATGCCAGCGGATTAGTTTTATTAGAGTACAAATACATACTATTATGCATCGAAATCCAAATTTGTGGATCATAAATACACGACTTCTTATTTCTTAATCGTACATAATATTTTAAGGCATCAAACATCTTCCTAAAACTGCATAATGAGTTTTGCGATCAATACTGAACAAATATCTTTAAAATTAATGCGGGGAAAAAAGGTAAATGCAACAGAAATGGGAAGAAAAGTAATTGAAAAAAAAACGAAAGTTGGTTCTTATCAATTTCAGAAAGTGATTATTACCAAACTTCCAGTAGAATAAATGGTGAAAAGTCGATTAAGGACAGAGGAAAAAATGTCGCCTTTTACTTCGTGAATGCCACATTATCCTTATTTCCTGAGGGCATATATTGTACAGGCGTTAATGACACATAAAGGCATTTATTTTCCGACCAATGTATTCTTTTTACCACTCGTATATTATCAGTGCATGCATTACATATCTCAGATAACCGAAACAAACGTGTAGATAAAGTTTACATAAGGCAAAAAAATTAAATATCAGCATCCTAGGAATCAGTTTTGCTAAGGGGCCAATATATAGAGTGAATCGGGGAGATAACAGAGACCCTTGGTGGCTGGAAATGTAAACCTCCTTGCTTAATGTTTGCCCCAAGGGATGCTACACACACTTGGCCAGCGATGCCTGACGTCAGTGTGTCATCGCTGAGGTAGATAAGCCTAATTACTGCTGTGTTTACCGTGGAGGTATACGCCCGTATGAATGCATATAGATATATGCATTTCCGCGATACCGGAGGATAAAAAGTCAACTTTAGTTTACGTTTTGAGCGGATAACTTCGCTCTTAAACTTTGAACATTAAGCTAATGGAGATCTGAAAGTTATAACTTTTCACAAAAGAAAAGTACCAGGTACTAAAAGTAAACAAATAGCTGTCCGGGAAGTAACAAATAGCTCCCACAAATACCTTTGGGTATGTTTAAGCAACGAACATTGTTTTTTTTTCTTTTGTTTTTCTGTCTTCGATACAAAAAAAGGTCAACCTTATCTCTTAGCATGCGGTGAGGAGACTTTTTTTTCTTATTTTTTAATTACTAACTTCGGCGCTAAAGAATCAACACCTTTACATTCTTGCCTTTATCTTTTGGTTACGGTGCTGCAACTTCTCTTCTGAGGAAGCGAGGTAAGGGAAGCAAAATACTGTGTTAGGTTTTTTTTTTTCTCGCCTTCATTTTATAAAGTAATCATTCGTGCAACTTATAAAATTAAAATAATGAAAATTTCTCTCAGATTACAATGTGGAGAGTAATCCGTTCTTTTAAACTAATTTTCGCTTTAGCCACGAATTAATTTGTGAATTTAGGAAAATTACCCTTAATTGGTTTTTTAATGAGGTTGCTGTTATCTTCTTGTTAAATATTGCACACCGAAAATAATATTATGCAACCCAATCTGTCAAATCGTTTGACGTATGTAAACACTTGTGAATAGTTTTTCATTATTTTATAGGTTTTCAAGTATCTTCTCTCGTACTTTCGTTTGAATGTAAATAAAAATTAGGACAAAAGAAAGTGACGTCTGGAAAAAATTGTAGCCTTCAAAAAACTTGCTTTTACTAATCACTGGCAAACGTAATGTTTTCCCAATCTTAATCTTCACTTCTTCTATCAATTTCCTTTGACATTTCTGGCAAAAACGTTACAAAGCAATTGTTCGGTCACTCGTCTGGTCAGTGCTAATTCTATATTAGCTACCAGTTTGTTTGGCACTCTTGGTATTCTTAAGAGGTTTTCCACCTTCAGCTCAGTCATTTCCTATGCCGGGCTGATGAGTGCTAATAAGCACGTAACGGCAGTCCTCGGCTAGAATTGACTGAGCTGGCAGTTTATTTCATGTATTTCTGCCTTAGCCCTGGCTATAGGGCAGTAACACTGATAACACCATGCTTTGCCTTCAATCTTCGAGTTGAACCGAACCATTGCTTCGGCCACTCGTCTGGTCAGTGCGAATTCTATATTAGCTACCAGTTTGTTTGGCACTCTTGGCTTCCTTAAAAGGTTTTCCACCTCCAGCTCAGTCATTTCCCATGCCGGTCTGATGAGTGCTAATAAACACGAAAATGCAGTCCTCGGCTGGAATTGACTGAGCTGGCAGTGTATTTCATGTATTTCTGCCTTAGTCTTGGCGGTAACTTACTGATAACACAATAGTGTTTTTTTTTGATCTACTAAACAATTTGCTATAGATCACGCGATAATTGGATAAAAATCAAGCTTCAAACTTATTTCCAAACTGAACCTGATGAACTGAGGTTACTTAATCACATTTAAACAGGAAAAGGATGTGCTATTGAAATGTTCTTTTGATAAAACAAAAATCTGGAAGATAGAAGTCTTCCGGTAAAAAAAAAAAAGAAACACAACAACTACGGTTACCGTACACACTACAGTTAAGGATTTTAATAAATAAACAAAAAATAATAATAATAACAGCCTTAAGAAACTGGCACGTCAATGTTGTTAAGCATGGTACATATTTCCTACATCATTATTTATAATTTCTCGAACGCATATTTAAAAAAAAAACTGTTTATGCACGAACTGGTTATGCACCGTTGAAATAGAAAATTTACACTTGACTTGGAAAAAAAATTAAAAAATAATTTTTTTGGGGGGAGGGGGAGGAGGTGTGTGCTACAAAATGTTAACTTCCTTCCTTTTATTTCAAGAACCGATCATAGATGCAAAAATCAAAGCTAATTTTCACAACTTGAACTTGCAGACTGTAGCTAATCAACATAGACGTCCATTTCGCACTTCCTTTTAATACAAGTGTTAACTTAATTCCTTTCTCCACTTCAGGTGCTAAATTGAATAAAAATAACCTCATAGATGCAAAAATCAAAGCTAATTTTCACAACTTGAACTTGCAGACTGTAGCTAATCAACATAGACGTCCATTTCGCACTTCCTTTTAATACAAGTGTTAACTTAATTCCTTTCTCCACTTCAGGTGCTAAATTGAATAAAAATAACCTCATGCTTCAGATTTCATCTTTCAATAAAATTCATATTGTTTTCCCCAGCTTTATGCTAATCGAAACAAAATAAGAAAATCTCTTTTAATTCGAAACTCAAGCAAAGCATAAACTTGTTTCTTTTCGTTCGACTTTTTATTTTTAGTTCTTTTCGTTCTTATACTTCAGTGGCGATATCAACCCACACCACTTCGCAATTCCACCCTCCCCCAACCCCTGTTATGTAACCCTTTAGGAGAAAATTCCCACGAGGGGATACTTTTTCCTATTTTCGCAGTTGGAGCAGTAGAGAAAAGAGTACATCGTGGTGGTAAAGTGAAAAAAAATACCACCGAAATCTCGAACATTTCTTAATGTATTCCGTCGGTGCTTAGCATTGTGCGTAGATTTTTCTACTCCGTTCTTTCTTTCCTTTTTCCCCCTCTACAGCAAAAGATAAATTCCGCAGAAAAGAACCACCAATTCCACCCGAAAGAACAAATGCAGCGTTAAAAATTCCCTGAACACCTTTAATGAATTCATTTAAGTCACAATGCATAAGAAATATTATTAAAATGGTCTCATTTACATTGTAAAGACAGAAAAAAGACGGAATTACTTTGTTTTCTTTTACAGGGCACTCTTAGACTCTCTTCCGCATAACCAGTTTTAAGTCCCTAACGCATTATGTGTAGATGTTGAAACATAATGCCACCTTTAAAACAGTTCACAATATCTTTGTCGATAAAATACTTGATAAAAAG
Organism: Uloborus diversus; assembly: GCF_026930045.1. NCBI lineage: Eukaryota > Metazoa > Arthropoda > Arachnida > Araneae > Uloboridae > Uloborus > Uloborus diversus. Next base: position 79,405,795 of record NC_072733.1, read on the forward strand.
CTTGAAACATGCATTGCATTCACTCTTCATGTTCTTTTGCAAAGATCATGTTTCATTTTATGCTCAGCATTGCTTTTTCTTTTGCTGCAAAATTGAAAGAAGGTTTTCTTTGTTAAGGTTTTAGTTGTTCTTCTGCATACAAGAGCAGCCTTTTGAAAAATCTTCTGTTATAGAACGTTTATTTAAATTGGAAGATTTTTCTGTATAATAGTGTAAAGAGTAGTACAGATTCTCAGTGTCTCAGAAATGTTGTGACTAACTTTCAAGAGAGAAAGATAACATCCTAAGGAATAACTGCATAGAAGCCCTAAGCTTAAAACGTCAGAAGAAAGTGGTAGCAGAGATAAGATCTTTAAGGAAAAAGAAGAATGACAAATAAAAAAAAACATTAATTGGAGATAATTAGTAAATGTGCGCATTCGATGAATGCATTTCAAATCATTACAAGAGATGCCCTTAGTTATCATCATTAGAAATGAATTAGTGAAACACAGTGAATATGATCCTGCCCAGCAAATAGTGCCACATCTGTGTGTTTCTTTCATGCAGTTTTGTTTATGCGCCGTGGTTCGCAGCCAACGGTCCGCGGGACATTTGTAATCTACAACGCTGATCCATGTGGCCCGTTGGGGCAATGTTATGAATCGAAATTTATAATCTTGAACCTTCTGAAACAACTGATCATCTACTTCGATATTTCAAATGATTGTGGCAAATCTGAAGCCAAATAGCCAGAAACTAGTTTTTAAAAACAGCTGTAATAAAATAAGCATGTAGTTATGATAAGATTTCTTGGTTCATATTTTTTTTTCTTTTCCATTTTTTCCCATGTCATTAAAAAATATTCAAATATATTTTAATTTTATAAATTTGTTTTGGCCTGTAAAATTCATCTTAGGTGCAACCCTCGGGAAAAAAAAGGTTGGGCACCACTTAATCATAGTATTTAATTCAGATTAGCAGTTAGTAGTGAAAATGCTCGTAAAAAATTCTGCAAGAATTTAAGGAAAAAAATAAATCAAATTATTGCGAAATTAGATATTCTGAAGCACATAGGTGAAAGAGGAGCACATGGGAACATCTTTTTTTTAATTTCTCAATTTCATAAAAAATAATATCAATTTCTCAGAGCAAAAGTGTCCTCATGACTGAATGGCCTTTTTTTTGTCCTGAATTTTTTTCAGATTAAAAAAAAAATATTTCTTTATTTCATGGAATTTTTAAAAATGATTTCAATTGTTTACATGTACCCCCTATAGGAGCACATATGAATACGATTGGAAAATGCAGGACAAGCATCAGATTTCAACAAAAAAACTCTTTAGTATGAATCATATACATATATACCAACGACATTGAGGGGTTTGTAACATTTTCTGTGTCAGGTTCAATTGTACAGTAACTGTCAACAAGAAAATGTTTTTTTTTTTTTTTTTTTGAATTTTTGAATTATATATTTCTACTATATATATAGCTTTCAAAAATTTCATTGAAATGAAATGTTTTTATTCTATTATTAAAGGTATTTTCGATCAAACAAATGAGTAAATTAAGAATGAAAGAATTAAGGAAAAGGAAATGAAACAATGGACGAATAAAGAAATAAGTTATTAAATGAGAAAAAATAAATCAGTTTATAACAGAGTAAATGAATAAGAAAATAAAAAGGAGAAAATAAGAAGATAAGAGAAGAAACGTAAATGAAAGATGTAATAAGTGAATGAATACGTACAAGTGATTTGATAAAAGATAGAATTAGTTAATGAAATGCCCTATTTCACTTTGCCTCATCCACTTTGATCCACATACACTGGACTAACTGTACAAAGAGAATTTAATATACAAATAAGCTTAATATTAAGTAAATAAATACTGCTCTGAATATAAGTAGATCGCAACTAATGTTTTAAAGATTAATAATATGAACTTTATCACTTAATAGTAACAAAAATAGTTTTTGACTTACAACAAAACATTACAATATGAGTATCAATTTTTTAAAATTGCTTGGATTATCATATTCTTTAATTTTCAGGGGTAATTTTTTCTTGACTTGAATAGATTACATGTTTTACTACATAGTTAAAATATTACTAGATAAGTGGCAAAAAAAAAAAAAAAAAAAAAAAAAAACAGAGTAAATATTTTATTATTTCACTTTGCTTCACTTTCCCCTACTTAGAGAAAAGTGGCAGAATTTGAGACCAAAGATTGTAGAATTATCGTATGCCAGCAATCGTGCTCTTAACGTTATATACGCAAAAAGATTTCTTTAAAGTTATGGTTTAAACATTTTGCTTACGTTTTTCTTTTCCACACGAGTTCTTTTTTTCGTTTTTCGACCTTTTCCATAAGTTAGCTAAATAAAGGATTGTCTGATTTTTTTTTTTTTTTTTTGAAAAATATTGCTGTATTTTTCAGATTATTCCTTTGTCTAATTATGTCGTTTTAAATTCTTTCTTCAGTTGGAAAATTTCCGTATTTTGCAAAATTACACTTTAATACAGAATTCAAACACTCATCTTTTTTAATTTTCATGCAGAAAACCTGTAATTTTGTATAAATTATAATCCTTCTTAGTCTTGGATTTCACACAATCACCTGAACTTCAGCGCGTCTGACTCGACCCGATCCGCAGTTAGTTAGGTTTTCATCAATGTAGTTCTATCATGTAAAACAATACAAGCATACAAAATATATAATAGTGTCAGATGCTCAAGTGAGATAAAATGAGCATAAAAAAAGAATATGGTGAACAATAAGCGTCAGCTAATGACTAAGTTTTTACATTTTGGATAATAATTATCACCTTTCACCAATTATAGTAACATAAGGGTGTTTGGGACATAGAACCCTTTTTGCATTTTTTTTTTTTTAATCATTTTAAAAACTTTTCCGTTTTTTTTGGTTTAGAAAGACGTTTGAATCTTGTTTCTATCTTAATTAGAACGAAAGATATAATTATTTTTAATGCACGCTTTTAACTAATGTTATATTTAATTTTAAAACGATAAACATGTTTTTCTCTATGATGCAATTTTTCCCGTTTGTTCGCATTTAAATTCTAATAAGTCAATACTTGATAAAGATAAAGTAATGAAATTTGGAGCATATCTTTTTCAAACAGTTTACTTTAATTTTTCTTCGGCAAATTTGAAATAAAAAAAGTTTACTGCCAAAAATGTGATTCTTTTTAGAAACTGTATCTTCGAATATTTTGAAATTTTTCTTCAAATATTTTCTATTTTTGCTTGAATTATAATTTTTTATATGGCCGAGTAAAAACTAAAGTTTGGATATTTGTGCAAAGTTTTTTTGGAAAAAAATTTGAAAATTTACCAAGAGTTTTAACGATTTAAAGAAGCTCCATTAAAACAAATTAATAATTGCATTAACATAAGATGGTTTTTAATATTTATGTTATGATTTTGCTTATTAAACAGATGGTGAAACAAGTGCAAAAAAATTCAAAACTCGAAACTGTTTTTTTATTTTATTTATTTATTTATTTTTTTGAAAATGTTTCCCGGACCCCTTAACTTGTCTGATTTCTTTGTGAATAATCTAACGTTTTAAAATTTGTTTTTATATCCTCTCCAGCTCATCGTTGGGATGAAATGGGTAGGATAGTTTAAAAGAAAATTTCATAGCGAATTTACATGATTTTTTTCGCAAAAAGATTGTGAACAACACAATCTGCAATATCATTGAAAACAAAAAATACGTTGTGTATTTGTTTCATTACAAAACTCCACGAAATTACTCGCATTTTTATTTAGAATCGAAACTCCATCATTAGCTTCATCATGTATTACTGACTTATTAATATGAATGAGCGTTCTTATTTATTTTATTTTAGTTTTAAATCAGCAGTGAACTATTTAAATCGTGATCACATTTTAAAACTTTTCCACTTTTCTTTATTTGTTTAATTAATGAATTTTACTGTATCCGATAATTTTAAAATTGTAGTAAAAGTTGGAAGCTTAAGCCATGTTGAGCAAAACAGAAGTGATCTATTCGTCCCATAACTAAGTCAGGTTATATGTCATCTTAAAGCGTAGAGACAATTGCAGAAAATTATTTCTCTAAGTGCAACACTAATGTATTTCATTAAATAAAAGCTTATTTACATTTAAAATGATTTTCAACAAGACGAAGAATAATTCATACACAAAATTAGACAAGCAGTACATTTTCACTAAACAGTTTTCAATTTCAATGTGATGGAAGTTGTTGATCAGAAGTGAAAGTGAACAACTGAACACATCTTTTAATGAAGCTACACTTTAGAACTGCTGCAAGAGAAACCTGGGTCAAGCACTTAGTTTCTAATGCTCACTTATCCACTTTCTCACATCATATCTTTTATATTCAGCTACAAAAATAAAATCCCCCAAAACATTGCTTTTTAGATAGCTACTTACCTGAACTTTAAGATGATTTGAACAAAAGAATCTATTTAAGTCTATTTAAATCTCACTGTATGGAGTTTCCAAAACTGCGGGCAGCTTATTCACAAAAACACTTTTGTTGAAAAAAATGTAGCACTGCAACGCTTACATAAAAACAATAATAATTTTATCATTTTACTTGAAATTTTAAGCTTAGATACGATTTTTCCCACTTAAAATGATTCAAAACTGAAATAGAGACTTCTTTTAGAAAAGCACAACAGGGACATAATTTGGCACTACACCCATGTTTTCCGTTTTTTCGCTCAAGAGAAAAAGTATACAATAGAGCAAGGAATGTATGACATTGCATCTTATTATATCATTGATACGAAAATAAAGTACTATGTGGAACCACGTTTCCTAAATAGATAGTTTAGGGAAATGCGAGTGTTCTTTCTTTGTGAAAGAATTTTAGTTTGAAGCGTTTGCCCATCTTTATCACTTCTTTATTTTATTTAATAAAAACGGGGTTCTTATTTAAAATATTTAGATAAAAGTGAGGATTCTCCCTGTGTAAAATAATTTTAGTTTGAAAGGTTTGAATGTATTTACCACTTTTTTATTTCAGTCAATAAAAAGGTAAGCATGAAAAAATTTTCTTCAATACATGAAATACGAAAACGAAGTATTTTTATATTCTGCATTTTATTGACTACGTTCAATCGTCTTTCAAAAAACTGAACCCGCGATCCCTTAGTAAGGAGAATTCCTTAAGTAAGGGGAAATTGATAAGAGACTGCTGTTAGCTTTTAGTACATAGTACACTTCATGTACCAAGCATTTTTTTTCTTTTGGCAGCGTTTCCTTTACTGGTTAATTTGCAACAGTAACGTTTATACACAAATTAAAAATTTGTAAATTAGTTTATTTATTTATTTATCTACTTATTCATTTATTTTGGAAAATGTTGTGTTTTCTTTTTACTTTCCTTTACTTAATGAAAACACACACAGCAATATTCACTTGCATAGTTCACGGTGATAACAAATCATCAATTAAAGGGGCAGAATTTTTTTCCCCTTGAACTAGCATTCACTAGCCGATGCTGGATACATATATATATATATATATATATATATATATATATATATATATATATATGGGTCATTCTCCAGAAAGCGTAACTTTTGAACGCAAATATTTTTCAATTTCGAAACCTTTGTTTTCTTTTTTTTTTTTCATTCTTACATGAAAGTGTTACCAACTAGAAGTAACCATAAACAATGGCCCAGCTAAGTTCCAATTATTTTACTCATAAATAAAAAAAAAATGCCTTGTTCACGTAAATAAAAAAAAAGAAAAAAACTTTTAATATTTAAAAATCGAGGCTAATTTAATATCAAAGCAGCAATTTTGTTAATTGTGCAAACAATCAGCTATTTTAATGATTAGTGGAAATATAACATTGAGCTCTCTTAATTAGTAGTTTCAAATGTACGTTAAAAAATAGTATTTAGTTAATTTGAGGACATACTGGTAATTTATAATTTTGGTTAAAATGCCTATTTGTGATGTATTACTCCTCCATCAGTTTTTTCACCCCAGAAATAATGACATTGATAAGGTCGGTCACGAGGTGAAGATCTTTTCATTAATATAAGCCTAATAGATACATTTTTCATGAAAATTTTTCTTTTCTTCGTTGCTACAATATGCACATGTTAAGCATATGAGAACATGTTCACTTCTTTTTTTACATTATTTTACATCCCTGAAATTCAAGTTCACGGAGGTGAGAAGTCAGAATAACCACACTTAGGTTTTATAGCAAAATCTATCTTCTTATTTTCGACAAAAGTCTCACAACTTCAACTATGGCTAAAAATAAACAAGGGGTCCCCCTTGTATCACGGAAAATAAAATTTGATGTCATTGCTGCCACGTGTTAATGAGGAATGGCATTTTGTGTTTAGGTAATGGAGGTGAGAATTTATTGTGTGACATGAATCCTTGTTTTTCTAAAACGAACTAAAACACACTATTAAAAAATTAAATATACTTAAACGATTAGTATTTGAGCCATTTGTGAAAGGAATAATAAATAAATAAGTATATACTTTTAATTAAACAAGGTTTTAAGCAACATAAACAGTCACACAAGGTGTGTGACATGCAACGGAAGTGAGAATTCACATGCTGTGGACCAAAAATGTACTAAAATAAAAATTATTATTCAAAAATTGTTGGCAGGTTTAAAAAGATATATTTTTTATGAACTTAAAAATCATTGTTAAATGAATTGTTCCTTAAAGTTTTTACTGTAAAAGGCGTGTGACAAAAAAGTTCCACTTTTTGAAGAATGACCCATAGATATTTTACCGGATATTAGGGTGGGTCATCGTCCTATGGTTAAAAAAAAAATGCCCGATTTCCATCGGGCAGGGCAAGAAAAAGGTGCCAAATGACGTTTTAAGGTTATATATAAAATTTCCTTCGATTAGGAGTTCATTTTTTGCCTCCGGATTGAGTTTGAAAAACCCGTATTTAAGGAAAAAAGTCTATTTTCATAAAAAAAAACTGAAAAAGAAAATTACAAATATATATAACAATTTAAGGTTGTCCAAGTATTAATCATTTATTTACAAAAACGTTTCTGCTAATCATTAATTTTCAAAATTAAAAATACTCATCTTAAAATAGCTTGAAAGTCCTTATTATCTAGTTCTGGCATAAGTTTCCGGGACTCCAGTTAGTTCTTTAGTAATGCTTCTCTTTTTGCACAATGTAGTTGAAACTTACGTAAATTTTAACTGCCCTTCCACAGTGGTGCCCATCCCCATAGGGTGATGCCCCCCCCCCCAAAAAAATAAGGTCGAAAATCAGTAAAATCAATCCTCTTAAAAATTTTAATGCAGCAGTCTGCGCCATGAGCCCCTTTGGTGGGCACCCCTGCATTTCATTAGCCTGTGTGCATGCCTTGGCAGACATAGTAAGCAGTTCTTTTTTGCCTGAAATAAACAGTTGAATATCTTCTTCAGAGATTGATTTCAGTATTGGTGGATCAGACACATTTTTCCAGTCATTGTAAGATTCTGTAAAATCAATCTGTTAGGATCTATATAAGATTCTGCATAAAACTCAATAATAAGAATGAAAATTTTGTCTTTAGGGAGTCTATTTTGCTGAGCACTACGAGAACAATGGTGGGATTCATTCCCAATTCATGGATATGCTGTTCCAAGTCTGTCAGCATTGTAATAGATTAATTTTTAGGACATGCGAAAACACTGTTCCTTTGGATTGCGGAACCTACTTTGCACTTCAACTCAGTAGATAAATATTTAGTTGCAGTGATTTTGAGCAACTGCTGAGCCAATCTACACATAAAGGGTAACTTTTGATAGCAAAGCAGATTGGAGCATAAACGTTGACGACTTATATTGCAAAAATTATTAAATTTGCAGAAGGACATTGCACTGAAACACGCAAACGTAGTGTTTGATTAGCACAAGTTAGCCATAGAACATGAGACATTTTGCTACGCTTGGCTCTTGCCAAAGCAGATTTTCGTGCTATTTTGCGCTTCCGACGAAGCATGTTTTTCTCTATAATTTCTGAAGTGGTGGGGTAAAGTACTGCTGAAGCAATAGCTATTCCAGCCCTGTGGGATACTTCGTATTTATCACATGTCCGTGAAAGCAAATTAATGTCCATTCACTGTATTGCTTGTAGTAGTAAATTTACCGATATTAGCGTTTGTAGTTTGAAGCTTGTAAAAGTCTCTTGAATCAACGCCCCCTATATCTGGAAGGCCTGCTCACGGGCGAGTCACGTGGTCAAAATGAGGCCAGTTTCTCTCGCGCCGTGACTTGACGGAAATCGGTCGGGAAAGCGCCGTGCGTACAATGTAACACGAATTTAAATATTAAATAAAAAAAGGTGACGCATATCTTTTTTCAATTAAATCACCAATCTAATAGAATAGACATCTTATTTCTACTTCACCTCACAAAATCATTCTTTTTACTAATTTTATAAGTGAAACTTGTGCGTTTTCCAGGGCAGAAAATTAATCTTCAAATTTTACTTTCACACGTTTTCAAAATTTCAAATAGACATCGGGGGGTTGGGGAAACTTGTACCGTAAATATAAATTATAAAATTATTTAGAGCGTACATTTTTTTCATGTAGGGTTATTAATAAATGAGAAATATTTTATTGAGTCTTGTTTAATTTGAAGTTTCCAAGTTCCTTTTTTCTTTTTTTTTTTTTTTTGAAGAAATAATTATCTCCGATTTTTCAACTTAAACTGCTTTGGTACTGTCATATCTGGCAACATTGAATAGCACTCAACAGATAAAATGAAGAAGTGAACTGAATGAATCGGCCATGTTGAATCTAACTTGTGTACTTGTTGCGTATCTTGTTCTTGTTAATGTTTTTATTTTTAACTACCTTTGAGAATAAATGTAATGTCATAACCAAGTGTCACCTCTCTCCCACATACTACAACGACGAGAAAATTGGAAAATATTACAATAAGATGCCGAACACTGGTATTGCTCATTTGCAAAGTTTCGTCGAAGGGGACAACTTTGTGGATTACCTCATGAGAGCGGATTTTTTCTTCGAGGCCAACAAAATCACTTCCGACGATGAAAAGCGTGCCCTTTTGTTGACTGCAATTGGAAAGAAGACCTTCTCATTGCTTCGCAACTTACGTCAGCCGAAAGAAATAAAAGATGTAAAATATGCCGACATTGTGAAAGTTTTAACCGATTACTATTCCCCGGCTTCTTTAACCATTATGGAAAGGTTTCGCTTCTACAATCTCAAACAAGGTAATGAAGATATTTCAACATTCATTGTAAAAATAAAGGAACTCGCCAGCAAGTGCACCTTCGGTGCATTTCTAAACGACGTACTTCGAGATAAATTGGTTTGTGGATTACAGTCCGAACAAATTCAAAACAAATTACTCAGTGAAAAAGACGTTGATTTCGCTAAAGCTTCTGAACTGGCTCTTGCTATGGAAACAGCATCTAGAGAGACCAAGTCACTAAAAGAAGAAAATCAAAGCGTCCTCAAAATTAATGAGTATAAGAAAGTAAAACCAAAAGATTCGACACGGAAGAATTTTGGAAAGCCAACATATCCTCATCAAATTACAAAAGTAATAAAATCGTTCAAGCACTGTGCTAAATTTCACAGAGGAGAGTGTAAATTCAAGAATGCTACGTGTTATCAATGTGGTGTAAAGGGTCACATTAAGCCTGCATGTAAAGCTTCAAATACGAATTTTCTTGAAGGTGCTGCAAATGTAAGTGATAAATCAGAACCTTATTTGAATAACATTTTTCCTAAAAATTCGGGTAACGTAAGTGTGAATGAACAATCAGAATATTTGAATAACATTGTTAAGTCTAAGAATTCGGGTAGCGTTAACCCATACACTACTGATGTTCATATCAATGGGGTGAAAGTGAATATGCAAATTGACACTGGCAGTGAATATTCAATTATTTCGTTAAATAAATTTAAAAAATTGAAATTAAATTGCATAGAGTCGAAACCAGCCCCAATATTGAAATCTTACACTAACAATGATTTAAAAATTGTAGGAAATTATGATGTACCCGTAATTTATTTGAATAAGTGTTACAGTTTACCATTAATTGTGGTTGATTGTGATAATGATAATAAGCCTATTTTGTTGCGTAGAAAATGGATCAAGATATTGAAAATTAAGATTGATAATTGTATTAATATGGTACTTGATAAAAATGTAAATTTTGATAATGTCTCTTCTACTGTTGAGTATTTTAAACATAAATATCCAAATTATTTTAATTTAAATGATACAACTGGTATTTTGGGTTTACCTATTAGTATAGCAATGAAATCGGAAACTATTCCCATTTTTTGCAAAAGTAGACCAGTCCCTTATGCTTTAAGAAATCTTGTTGATAAGGAGTTGGATACTCTTATTAACAATGGTGTTTTGTACCCTGTTGGCCATTCCAAATGGGCAACACCAATAGTTGCTGTTCCCAAACTGGATGTAAATGGTAGGGAAGCTGTTAGAATTTGCGGGGATTTTTCACTTACTGTCAACAAGTTTTGTGAAACTCAATTTTATCCTCTACCATCTCAGGAAGAAATTATAACTATTATGGGAAGTGGGAAATATTTTTCTAAAATAGACTTATCAAAAGCTTTCCATCAGATTCAAATTAGCCCTGAATCACAGGAATTGTTGACATTAAATACCCCCAGAGGTTTACTCAGGTATTTTAAACTTCCTTTTGGGATCAAATCAGCTTCTTTTCTTTTCCAACAAAAGATGGATGAAATATTGAAAGATTTTTCGTATACAAATTGTTACATAGATGATTTATTTATAAGGGCAAATACAAAAGAAGAATGTATAAAAAGAACTGAAATTGTTTTGGATAGGCTAAATTCTTACAATGTTAAGATAAATCTTTCTAAATGTGAATTCTTTAAAGACAGTATTCAAGTTCTAGGGCATAAGAAAGATTTCACTGGTGTCCATCCTTTAGATGAGGGTGCAATGATATATATCAAGCTTCGGTGCCTACAAATTGTACTGAACTGAAAAGCTATCTTGGATTATTAGGGTATTATTCTCATTTTATTCCAAATTTATCTAATACTCTTCGTCCACCTAATAAATTACTTGAAAAAGATGTTAAGTGGAAATTTGATAAAAATTGTGTAAAAGTTTTTGAACATAGCAAAACTTTGTTAAAAAAGCATAATATCTTGGTTCATTTTGATATGGCAAAACCAATAGTTTTGCAATGTGATGAATCAGACTATGGCGTGGGGGCTGTCTTGTGTCATGAATTTCCTGGCGGTGAGCTTCGACCAATTTTTTTCGCTTCCAAAACTTTGAGTAAAGCTGAAAGAAATTATGCTCAAGTGCATAAAGAGGCTTTGGCCATAATTTTTGGTATAAAAAAGTTTTATAAATTTTTACAGGGTCAAAAATTCACCATCGAGACAGACTCTAGGCCATTGTTAACATTATTTGGTCATAATAAACCTGTACCAACTATGGTTAACGCGAGAATGCAAAGATGGGCCATAATCCTTTCAAATTATGATTATGTAATAAGGCATAAAAAGGGTACAGAGTTGTTGCTCGCTGATGCACTATCTCGATTACCATGTAAAGATGATGAACCAATTGATGAGTTCACACATTTCATATGTTTCTTTTCTGATTTTGAAAATTTAAAGATTGATGATATTCAGAGAGCAACATCTCTTGATCCTTGTTTATCAAAAGTGTTGAATTACACTAAGTTTGGTTGGCCTACCGATGTTGAAGAAAATCTTAATGAATTCAAAAAGGTAAAGAATGAATTAAGTGTTGAAGGAAATTGTTTACTTCGAGCAAATAGGTTAGTGGTTCCTGAAATATGGCATAACAAAATACTGGAGCTTCTTCACAATGAGCATCCAGGTATTTTTAGAATGAAACAGTTGGCTAGAGCTTATTTTTGGTTCCCAAAAATTGATCAGTTTATTGAAAATTTTGTAAATAAATGTATACCTTGCCAACTCACAAGACCTTCAGCTCCAAAAGTGAAATCAAATTTTTGGCCTTTAACTGGCAAGCCTTTTGAAAGAATACACATAGACTTTGCGGAATTTGAGGGTAAAAATCTTTTAATTGTTAAAGATTCCTATTCGAAATGGATCGACGTTTCTGTAGTAAATAGCATTGATTCAAAGTCGACAATAACTCAATTACGAAAATTATTTGCTTGTTTTGGCTTACCAAGTGATGTAGTATCTGATAATGCTCAGCAATTTAAATCTGACTTAATTTTAAAGTTTTTTAAATCCAACGGGATTAATCCAGTAAATTCTCCACCATATCATCCAAATTCTAATGGTGCAGCGGAAAATTCAGTATCTATTGTTAAAAACATGTTGAAAAGACAAACATTTTCTGATCGTAAATATGATAATTTTCAACATAGATTAGATTCGGCACTTTTTGCTTATAGGAATACTCCTTCATCAGTAACGTTAAAAACTCCTGCAGAGTTAATTTTTGGCTATTTGCCACAAACTGCTATTACGAAGGTTAGAAGTAATCATTTGTTAAAAGAAAAAAAGTATCAGGATTATCAAAAATCTTATTTCAATCGCAACGCTACTAAAAGAAATTTTGAAACAAATGAGAGGGTGTGGGTTAAATCAACTAGAGGTGATGTAATTAAATGGTTCCCTGGTAAAATTATTAAAGTTATAAGCCAGAATACATTTTTAGTTAAAGTTAATAACAAAATACGATATGTTCATTCTGATCATCTTAGAAAGTCTGCAATAGACGAAGAAAAATTTAGTTTTTCAAATTTAACTAATATGAACCGTGATGTTAATGTACTATCCATTAGGAATGCTATTTTACCTGCATTAGATATTGCTAGCAAACCTAATGAAGAAAATGCTCAAAATAATTGTGCAAATGAAACATTACCTAATGCAGAACCGTCAATAGTTAAGCCCGAAAATCCTCCGAATGCTGAATCGCAAAAACCACCGATACGTTCTACCAGACCAAAGCGAAACGTAAAACCCATTCAAAGATATGGCATTGATTCATGAATGTATATATTACTTTGTAATAATTTATTTTGTACGTCATTGTGTATTTTTATTTGTTTACGAACTAACAAATAAGGAGGAGAGTGTCATATCTGGCAACATTGAATAGCACTCAACAGATAAAATGAAGAAGTGAACTGAATGAATCGGCCATGTTGAATCTAACTTGTGTACTTGTTGCGTATCTTGTTCTTGTTAATGTTTTTATTTTTAACTACCTTTGAGAATAAATGTAATGTCATAACCAAGTGTCACCTCTCTCCCACATACTACAACAGGTACAATGTTCTTTTGCTATAAATATCAAAAATAGGCAATTAGTTGAAGACTTTTGGGTGGAACTATACAGCTTTGGCAAATTAGTAACACTACTTCAGATGGAAAATATATAAGTTGAACCTACACATAAGTAAATAAATATTCCTAATATATTTTAAACAAAGTATCTGTGAGCACATAAATGACTTAATTGTTTAAAGAGATTTTGCTTTTGTACATATTGATGTCATTTTGTACTTTCACACAAGTAATCCTTTCTTGTAGAAAAAGTTCTGGAAAAAATTGAAGAAAAAAAAAAGGAATGCTTAGCATATGTTATGCTTTCAACTACCTTATGAATGTGATACTCAAATAAAGACAATATTTTAAGCACAGTAACTTTTATTTGCACATGATAACACATACATCACATAAAAAACACCTATTACCATTTATGTTACACATGAGGTCAAACAAGAGCTAACACTCAAATTATTTAGCTATTAGGAACTCACAATCAAAAACATGAAAAATTAAGAATCAAGCACTAACAGTTCACACTATATATGCAGAGGTGGTGGTCTACTATTTTACACCCATAAATTCTCATAAAGCACGGTTTAATTTAATTGACTCTTTTCATTTTTTTTATACAGCATCAATAATGATAATTAATAATTAAATTTTAATTGATAAAACTTAAAATTATTAAATAAAATAGAAAAATTCAGTTTTTTTTTAAGGGTTTAAGAAGATGTTCATTTCTTTTTGTACAATACATTAAGAAACTTCATTGTCCGCAACAAATTAGAAATTAAAATTCTGCACACTTTCACAATCAGGGTTGCTAATCAATTTTTCAAAAAAAATTCCCTATGTTTTCCCTGCATGAAAATGAAACATTATAAACGAGCGGACACTGATATTTGAAAAAGAACATAAATACCTTGATAATTTCGCCACAGGTTTTAAAAAAAATCTAAATAAGTAAGGGAAACTAAATAAGAATTCATAATAACTGAAATAATAGCATGGCGATTGAATATATTCAACTTTTTACTCAAAAAAAAACTTCTTTTGACCATTCATTACATGGACCTAAAAGTGTGTAAGTGATCCAGAATAATGATTATTGACGACTAATTTCATACACTCTAAATTATCATGAAATTCAAGAATCTATTTTTATGATGAATATTTTAATATTTAACTTGAAAATAAAAACTTAAGCAAAATTGCCATTTTTTATTTTACTTTATTAATATTATCATTATAATTATTACTAGTAACTTATTTGTTTTTTGGTGGTTTATATATTAGGGAATTGATTTTCGCAACTTCAATTTAAGAAGAAAAAAATTCACTGTATTTTCCAGGTTTTTGAGGAAATTTTTGAAATTCGCTGGATGGTCAGTTCTTTTTATATATATATATATATATATATTTATATATATATATATATATATATATATATATATATATATATATATATTTGAATTCCCTATGTTTTCCCTGTTTCTTCAGATTTCCCTGTGGCGTGGCAACCCTGACAATAATCTGCAATGTACATCACAGTGTTTCCACCTATTCCCTGGGTTGTAATTTAAAATATTTTAGGATAATTCAGTCAAACTTTTACATTTTGAAAGATAACTCATAGAAACAATATAAAATTGCTTATTTATTTAGTGTGGACAATTTACGTGCATCTTTCTTAAATTTTTTCAGTGTATTTTTTTCTTTTTGATCTTTTTTCATTTTTTGAATTAAATCATTTTGTTTTTTGCAAAAGTTGTTCAAAAATATATTAATGAAAACCCATACAATTTGTTTTACAAGAAACAGAGAATCATGACTCTCACATTCATCGATACCTAGAGAAATATCATTTTCATCCAGTACATCAAGAGTTAAATATTTTACAACCTTTCTGTGATTTTGACAACTGATAAAATTTGATTCAAAATGTGTTGACAACAATTTGTTTACAACTGCATATGTGAATTGAGAAACACAAAAAACTTCGGGATGTGGGTATTTCAACCCCCCTCTGTCTAATTTTGATATCCAATCATTGTTTACATCTGTGTCAAGGGGCTTATCAATGCATAAAAATGATCGACATTGTTCACACTTTAGTTTCAATAGAACTTTATGAGCTGCATATCCACTAATGTATGTTAAAATTGGCAAACTCGATTGAGTACTTATCATTTCTTCCGGAGTGATTAGAAAACCATTTAAAAAAGGATATGAATCTGAGCTATCTTCATCTTCATCCCAATGTTTGTCCTGAAAAAAACTTAGTAACAATTCTCCACAACTTTTCGATTTTAACACAAGGGGTAAAATTGTTTGCATTCTCAATTTTGTTTCAGTGCCATAAATTTGACGTATACTAACATTGTAATTTGACCCTGCCAATGCACGGTAAGACCCTAATCTGTCTTCTAATGAGTCTGTTTCCATTTTCCCTGGTAAAAAATAATCGAAATTTAAAGTTTTAAAACAGTACTCAGCAAGAGCAAGCATAGCTTTTGTAGTATGGCTTATGGCTAGATGGGTTTGCTTTGTTAATCCACCAGTTGTACAATTCATTTCCTCCCATTTGTCTAACCAATTAATAAAGTTAGTTAAGAACTTATACTGAGCTGTGTCAGTATTTGGTGTGAGAGGCGTTTTTAACTCATCCCTTTTATGCTCACCCTTATACAAAGTTTTCACATTCATTATTGACCACCACTTGCAAAGAATCTGAATGTAGTCTGCTGTTTGAATATGATGGTTTATATCATTTTCCTCACTTCAGCCACTACATTATTAAAAATTTGTAAGACCAGTTTCACATTTTGTCTCTCAAAGCTGGTTGGAGCCAATGCTTTTTCTGACAGCCCATAACCATACTTTAACAACTTTTCAGATTCAATTTCATGCAATTTTTTAATGCATGAAAAGAAGCCCTACAAAAAGGTAGAAGGGTGTCAAAATTGGGATAGTACATGCAAGTGCCTAGATTTTTTTGATTGATCCAATTATTTCTAAGGCACTTGAGGATATGAACGGAATCAAAAGAAAAAGAGAAATATTTTCCTGGACTTCCAGGATAATCATACCTAACCCGCAACTCAGGGGGAGAGGCAAACATACTAACGGCCTTTTTATTAATAGCATTATTGTCAGTGGCTACTGATATGACATTAAACCCTATGGCAGCTAAACCAATCAAGATTTTTTTATATATGAATGGAAATCGTCAGCATCTATGCTATTGACTGGCAAAATATGTGCCACATCTTTGTACGGAGACAATAAACTTTGGATCATAAATGTGAAAGCACTGGATGCAGCATTTGAGTTATTGTGGGACATACCAAATATTTTCCTCCCGACATAATCAAAATTAGGCTTTAAATGTATTTCATCAATCATCAAACTGATAATTTTCTCTTTCTCCTCTAAAAAAGTATATTTTTGTTTTACATAACTTAAAAAATTCTCATCATCTTGTTCATTGCAAGGATTCACATTAAATTCTGCACATATTCTTCTCAAAGTACTTACATGAGGTAAAATAAAAACATTTGAACTTCGTAAAAATTTGTAACAATGAGGAGAAATAGACTTTAAGAGACAACAAAATACGAGAAAACTGGGAGAATACCCACGTTGCTGTTTTGTTACATTAAAGTTAGCAAACTGTTCAATTACAAAATTTAAAAACTTGATCTGTGAATCATCATTGCAACTATCTTTAAGTTTTAGGAGAAGCTGAACAACAACATCACAAATTACTTTTGATTCATCAGAATTATTCACATCTGACTTACTTAACATTTTCAAAGAAGACAAAATTTTAAACAATATATTTGAATCATCGACTTTCATTGGAAAATCAAAAGTATCTAGTTTTTTTAACGAAATATTTTTATGGAATACATATACATTTAAATCATTCAATACAAGCATGCTGCACAATACCTCATGAGTTTCTGACAGATGCAACAATCTTCTTTAGGAATGTAAGTCCAAAATTCATCAAGTTCTTGCTCTTGAAAACATTGCTTCAGTTCTTTTAAGGTAGAAGACAGAGTTTTGTTTTTATACTCATTGTCAGCAATAATACTTGCCTCTTGAGCTTTTTTAAAGAGAGATTCCTCTAATCTCTTACGTTTTTTAGAAGGAGATTCTCGTGCAGGTGTGACTGATGGTTGGAGGTAAGATGGGCAGTTACCCGGCAAAAATACAGGAATCGCTCCTTCTCTTAAACGAGGATGTTTTAGTTCACTCTTTAGAAGTCTCATCGACTTTTCATCGAAGAATTCTGCTTCATGAAGAATGTCTTCTTTGCGAAAATATAATTCACATACCTAAGGAATAGAAAACTCATCAATAAAAAAACATATGCAAAAAAAATGTTGAATATTAAGAAAAGCGTTTAACTGAACATGATAAAACTCAACGATATTGAACTGTATTTCTCTACTTGAAATCGGGCAGATAGGTGCAGAAAAAGATTTTAAAAAATCTTTCTGCAATAATAATTATCTGTCATCTTATAGATATGCGACAGGCGTCTCAGCATTGCATTGTTTACCTGATATCGGATGTTGCATAATTTTTAAAATTGCAACATTGTTTAACAAAATTAATAGTTAGCGAAAAATAATTATGTTTCACTTTCAAATATATTTTGTTGATATGATCAACTATATTTGTTAGAACACCAGTGACATAGCCAAGGGGGTCCAGACCTTCCTCCTAAAAAGAATAAGAAAATTCAAAAATAAAAGTGTCCACTCTTTTAATATTTTCCTATCGCATGCATAAGATATGGAAATCAAATCTGAGAGCATACATTCCCCAACTCTTCAATTTTGTTATAAAAAACAAGTTTCACAAAAAAAAAAGAAGACGTAATTGGGTTGTGCTTTTCTATGAAAAAATGCCAAATGTCTTCGAAGAAGAGCATCGATTTGGATTAAAGATGCATCAAGTTTAAAATAGAAAATTTTTGAACTATTTTATGAAGTGTAAATGCATTTCCATTTAACATAGTAAATTTATCTATACATTAAGTATAATTATCAATTTAATTTAAAATAAATAATAAACCATTTCAAAAAAAGCAAAAAAATAAATAAATAAAATAATAATATAGTAAATGGGTAATTTGCTTTATGTTTGTCTGCAATTCGGCATTAATACTTCTTTTCTGATGTATGATTTGATAATCATGGAAACATATTACGTCATAAATAAAGAATTTTGTATGCATACACCTTACATGCAAACACAATCTCAAATTGCTTAAAATATCATTACACATTTTATATTACAATTTATTCAAGTGACTTCCGTAACCGATAAATATTTTTCTTATCAAAATTGACAAATAAAATTCAAATATTGTCAGATATTTTTATTTTTTGCCTTTATGTGTAAATTAATTTTATTTCAGTAGGGAAATAAGGGGTTCAAGAAAAGACCCAATGTTCAGCTAAAATGCTATTGCTCTTTTTAATTTGCCATTTATGACAGCTTGTGTTAACCTTACCATTACTAACTCATTTAAATATGAAACAGAAATCACGGAATTTGGTATATTTGGTGCATCTCTACCCAATATGTTTAAGGGTCATTTTACGGTATTTTCGACATTTATGTAGAGAGAACATATTTACTCCTCGTTAAAAGTATTCAGTAATAAATCATTTACCCTGAAATGGATCAATTATTCAGCTCATCTGAGTATATAAAATTAAGCATACTTGTGCTACCTAAATGAGGTTCCAAAGCTCAATAGTCTACTAATGTTCCACTTTGCAATAGTTTTCTTACAAAATTGAAGTCATTAAAAAAGAGAATGACACTTATGTGCTTATTAACGACTTAACTTTTGATGCATTACTTTTATAATCCTCCCCCCCCCCTACAATAGCCCTAACTAGCAAAACAAAACACAAATAAGATTTTCAAAAAAAAAAAAAAAAAAAACCAAGATACAGCTAATTTTGATAAGCAATCAAATTTTAAAATAATCTCTTAGTTACTTACTCGAGAATGTTTTGTCGGCGTGAAGTCGTTCCTCATCAGTCGGGAGATCCAAATTTTCCTGAGTTCTGGGTCTTTAGGAAACTGGAAAATAGAAACTTTTGCCCCGGAAGCATAGTTCCCATTGCAGCCATAAACTGCACACTTATTAGGCATTTTCAATCATCGAAAATATTAATACCCATGTATCATCAGAACAATTTCATCATACACGCGCTCGGACACACGGCGTGGCTAGCGTCAGCGTGCTTCCTTTCCTCATGGCCTCATGGTAACCACGTGACCCTCTCTAGCTAACTCCCGTAAGCAGGCCTTCAGATATAGGGGGCGTTGCTTGAATTCATCCTCACTATCCGCATCCGATAGAAGAGATGCGATAAAGTAATGATTCTAAAACTGTCTTCCTTTTCTTCTTGAGGCTGAAGCTGCATTTTTTCTCCCTCTCTCGAGTTTTTTTTTTTTTTTTTTTTTTGAACAAATGTAGTCGTTAGTATCTTTGCATTTGGAAGATGAAGTGTCAAATAGCAATTTTCTAGCTTGGTAAAATGATTGTGATTATTTTCTTAGTTATTTTCGGATAGGATTTCAAAGATTGCTGCTGCATTTCAAGAGGTAGATTTTTAGCGTTTCTTACTCATTTATGTTGCACAGTAGGCAGGGATCTTTTGACCTATTTCACACATGTCAGCCAATTCTAACACCTAAACTGGCAAGTGTGAATTTAAACCAGGTGCAAACTGAAAGTTTCATCACTTGTTTCTGTAAACGAAGTAACATTTATTCTTATTGCAATCTTACATGGAACGTATCCTATTTGGGTAAGGAAATAGAAGCTTAAAACTCAATCCGGAGGCAAAAAGAATTATCAGAATGGAATAACATTTCACAAATGTTAGTTTGAAACCATTTAGCATCTTTTTAATCCCCTGCCCCTTAACATTTCGAAAAAAAATTTTTTATCCATCCTACTGGATATATAGTTATAGAAATATGGGGGACTCTGATTTAAAACGGTTTAGGGTCAGCTGAGGTTAAAATAAACATGGGGTATGTGGAAACAAATTGCATTACCACACTGTAAAAATTTTGTGCAACCTTACTCCATAAAATCGGTGGCAGCACAGATGCCTCCATTACTCTGGATTAACTTAAATGATATAACTGGTGTAAAATTACACACCGCTTGTGTAAGGTTACACTGTGGTAATCCAACTATAGCGTAAAGTCTCACTAACTTCTGCGTAAGGTTACACCATAATTTTCTGAATGATTACAGAGAAACTGCTTAAAAAGTTGCACATTAGTAAAAATAAAGCTTTCATCTGACGTTTTTGATCGGGTTTTCATTTTTAATTGTTAGTAGACTTATAGTTAAGTTAACTTGTACTAATTCTATGGCTTAAATTATCCA
The DNA here is from genome assembly GCF_026930045.1 of Uloborus diversus. Classification (NCBI taxonomy): domain Eukaryota; kingdom Metazoa; phylum Arthropoda; class Arachnida; order Araneae; family Uloboridae; genus Uloborus; species Uloborus diversus. Next base: position 79,426,559 of record NC_072733.1, read on the forward strand.
TATATAGCATTTAATCACGTAGTTTCCGTATTTCGTGATGTTGTGTTAAGTGAAGAATCTAGAAGCTTACGGCGACTGTTCTGTTGTGGTGCTTTTCATACGTTTGACGCGATTTAAAATATTTATTAAATATAAGGTTTGTAAAGACTGCATTCTCTATTGTTTTAAGTATACTTTAAGTTTTGTTAACCCACGTGGTAACTATCAGTATGTTTGTAAACGTAATGTTGCGACTGTTGGTAAAATGAAACACCGCCTTCTGTAGTAAAATTTCATAAAATGTCATTTTCGATACAATCAATTAACATACCAGCCTTTCATAGCAACTCGGGTAAAATGACCTTTTGATGCATTTAATATTGAACCCCCCATAGCAAAAGACATATGAAACATACAATGCCTTGTGAATTGTTTCACTGTTAGATACACAATGTTTTAAATTCTTTCGCAAAAAAAAGGTATTTAAGACAGTCCAAGTTTTTCTTTATATAATGGCAGTTTAGGCCAGGATACCTATCATTAGGTTACAGACAAGAGTTGAGTTGGTTCAGTAGCCATTATTTTCTGCTTCAAGCTGTTATTTTTCCTATGAAATTGCAGATTTTAGTATCAAACAGCATTGAAGAGCTAAAAGTGAGATTTCACGTCGGAAATTCCTGTATTGCAAGTGCAATGTAGCGTACTAATTTTTTTTTTTTTTTTTTTAGATTATACCTATCAAAAATAACCGTCTTTAATCATGTTTAGAGCAAAGCAGCCGCTTCAACTGCGGTGTAGTGTGCGAACAGGTTAATAGGTCTCAGCTCCCCGTTGCTTAGCAACGAAGTGATCCGTGCCACCCCCTGGTAATTGAAAGGAAGTGCGGAGGCAGGAAAAGCTTCAATATGGCCCCTTAATAAGGCGGCGAGGAAATATTTGATTATTTAATTCTCTATAATGGTCGGAGTAAAATAAGAAATATATGTGAATGGATTCACTGGATAATCTTCAAAGGCGTGGTCACGGATAGAAACTTTATTGTTTTAGTGATTTTCCGCATATCAAATCCAAATTCAAATGGCGATTGCTATTCCTGGATTGGAGAAACAATCAGCATAAATAGCAAATGACTCTCTGTAATTTGATTTTTTTTGCTTTATTTTTTGGTATGATACCGCCTAATTTTGTAAATAAGCAATAAAAACGATGGCATTTCTAACAGCCTCATACAGAATGCGGCTGAGTTTTATTAGTGTTGGATCATTTCGGAATATGGCTATACTCTTTTTGAAATGATTTATGCCAAACAATATTATGTTTTCTTCTAAATTTATTTTATATTTTCTATTTTTATCTTTGATGACAAGAAGGATTACTTTAGCTAACAGAGGTAAAAGTAATTTTTAGGCACTAGCTTTTTTTAAAGCTATTATCTGCTGTAATTAACTGAAGCACAGGAAAAAAACTCCAATGACTGACATGAAAAAATAGATATAAGAGAGTGCGAGGAAAAAATAACATATCCAATTATGCATTTGGTCTTGTTCTGATTATTTATATTTAATCATACATAAAGATTAATCTTCTCATCTACAGATTATTTAAAATATTGAATAAATTAAAAAATAGTAGTTTATGCACTGATAACAAAAGGTAAACTAAAAATGTATTGAAGACAGAAACAGAAGAACGGAAACAGCAGAAATAGTCTCCAAATTCTGATAAATCATTAACAAAATACCTATGTAAAACTCGGTTGCACTGCAAATGATTTATATAACATGTGAAAGGAATTTGAAACTGCTTGGCATCTGACTTAGGGAGAAAAAAGGATTTTAGTAAAATTATTGTTTTATAGGAGAGTTTTCGTAAACATCAAAATGAAAACAGAAATCCTCTCACAATTTTGAGGCTACCATCTACATAAAACTGTCGCAATGCGTTACAAGTAAATATAAATCTGAAATTTTTTAGCGTCTGTCTTGGTGAGAAAAAGTAATAAAACGAAATTGTAAAAAAATAAAAATGTATGCAAGAAAGAGAGAAATATTTCTACTACAATCAAAAACATTCTTATTTAGGTCTGAAGTGGCTTTTTTCACATTCTTCTGGAATTAAAAGACATAAAAGGCATTTTGTGAGTATTTCTTTGTTTTAATTTTTATGCATGAAACCGCTATAACTTACAGTTTTAAACACCATATTAAGTTTTTAACTAAAATGGTAACTTTGACAAACTTCGTTTCTTCTTATTCTACTTGATCTTGCTTAAACTAGTCGTTTCGTTGTAGTACTTTTATTTTTCTCTTAGAAAATTATTGCCTTCAAAAATAAATGTTTTGTTATTTCCAACACAGGAAAAAGTGTGCGAACGTGACTAAACAGAATTTTTAAATATAATATACATTTCTAAAGTTTTGATAAACTTCAAAAAATAAGAATGAGCTTACATTTTACACAATTTGGTTATTATTATTAATATTTAATTATTATTTTTATTATTGTTAGTTTATAATCTAAGTTTTGGATTTGAAGTCACATATTAGGTATTAATCTCACTTTAAAATTTGTATAATTGAAATTATTGATTAAAATTTATTTAAATGTGTTTGCTTTTTATCATTGGAAAAAATGGTGTATACGCCAAGCAATGTTTTCGGCAGAGTAGAGTTAATACTGAAATTAGAAAAGTAACTGGAATAGATGCAACAACTTTTATTATATTGAAGAAGAAGAGAAATAAGTTGTATCATTGTAAGTGTATTAGTTAATTAAACAAATGAGACATGATGAAAATTACTTTAAATATATGTGAATTTCAAAATCAATAAACCTTTTCTAAATGAATAAATGATCAATAAATGGTATTAGTAATACATTTAAAGAAAGCAATAATGAGCGTTTGTGTAAATACTTATAACGATTCTATACAATAAAATTTTAACAAACTGGGAATTAATAAATGCTTTAAAATTTTCTTTAGCTCTAATAAAAATTATTTCAAATATCTAACATTAAAAATATCAACTACGATGTTGCTGTTAAGTGTAAATTAACTACAATTCGATCATTAAATTAAAAACGTCTTAGCAATTTAGTATCTGTATCCCCTATCCATCTAAACGCAAGAATACAATTCTTATATGGAAGCAGTTCATGTAGGTTGAAATAAGAACTATATGTTTAGCGGGAAAAAAATGATTAACAATATTTTCTTTTGATTTAAACTCGGTAATTAAAATTCGATTGGAACAATAGTTTTCTTAATAGTTGCTTATCGAAATTATTCACTTTTAGTCGTGAATTTAAAGAAGTATAGTTGATGAGCTCTAAGATAGTGAGACATCTAGTGACAGCAAAAAGACAAAAATCTATAGTTAATAGCATAATAGTTTGAAGTATAATAGTATAACAGCATAATAATATAATAGTTTGAAATTTAAAGAATATTTTGTGGAAAATTAAAGTTGAACTTTTAAAACGAAAATGACACAAATACTGAGTAACTCAATAATTTTTTGACTGTGAAATTTTCACATAAGTATAGTTGATGAGCTGTAAAATAGTGAGACATCTAATGACGGCAAAAAGACAAAAATATATAGTTAATAGCATAATAATATAATAGTTTGAAATTTAAAGAATATTCTGTGGAAAATTAAAATTGCACTTTAAAACGAAAATGACACAAATACGGAGTAATTCAATATTTTTTTGACCGTGAATTTTTCACAAATGTGGTTTTATAATGTCAAAAAATCTTAGAAATTTTTAAATAACAATCATAATGTTTAAACACTGCTCCTTATTTAAATAATTTGTTGCACATTCTGCGTTAAGTAACTTTAAAATGTTTACCTTAAACTACCTTGAAATGGATTCAGAAAATTAGGACATTCTTTTCCAGTTCAATCTCAATTATTTTTGATAACCCTTAAGTGTTAGCTTCATACAATACATTTCATAAGGTTACAACTGGTTGATGAATTCCATCAATTATAACTTTGTGCAACAGATTTATACAACTAATGCTTTATCTGTCTTTTCTATGGTAGCATCAATGTAGACCGCGTACTAATTGACAAACGGCTTGAATATGATCAAAAATATTACGTAAATATTTAAATAATCATATTAAACAAATTTGAATTAAATAATATTTAATTCAATACATAAAATATATTTGTAATGTACATATTTAGATAAAATACTATCATTAGTGCTGTATATAATAAAATATTCAGTTATCAAAAACGAAATAAATAAATAAATAAAACTAAATTAGCAAAAACAATAATAATAGCCGTAATAATAGTGATAATAATTAATAAAAAAATATATGTGAAAACAAAACTAAAATTTGTCAAAATTCTTAACAAATCAGAAAAGCTTCTGGAAACTAATATTTTTAATGTTAATACATAAAGACGATTTTTTGTCACATGCCGCTTAATCGGTTTTATGTAATTTGCAAGTTCAATTTACACTGTAGAAAAAATGTTGTCGTTCCTGCACAAAAACGGGCAGCTAGCATGTCTACCTTCCTAAAATTAGCCTAGAACCTCTTTGAAGAATTTAGAAACGTTCCCAGTAGTCAGTCACGTTTCTAAAATAATTCAGAAATCTTCCGAGAAAACTGAGACATGATTATAGTCATGCGACTACATTTCACTTTTCTGCATTAATTCTGGCTGTAAATAAGTTGAAGGCGACGCACTCGATAAAAAAGATAAATGTAACTTCACACAGGTAGCAAAAAATATTTTTCTCGACAGTTAGATGTCGTCATTCGTAAAACTTGTAGCCATTTGAGAATTTTTCATGAAGGTACTTGTTTTGCAGAGGAAACTGGTACAAATCCGTCAAATCCGAGAACGTTGCCCGGAAATAATCTGTGACAGTTCGGAATTTTCCTACAGTCTATTAGTATAAAGTAGGCCAACCAGTAAATGACCCACCTCCCCCCTTGAATGAACAGCTCGTAAATAAAAAAAAAAATTAATGAGGCTTCAAACATTTTTCTTATATGAACTGGCAGTATTACATTCCTCCTATTCATCTCAAAAACGAAAACGACGAGAAACTGTTGTGGTCCACTGGTTTAGGAGTTTTTATTAACTGCGTTGATACATTTTGTTTTCATTTCAAACCCCAAATACTTGAGGCAGAATTGTAAAAAACCTCAATTTTTTTAATGATTAAATATAACACTAAAAATGTTTTTTTTTTTTTTTGCAATGAGCCCAATGCTAGTTTAAACGATGTACGAAGTAGGAAAAATAAATTACGCTTAACTGTTCATTCACTAATTAGTTTGATACTATAGAATTGTATGGTATTTGGAAAATATCTGTCAAAAGTTTTGAAGTTATGGAACCCTAATTGTTCAAAATGGCTATTTAAATTTTTAAGATTGTTTTTTAAATATTTTTTTTACTGTTTAAACTTTCTTAAAAAAATTATTCGTTATACATAAATAAAATTAACTTCATTTTAAACAATAGACAAGCTACAAAATACTTAAACTACTAAGTAAATCACGAAATAATCTCATGTTTATGTTCATGATTGTCAGCAGAGTGGTGCACTTTCACCCCCTGACTTTTAAAAATAATTAAAAATAAAAATTAATTAATAAGATAGGGAAAAGTCACATAACACATCACAAAAATTATTAATCTCACGTTTATGTCCAGCAGCTTTCCAGCGCTGCAGTACGCCTCCCTTGCAGCACCGGTAAGGTACCATAATTTGTATCCATAAATTTTAAAAAGCAATACTAATCTAATGTTTTTAATAGTAATAATATTATTTTTAATCTCTTTATAACTAAATATTTTGATAAACTTCTGGCGCTCTTTTTTTTTTTTTTAATTTGAAACTTTTTTTTTTTTTTTGAAATGGAAAGTCTAAAAAAAAAATCCAGCTTTCGTGCCACTAATTGAGTACTGCTTTTTAGATGTACTGGTGTATAGCGTAAGTGGTGTATGGCGTGTATGGTGTAAGTCCTTTGTGGTGTTGCAATTTTCACAAACAGGAGTGTAGGTCACTGCTGGCAGAGTTTAAAAGTATGTGCGAGTGTTGATTTTTTTAGCTATCGGTTTTAATTTATTTTGCGGATTATCTGCGAAATTCACCTATCCACGGTTACCATGTCACCCTATTCTGCAGATAATTGGGAGTTTACTGTACTTACACTGATCACTCATAATCAGGGCCGATCCTAGCAGGTGTGCAGAGTGTGCACCGCACAAGGGCGGCCAAAGCAAGGGGCGGCCGCCGGCCGCATCATATAGTTCTTTTAATCAAGAAATATTCCTCAAGGATTTCTCACAAGATAACTTATAATAAGTCGAATAAATATGCTGAATTTTAAATGTTCAATTATCAAAGTAAGTGCCAATTTCCCGACAGCATAGCATAGTTTAAAAAAAATAGAATGTTAAGAAACATTGTGTTGGTTCATTGTCCATTATTGTCTACTCTTTACACAATTGCTTCATTTGGTTGTAAAATTTGTGACAAAACTGGTAATCAATCATGGATACAGGGGAGGGGAAATGAGGGAAATGGCCCCCTCCTGAAGCATGAAAGGGTGCCTTCTAAAAGGAGCACCGAGGGCGGCCACTAATGTTTACCCCCCCCCCCCCAGCTTTTACAGACTATAGATATAGTTTTATTTTATGCATAAAAAAAGCTATAGATACTCTCGCAAGCGTTTCAAACAACAAATTCTGTGTTCAACAATCGGGGATGATTGTTGAACATAATGTACATGAACACATGACACAAATAATAACATGATTAATTTTGTAATTTTTCCCTTTGCAGCAATTTTTCTAACTAAAATCACGGATTAATTGCTCGGTTTCAAATTTGGTAGGAGGACAGGGCTCTTGACTCGGATAGTAAATTTAAATGTGACTCCAAAAAAAAAAAAAAAAAAAGATACAAAAGGATGCCATGACGTCCTTGACAATATTAAAGAAGGCTCAAAATTGCGTTTTTAGGACTTTAATTTCGGAAAATTTCGCTGATTGAACCACCGATCTTAAGGACCCAATTAAGCCTCTGATTCACCCTTTCCACCTTAACTAAATCAAACATAGCTCAAAAATATACTCCAAAATCCAAAATGTGTTTTCAGAAGACAGCAGTTCCTAATGTCGTCAAAAATTGCTTAATGACATTTTTGAAGTTTTTTCCAAATTTTTGTGATGGAGAGCCCAGCAATCCATTCGCAAACATTACTACCAAAGACAGTCTCAATTGGCGTCTTTAAAGAGGCTCCGAATCCCACCCTCTCTCACTTCACGTATTGAAAAAAAACTAAAATTGCGTTTTTCAAACATCAGTTTCAAGAACTTTCGGGGAAGGACCCCGGATTCCCCTTTTTTCTAACGCAATCGCTTTATTTCTAAGATTCGTATTTAGACAGTTCCGTGGAGCCACAGAACCTTCCTGCCAAAGCTAGCCTGAAATTGACTTCAGTTTTAAAAAAACAGTTCGTGAGGGCACACTGAACCCCTGCCCGCTCATTGTCCCATCGTTGTCAAACAATGCTTAAAATAAGATTTTCGGTCTTCAATTTTTAAAAAAGTCCGGAGAACTGCCTTGCTTATGTAACTTTTCACGGCGTTAGGACATACCCATCAATCGTTGAAGTGAGGTGGGCAAAAGTTTATAGTTGTATTTTTCAGATATTAATATCGAAAAATGTCCGAAAGATTCGCCAAAGCTTCCCATTTTCGTTAACGTCACCAAAGATAGTGTAAAATTGTGCTTTTATAGAACTATCCGCTTCGGAGCCCCAAAACCCTTCCTTCCCAAAAATAGCCTGAAATGGATTTTAGTTCCGAAAAATATTTTGGTTAGGAATATTTTCACGTTTCCCCTTATCGTTTTCAAATATAGTCAAAAGTGGGTTTTTGAAACAATAGTCCCGAGAAATTACCGAAGGAAAGCCGCCAGATCCCCTTACCGCCACGAAAGACAGCCTAAATTTGCGTTTTAAACTTCAATTTCGAAAACTTTCGATGAGAGACGATTGAATCTCCCTCACTTTAGAAACGTCAACAAAGATGGCCCAAAATTGCGTGTTTAAAGCTCCAGTTTCGGAAAATTTTCAGGAAGAGTGCCAATCCTTCCAAAGCTATGGTCACAAAAAATAGCTTCAAATTGATTTCAATTTTGAAAGAATTTTAGGAAAGAACTCCAGCTTGCATTAGTACTTTCCCTGAAGTCTCGAAAAAGTTCCTAAAATTGCGATATTTGGCGTCAATTTCGAAAATTTCTCTATGCACCTTGAATATACCAGACTCTTTAGTCATTGCAACCAAACACAACCAAAGATTAACTAAAATAATTTTTCATACCCCAATTTTGATAATTTTCTGGGATAAATTCCCCCACCCCTGCTTCCTCTCCTCCGTCCTTCTTCTGATGTCACCGAAGAAGGACTATAAAATGGTACAGCCAGACTAGTAAATTTTAGTATATCTATTACTTTCTTCAAAGATACAATTGAACCTAAGGAGTTTCTTACTATAAAACTGTCTTCTTTTTTATAAGTTCATAGTTCTTCTTCTTTTTTTTTTGTTATTTGAATCAAAATTTGACATAGAAATTTGAAGAAAGATTTATATGGATGTTAAAGATCAGTCAAAATATGCAAATTACTCTTTGAGGGGGGGGGGGGCACATTAGGGCTTTGCACACGGGCGGCCGACACCCTAGGATCAGCCCTTCTCATAATATCAATGCATTATTTTCAGCAAATATTTAAGCATTATACGAGCGTTCTAGGATGGCTATATTCTCCGTCTGCGGTGCCTTCGGCGTCTCATATATCAATGATGTCATATGCGTTTGTAGTCTACATGTTTGTAGTGGACTTGGAAAGAAATTGAAGATATAATATAAAGTTGGCACCATTTTTGGTGACTTAGTTTTGGTGCCAAATGTCACGAAGTTTTCACGACATTTGAACCTATTATTCATCACTGTCGTGTAACCATCATCAAAGTCACGTGACATCTGTGATGACGTCATCCACCCAACAACCAATCAGGGCTACCTTTAAAGGAACATAAGTACATACAGACATGCATCCGGTCCGATTTTAATATTGTAGATTTCAGATTCTACATTGTTTAAAAAGTGGTTAACTACTGGCAGACGCAGGTCAACTATTGGAAGTGAGTGGTCAACTACTGGCGGAATCTCCCTTTTTAACTTATATTCGATATAACTTTAAAAATAGTAAGTAAAACAGAAAAATGATTAGTAACCGTCGATCCTGATAGTTTTAAAGACACATAAAAAAATTTAAATTTTTTTCCAGTTTCGTGTGAAATTAAATAGAACTTGTAGAAATTTCTACTAAATGGTCAACTACCGGCGAATCAACTATACTGCAAGGATATTGCTCTAACCAACATGTTAGGCATGTATTGCTATCCTTTTGTCAGTCTCTTCGATGCCGAAACCTAGTTTCATGCATTCAGTAGTTCCATTTGACGTTATTTTCCAGTATTTCTCATCACTAGCAAAGAATAATTGTCTTCCTGTAATTGACTCTGGTATGCAGGTGTTTTCCACAAATCCAACAGGAACTGAATAAAGTTAGTTTCACTGGAGCTCACTGAAAGAAACTGTAGCCAAGATCTAACTTTGAAGCCTCTTTTGATATTTGCATACAATACTAGAATCGTATCATCTTGACGATGAGCTAGCTCAAAATCTTTTATAGAATTAGTTTTATACTTATTAAACAATTATATCAACTCTCTTTCCAGGAACATGAATTATCTTTTGGAATATGATTTCGCCAAATTCGTTGAATGTCAGATCGTTAGGGTTTTAACTTTTCGGAGCAAGGACACACATTCAATAAAATAAAAATAACAAAAATATAAATAAATAAATTTTTTAAAAAACGCTGTATTTTGTGGATAATCGAGTTCAACGAGTACATTCTTTTGACTCTTAACTGTCTTCTAGTGGTAACAAGGAGTACGTCCATGCTCGGATGTCAACCTGCCATGTACTGACATCTGCAACTGCTCATGTGACAAACAGGAACGTGATGCAGATAGTCACGACTTTATAAATACTGGATATTGTGAGGAAATTGGGAATGAAGACGACAACGATTTTTATGCCAATTAAAAAGTAAGAGAATCTTAAATATTCTTCTTCTTTAACATTGCATCTTTTTAAAACTCAACACACGCATAATTCAGGCGGACCTAATTTGTCAGTGTCATAATGTTGAGATTGGGATCAGCGTATCCTTTACAATGCTACCCGGTAATGTTTGCCCCAAGTTTAGTTAAAAACTCATAAAGCATACTTTTTTGAATATTTTTTGAAAATGTTTTCCTCTTTTTTGTTTATTAAATGCAACAAGTCAGTTTTTTTTCCTCTAGAAATTAACCCCCCCGCTGCAGGCGCCATTGAGCCACCACCGGTGGCGGCGAACGGAGGTTAGCAAGCGAATCGAGCAGAGGGTGATGCCTCTAGTATGTAATTAATTGCTGACTAACTTTTTACATGCATTAAATGCAACAAGTGAGGTTTTTTTTTCGCTAGAAATTGCCACCCGCTGTAGGCGGCATTGAGCCACCGCCGGTGGCGGCGAACGGAGGTTAGCGAGTGAATCAAGCAGACGGCGGAGCCTCAAGTATATTATTAAAGATTGAATAACTTTAATTTGGATTTATTTCTGTTAAAATTCACTTTAATTGACAAAAAGTCATAACTTAAAAAATTGATGATTTTGATGTTTTTTTATTCAATTGCTGTACAAAAGCTACCGATTTCGATTTCCGCCTCAGCATATTCGTAATCTACGCAAAAACTGAGGAAAATAACGCCTTACCCAGCTTTATCGCAGAAATGACGCTATTTGTCGAAATTTTGAGTGCTAGCTGATAGAATAAATCCTACTGTAAACATTGAGGTTCATTGCGTTGGTGTTGAAGGGAAAAAAACGCACACACACACAAACAGAAAATCCGGGGCAGCTTATAGTCCGCACCTTATAATTTTTCACTTTTGTAACAGATAATCCGCAGGAAAATCCCTTTTTTTTAATTTCAAGCATGTAAGCAAAAAAGGGAAAATAAAAAAAAACTTTAATTATTGTCTGAAAAAGTGAGGGGGCCCGGGCCCCCTCTGGCCCTTCCCACGAGACGCCACTGTCAAGAATTATTGTATTTGTGAAAAAAAAAAAATTTACTCATGTTTTCGGCTTAAATTTCTATTTTGCTCACCCCCGAATGAATGTTGAGTTGTTTTTTCGGCCCGACCGTGCATGCACATTAATAACTCAAAACCGGTACGCATTCGGTTTGTAGACTCCTACAGGGGTCTTAATGTGCACCTCCCCTTTTGGTTGCATTTAGATTTTTCAAAAGGGGCCCTTTGGGGGGGGGGGGGAATCAGTGTTAATTTCAATGGAAACTCAACTGATGTTATAATTTGGAGAACGATTGGCGATATATCACCCAGTTAGCGAGAAATTAGACGAAAAAAATGTTTTTTTAATCGGTTTTTAATTTGGCACTATTGGCGACATTCAAAGAGTTATCCATTCATTGAATCACGTAAAATGGTCGATGTCGGGAAACGTAATCTCTGTAAAACGCTTTTTAATATTGGTTCGCGACAAAATAAGGGAGAAAATATTTAATTAAGTGTTTCCTTGTTATTTTATTTACTCAAAAACATGCATTATTTGATTGATCTAAAAGGAAACAGTGTGGTATCCACATCATTTTTTCCCTTTTCATTAAGAACTTGTATATTTATCAGGATGCATTGAAAAAAAAATGGTAACATGTTCTGAAATCTTAAAAGTCAGAGGTTGAAGATTACGTATAAAATGTTGGGGTCAAATAGCTTACTGCGTCAGTTATCCTGAAATATTTTAAAACAGATAATTTGTAAGAGTCTTGCAGACCTGTTGAATCCATAAAATATGAATAAAAAAGGATTTACTTCCGATAACCATGCATTTCAGGAGCACAGAAAAAGCACAATTTATTCTCAACCTCTATTTCTATATTTTGTATTAAAAAAATAAAGAGAAAACAATGGATAAATTCTGAATTCTTTCAAAGCATCTTAATGTTAAAAATCTCGCCTAATATCCACCAAATTTATCATATAAACCTTGTAAACTCTCTTGTGTAAAAATTGCTTGACAATGCTGATCAAAACGACTTTGACACCTAAAGTCGAAGTAAAATCGGCAGTCAATATTGATTTCATTTTGATATCTAGGTACGAAAATAGCTCCTAGTCAATTCAATACGAATGTCTTCACAGAAAGTATTAAATATAATTACTTTAAAACTATGATCATTTTTGAGAATCAAAGAAAACAATTTTTTTTTAAGCGTAGCGTTGCTTAAATTCAGTTTATGAGGAAAAATGGGAGGACTTTTTTCCCCTACGATTCGTTATTACCACCACAGAGAATTTGTGTCCTAATTACCCGTTATTGTTAAAAGTGATCTTATATTCTTACTTTTTAGGCATTGAAGTGCACTATCTTTATTTCAAAAATATTTTTTCATCACCACATTTCAGGAATTAAATTTCTTGATCGAATGTCCTTAGGGAACATATTTAATTGTCGCTTCCAAGTATAAACCGAATTTCTAATTTGGTTTCATTTAAGAACAGAATCAGTTCATTTTCTTTTCTGTTGAATTAATTTTTATCATCATGCTTTTTGTTCAAATCCCTTTTATATATCAGCCATTTATCCAAATACCTTTTATTCCAAGCTCGAGGATCCCTTAGAGTAGTACTAGCTCACATTAAATACGAAACTTCTTTTCAGGGAACCTAGTCTTTAAGACCCTACATACGTAGGCTGTTCAATAAGTAATGAGACTAATTTTACTGCCGCGAAACCACTCATCAGAATGTTAATTTCTGTGACATGAAAAAGTCTGTTGTCTGTATCAACAAAACCTACCGATAGTTGGCGCGTACAGACTCATGTTTCTGAGTATCACGTGATTGAATTGAAGCCTGTTGGCGGGCGCCTACAAGATGCAGCCAGTTGCCGAAATGGAAGCGTCGCTGGAACAAAATTATGCGATTAAATTTTGCATTCGTCTGCAAAAATCAGCATCGGAGATCTTTGATATGATACATGAAGTTTTCTACGATGAAGCAATTTTTAGAGTCAGTACTTTTTGCTGGCAAAAAGATTTTAAGGAAGGCAAGCATAATGTATGGAAGATATTGAACGCGAGGGGCAACCTTCACCGTCCATCACAGAGACAATGAATAACACTGTTGCTGTTATTATCAAGGGGAATCACAGAATTATTTTACATCAGTGAGTTCTGGCTGTTTCCTCAACTTAAGAAACCATTACGAGGCAAACATTTTGAAAGCAACAAAGCATCTCTAAACTCTACGGAGGCGGTTTTGAAATTGTTCTCACAAACTTAATGTTCACGAATTTTTAAAAAGTGGACAGAACGTTGAAATAAATGCATTTAGTCCCGCAGAAGGTATTCTTTAAAAAACCATGTAAATCATGACGATTAAAGTTCTTCGGTTTTTGTTATAAATTTAGTCTTATAACTTATTGAACAACCCTCGTATAAAGACCTAATGCAACAAATGTTCATCATCTCTTTTTTTTTTGGCAAATTTCTTACATTTTTGTAAAATTACACTGTAAAAAAAAAACAGAAACGTTTCTAAATGTATGGGGCAGCTTCTGTACACGTTAATTTTACAAAACGTTTTTGAGTATCCTGGATGCAAACTTCTATCAACGAAATCCAGCTTATTAACGTCAAAAATAAAGGAAGCGTTTCGCAACTGATCGGAAAAAAAGACATCAACAGGAGTGCTCTGAAGTTTTTGGAAACATTTCAGTCAAGGCAAAAAAGATTTCTGAAACTCTGTTCCGTGCGCTAAAATTCTGCATTTCACGAAATTTCTAGTCAATGTTTGTCAAAACATTTTTTTTCTAAAACTACACATTTTTTAACTGAACACTAACTTTCCATAGTCTTAATCTCAATGCGTTTTCTTTAAATATAATATTTGCCAGTGTAATGCAAGCAACATATAAATTGCTGAAAGTCTAACTTTATCACATTCGACACAAAATAAGGAGAGAAAAAGGTATTTTGAAATTTTACTTTTTAAAACCCAAATATAGAGGGGTGGATTTAGTGTATTATCGCTCTAAGTGTGATTGATAATGATAGTAACTCTTTCCTGATTTAATATATGAGTAAATTTTATTTCATATAAAAATTAACATTAATGTATTTTTGAAATAGTTAAACAATTTTTTGTGTGATTGTGTCATTAGTTGAATTGATTTCTATACTTATACATTTGGAAATTTAAAAACATAATTTCCAATTTTGTAATTGCTCTGAATATCCCATCTCAGACAAATGCTTAGTCTGTCTGTACGTAATGCCTTTGATGACAGGCTACCAGTAATGAACTTGAAATAAATCCAACTGTTTTTTTCATATGTTCACTCACTCCTTTTTTTAAGCTTTATATTAATCAGCTTGGTTTATTACGTTTACTATCAGTTTGCTTATTTTTCTGTTAACTTTTACGCCACTTGTTTATAGATTTGCATTTGTAAACCTCATATGATACATTTGGGCTACATGAGGGTTTTGCTGATTTCAACTGAAAAAAAAAACTTGTTTAGTGTTCGTAAAATATTGAAACAAAATATCCCGTCCCCCCATCCCCCATCGTCCTCTATAATATAATTGCTCCCAAGACAATCATGAACCACTATGTTCCTAGCTGTTATGCAGTATGAAGGGAAGAAAATTCCCCATCACCTTTTTTCTCCCATCTCCTGCTCTATACAACCGATCTCTTACTGTATGCCTGATTTTAAAGCTATCGAGTGTTAGACGAGCTACCGAGTGTTTCTACAAACTAAAGCAGCTGAGTACCAGTTTTAAAATGTGAAGTTTTAGGCTGGAGAGAAAGCTATTAAATTCTCGGACGAAGAACTCGGGGAAAGAATGATATGCCAGATGATGTGAAATTTCAGATACACAAATCCTTTAAAGTACAAAACAAAATAGACAGCGTTCTCTTACGTTAGAAAGATAGGGATAAGCTTTTAAAATCTCTTTTCACGTAAAAATCAGATTCGTAGAAAGCACTATTGCTTAAATTGCTATTCAAAAGTAAACAAACCCCTTTTTGAAAAGTTTTACCGTGAAATAAAAACAAGCAAATGATTTTTTTTTTCTTATGACTTTTGGCTGGTCCTTTAATAATTCAAAATTACGTTAATTGAATAGAGTTAGTAACACCGAATTATTAATAATCAAAATGTAATTACATAGATATTTGTTTTATCCCCGGCACATATTCAGCTATGTGGCACTTTAACAGTTTAAATCTCTTATGGTCAGAACTGTCAGTCTTGGTTGCTGTTATAGTCTTCGTTGATGGCGGGGTTTCAATATCAAATACAAATAAATACAAATACAAATGTGACGACCAGCAACAGGCTCTGGGCCCAGCTAGGCTGGTCCTAGTCAATTAATTAGTCCCCAATGAAGATCAATGGCCCTCTTAAAGCTATCCACTCCCTTGCTCATTACTGCCTCTTCCGGTAAGCTATTCCAAGTGCCCACGACTCTGCTAAAGTAGTAGTTTTTCCTGATTTCCAAGTTAGCCTGAGATTTAAATAGCTTAAAACAATGACCCCTTGTCCTGCTTTCCCCGGAAAAATTTAATCCATTTACATCTTTCATTTTGATAAATTTAAATAACTGAATCATGTCCCCTCTGACTCTCCTTTGCTCCAGGCTATACATGTTAAGCCTATTAAGTTTGGTATCATAATCTAAATCTGAGAGTCCCCTTACTAATTTAGTTACCCTTCTTTGAACCCTTTGCAATACAATAATATCTTTCTTCAGATAAGGCGACCAAAACTGAACAGCATACTCCAAATGAGGTCTTACTAAACTCCTATATAAAGGCAGAAGAACTTTCTTAGATTTGTTTCAAATAGATCTATTGATAAACCCAAGCATTTTGTTGGCTTTGTTACTAGCAATACTGCACTGTTGACTAAACTTGAAATCCTGATTAATAAAGATACCCAGATCCATAACATTTTCTGCCTGATTTATGACTGAACCCTGTAAATGATATCTCATACGTTTATTTCCATGACCTAAGTGTAGCACTTGACATTTCCCTACATTAACTGCCATACCCCATTTATCTGCCCACTTAGTAATATGATCTAAATCCTCTTGCAGCTGTTTTACTTGTTCTTCATTTTCGACAATCCCCATAACTTTTACATCGTCAGCAAAACAATTCATGCTTCGAGAAATATTTTCATTGATGTCATTCATAAATATAATAAACAAAAGAGGCACTAGCACTGATCCCTGAGGAACCCCACTTAAAACATCACTCCAATTAGAATGATTTCCTCTCACAACTACTCTTTGCTTCCTACCAGTAAGCCAATTTCTAACCCAGAGTAAAGTTTTTCCTCCTATTCCTATATCAGCTAACTTGCTGAGAAGAGCAACATGCGGTACCTTGTCAAAAGCTTTTTAAAAATCAATATAAACAACATCCACACATTTTTTGTTATCTAAAGCTGAGGTAACCTTGTCGTAGAAATGCAATAAATTAGTAGTACAGGATTTACCTTTCCTGAAACCATACTGCAAACTAGTCCACAGACTATTAGTCTCTAAGAACTTCATGATCTTAATTTTGATCAAAGTTTCGAAAATATTACAAGTCACCGAAGTCAAACTTACAGGTCTATAATTCCCAGCAATAATTTTAGACCCCTTCTTGAAAAGTGGCGTTATGTTAGCCAGCTTCCAGTCCTCTGGCACCGTCCCCGACTTATAAGAAGCATTGAAAATATTCAAAATAACATCCACTTATTCCTCTGCACATTCAACTAACATTTTTGGATAAATATTATCTGGTCCCGGAGCTTTAGTTGCTTTAATCTTTTTCAAATGAAATAAAACCTCCTCCCTGGAAAATACAAAATCTTCAAGCTGTATAATAGCTTGTGTCTTGTTAGTGTCAACTGTTGAGATACAGTTATCGTTAAACACACTGGAAAAAAAAGTTATTTAGAACATTTGCAATATCCCTATCGTTTTGGATTAAATTTCCATACTCATCAACCAAAAGGCCAATTTGACTGTTTCGAGCTTTCCCAGAATTAGCGTAAGCAAAAAACCTCTTAGGGTTCCCATCAATGTCATCTCCCAGCCTTTGCTCCAATTCCCTTTTCTGAATCCGTACCAAATACTTAAAATTTCGCCTTGCCTTACCATACTGGAGTCTCTCCGCACTCTGACCAGTTTCTTTAAACTGACGAAAAGTGGCTTGCTTATAATTAAGAGCTTCTTTAGTCTCCCTGGAGAACCACATGGGCCAAATTTTGGTGCTAACACCTTTTCTCCTAAATGGAACATAGTCCCCAACCGTTTTAGCAAGTTTATCCTTAAAATCCGCCCACTGCTGATCTACGTCGCTATTTTTCAATCCTGACGAAAAAACCTCTTTCAAGCTCTGCCTAAGTGCAACAAAATCAGTGTTTCTGAAATTGGGCACCAACCTAAAATTATCATCTTTGCACGCTTCAAATTTAACCCGGAACCTAATGATGTTATGATCACTATCTCCAATATGCTCCCCTACACACAACCCTTGAACAAAACTACCTATGTCACAAAAAGCTAGATCCAAAATCGCCTCCTCTCGAGTTCCCTGAGTTACAACTTGATCTGAGAAACAGTCACCAAGTACTTTTAAAAATTCCTCTTCTTTGCCATTACCAGGATAAAAATTATTCCAATCAATACCCGGAAAATTAAAATCCCCCATTATGATAACGGATCCCTTACTGGACATGTCACTAATAATACGGTACATCTGTTCATCTTGTCCCTGGTTTGAATTAGGTGGCCTATAAATGTTTCCAAAGCTTTTTGCCCTTACTGCTAATCAACTCCAGCCAAACCATATCAATATCAGTAGGCTTATCATTTATGACCAATTCATTGCAAATAAAATTGTCTCTAACATAAAATAAAACCCCACCACCTCTTTTACCTACACTGCAAAAAATAAACTGTTGTTTTTACACTATAATACTGGCAGCTCACATTCCAAAGAAAAACTGTAAAATTTACAGTTCTAAACTGTCAAATTTGCAGTAATATACTGTCTTATAACAGACTTTTAGTGTGAAATTTACAGCGCTAAACTGTAAAATTAGCAGTAATATACTGTCTTTCAATGGAATTGCCCTGTGAAATTAACAATGATTAACTGTAAAATTAGCAGTAATATACTGTTTTTTAATGGAACTGTCCTGTAAAACTTACAGTGTCAAACTGTAAACCTAGCAGTAATCTACTGTTTAAGGAATGACTTGACTTGTAAATTTAACAGAGATAATATGTAAAATTAACAGTAATATACTGTTTTTTAACGGAATTGCCCTGCAAAATTAACAGTATCAAACTGTAAAGTTAGCAGTATTATGCTGGGAAATCAGCTAAATTGCACCACAAAAACAGCAGTAGCATACGGTTTTATAAATGATTTGTACAGTAAAATTAACAGCAGTAAACCATAAAATAAATAGTTATCAATTTTTATGCAAAACGTATTGTTGTCTCTTTTCATAGCCGAAATCACTGTTTTTACAGCTGAAGAACAATATAGAAAAGTAAAGCAATTGATTCTGTATGTACGTTGTAGAAATCAGCCTAAATACGAAATCTGTTCCTTTTCTAAAGTTTTTCAGCTACAAAAATAATGTTTTAGGCTATGAAAAGCGACAAGTAAATAAATATAAAAGCCTTTTACATAAAAATAGTTAACTACTGCTAAATCTGTTTTATTGATATTAATTTCATTGTACACAAAATAAATCAATCCCCCCCCCCCCCCAAATCTCTATATTTTATAAACACTTGTTAAAGAAGAAAAAGTGGCACATTTTCGTTTCTACAAAAACTTTAAGCTCTACTGCAAACTTAAAAATTTACAAATAGACGGAAATTGCAAAATATGGTCTGAAGCTTTTTTTTAAGAACAGTTATTGCCTTTTCATAAAACAAAACTTTTTGATAAATGAAGGTAGTAAAAATGAGGTTTTTTATATATAACTGAAAATACTACATCGTATCTTCACTAAAAGTACATTTTCACTTCCAGCATTATTGTGTTGCTAAAATGTGCAGCATAATGTGGGAAATGTTTTTCAGCATGCAATCCATTTATGCCTTTAAGTTTATTTTAACTTCATGCATGCAATTATGTGGATTTATTTCCTTTCGGGGAAAACAGATTATTTTCATGGTTTTCCTCTTTTTTTAATGTTATAAGTTGCACTTGGACCAATACTTTATTTGAGAAGTACTACCGACAAAATTTATTTCACACCATATGAGCAGTATTCAGTATTTAGAATGAACAAAATGGTTATTATTGTAAACTGATTATTATAGATTAGATAATTTATCCTATTAACCATTTAAAGTTTAAATACATGAAAACAATAAATATGTGACGGTTCAAATTTCCAAAGCTACTGAACAGAAACAATTTTTCACTCTTTATAATAAAATCTGTTACGTTTATGAGTACTTGTATTAAAAGTTAAAACTTTGTTTTACTACTCCAAAAATTATGTAACTTTATATTCTGTTATACTGTTTACATGAGAAAAAACGAAACATTCACATAATTGCAAATTGTCAAATTATTTTATTTCGTATACATTACCTATAAATATAGATTAGTCATTTTTACAGTTGAATGAAAAAATTCATTTAAAATCGAATGCTATTTTTTTCAAGATCAACATTTTTACATCACGAACTTGATTCTTCTTTGTGACATCTTTAACGACTTAGTTGCCATCATTAGAACTTATATTATGAAAGTATCTGTCAAAATAAAAATTGTTAGAATCTCATAAAACTTTTAGACACCAAAAAACATACATGGAAAAATCGAATTACGTAGGTATAAAAATACCCCCTAAAATGGCTAAAATTATGACTCTGAATGATCTGAAATTGCCTTGGGAGTTGCTTTTATTTTGATACCGCTCAACATATACCTAAATTGTAATTGAATCGTTTATTTCAGGAATCAGTTGAGCGCTAAATATGTTTTCAGAAAAAAAAAAAAAAAACTTTCTGGCAGTAATTTGCAAGCGTAACGGTGGTTATTAATGTCTAATTAAAGTAGACCTAATCTGGATACTTTACATAAGAACCCAAAAAAGAAGGAAAATAATATCTTACATTTTCTCTTCCATGTAAAGAAATGCACTTATACTGGTTTCGGAAATACAATTTAAAAATAAAAATACTTATAATTTTCGGTATTTTTGAAGGATTTTGTAATTACATATGAGAATGTTGATTAAGAATAATATTTATTTTTTTTCGATCACCTAACTGAAGTGATCGGGAGAATAACTCCTTTTATAAGTCAAGAATTCAAAAAAAAAAAAAAAAAAAAAACGGAAAGTTGTCCAAAATGGGAAAGCTAACATCTTTGCCTAAAGAAAAAAATAAAAATGTTTTAAGGATGATAAAACTTGAAACTTGTTTCTTCTTATAATAGGCTCCAGATTATCGGATTGCAATATGTTTACTTCAAAACAATAACTAGGATGAGGTAGAGAATTATTTTTTTAGAAAATGGAGCAAGGTCGACATTTAGGACAACCAATTGGGAAATATTTAGGTATTCATTTAAAACAATGAATACTGTATCTATCCTCTTTTAATCCCCCCCCCCCCCCGAGTTGCTATAGTAGCACTGAAAACCGTATATTGATGGTTTTTCTTTCTTTCTTTTTTTTGGTAATCCATATTCCTTTCCAACACTTGTTAACAGCTCGAGCTATGTTCAACTGATACCAGCTTCATCTTCTTTTTCTTTGACAGCTGCCCATTATTGAAATCTGAATATGAAACAAAGTGTGACGTGAAATAATTATTTAGAACTCTGTCTGTGCTTAATGTGAAATATTTTACTAAATTTTCAAAATATTTTTTTTCATGCATTTTATTCCATAATTGTGTTAAAACTTAATTTTTTAGAGCTTTTTTCTTAAGTAATAAGGAATCAAATAAAAGAGTCATTTGAGTTGAAATAAAATAATACCGTAAGAACGTTCTATCTTATATATCTCTTAATATTTAAGCATAATTTAAAATGTTTCATTTATATTCTATGTCTTTCAAAATGGGGAAGCCTCCCGCCCCGAACCCCGTTTTGAACAGCTATCGATGTCCCTATCTAAGCCACCAGCGACTTTTTTTTAAGGGGCACTTCTTTTGAGAGGATTTAGACAATTTATCTTTAAGTTTTTCAGAGTTTACCTGAAATCTGGAAGAAACAATTCTATATTCCTAAAATCAAGATGGATTAGTTAAAGTCAATTCAGTAAAAAATGAAAATCGGTCAGAAAAATTGAAAGTTTTTAACAAAATAATAAATCGTCAAACATGTCAAAAAAGAGTAAATCTGGTAGGGCCAGTTCTAATCATTGAGAAATTGTAAGTCCACATTTGGCCCGCCGTCTTTGTTGTAAACAATGCTACCCTTCTTGAAAATGCTTTGCCAGAAGACCGCACCACTTTTAACTGTAGATTTAAACATGCTCACATTTACAAAATAACTGCTTTTTATTTACATTACAATAAAAATAATCTATAACTTTGTTTGATAAGTGTCACACAAGTCTGAATATGCGAAGAAAGTTTCATACGCTGTAATACATCGTACTTTTAGCATGCTGTTTTGGTTCCTTCGATTTTAATAACATGTAAAAACAAAGAATCAGTGTTTCAAAATTTACTGGAAAATTTAAAAAAAATAATGAAAAAAATGTACGTCTAATTTAGCTCTAGCAACAGAAATTTCTATATTCCGGTGATTTTTTAAGTGATAATATTCAACTGCCCGTAAAATCTAATATTAATTTACAAATTAAAAAAATTCAGACTTAAATGAATTGTATGACCGATCACATTTCAATCAAAACAAAATAAAATTTAGTTTATCTTGTTCCAATACATAGTTCTTGATTGTAACATAGAACCTGACAACGGGCCACAAAAATCAGCTTCAGGGGCCCAATACGGCACGCAAAATGTAGGATAGGCTTCAGTGGCTAAGAACGCTCTAAAACTCAAAAGCATTGGTGAATTCAAATTACATCCGAAAACACAAAAATATAAATGAAAAGACATACTTAAAAACTTCCGTTTTCCGTTGCCGGCATTCATGTCACAAAGTGAATCATCGCAACATCATTCAGACTAGAGGCTTCTTTGAAATTCCAAACGGAACACTAATGCAAACTGCCATCTTGATAAAGACTGCCATTCAGTTCTGGTCACAAGTTACGTAGTTCTTTACATTTGCACACACTAAACTAAAAGAAATGATATTGCATTAGTGAATAAATTTAAATGAAGTAAATTCAGGCGGTTAGAATGAAATTTATAGTTTAAATTTTTCCGAAATACATAACCGCAACCATATAACCGGGAATAAATTCAAAATGAAATCAACTACAATTGTTTTTTTTTTTCCGTGCGCTGGAGTGACAGGAACAAAATATTCGCTAGCAAATACCCCCCTTCTTGGCAAGCCAGCACAAGCAAAAAATGAAATAATACAAGAAATGAATAAAAAATACATTATAGGCTATCCGATTGTGTGCACAAAATATAGCTTAAACATAATGGAATAATTGAAACATTTCAGAAAAAAAAAAAAAAAAAAAAAAACTCTAGAAAAATATGTCATTGCAATTCAAGCTTTACGTAAATTTTCCCTACAGAAAGGTTTTGTGAAACAATCAGCTAAATTATTTTTAGTTTCTCAACAAATTTTATTTCAAATTCATTTTTGTCAATCGAATTCCTTAGGAAATGGTACCCCACATTAATCTTAGTTCTGCAATTTTCTATTGCAGAACTAGAAAAATCGATCGCAACTAGATTGTCACAGTGCAGAGTACTATTAATCAATCTAAAATTCTGAACTCTTTTCGTGGCCAATTAATTCATTTAAAATTTTTTTTGATCCACATAACTTCCTTAGATTGTTCACTAATTGAAATATACTCCGCTTCCATCGTTGACAGTGCTACGCATTTTTGTTTGAATGTACACCATATTATTCGTACCCTATCCAAAAACACTACAAGCGCCCCCCCCCTCCCCGGCATTGGAATCCGGTCGTCGTGATTTGAGGCGTAATCTGTATCAGAATAACAATGATTTATTCAATTTACAGACAAAATTTAGATTTCAGGGATCGTCAAACCCTTCGGCTGTCTCACAAATCTCCTCCTTTAAATCCGCATATAGATACGCATTGCAAACATCTGCTTGGAAATGGACTCAATGTAGCTTATACACAAAAATTGAAAAGAAAGCCTCAACCAAAGGAAAAGAAATTACTGGAGAGAACACTTGAGAAAAGTATCCCCCCCCACATAGCTGGTTGTTACCTAAAATTACCAGTCCTTGAAGCGCATTATTTCGTTCTTCTCATCTGTTCTGTTGCGTTTTGCCAATCTTCACTTTCTGGCGTTCTCAAACTTTGTTTCAAATTTGAAGGAATTACATCTTCGGAAATGTTAGCTTCTAGCTTACTTGAATTATCCCCCCTATCTTCATCAGAATCTGATATTTTTCTTGAATTATCATCACAAGTGCAATCAAAATATTTTGGGTCATATTCAATGTTATTTTCAGAACCATAAACCTCGACTTCGCGATTCGGACTTTAGAACCGTCATGTCAATATATACTTTGCCTGGGTATTTCTTTAACCCATTTAATTCTCACAACATGCTATTTTATGATTTTCAGGATATTCATCTTCTACTTCAGATTTACTCAGAAGTGAAATAAAACTGTATATCTCTGTTTCCTGTTCCTGTTTTTTTTTCCCCGTCCAGAATTTATTTTCATCGAATTAAACATTCAGAGTTTCTGTCACTTCGCTATTTTCGGGATCCCAAATTCTATAACCTTTCGTATGAAACGCATATCCTACCATGACTACCTGTTTAGCTTTCATATCCAATTTTTTTATTTTCTGTTTTGGAATTCCAATATACGAAATACAGCCAAAAAACACGGGAGTGTTTAATAGATGGCTTTCTTCCCTCAAATAGCTCAAAAAAGGTTTTGGTTTTTCTTTTTAAAACTGCTCTAGTCCGTAAGTGGTGGAAGCAACTAGCTGCTTCGGCTCAAAACTGCTTATGCAAACCCGATTTATTTAAAAGTGTCCTAATTCCATTCATTAATGTTGAGTTATAGTGTTCTATGATGCTACTTTGTTAACTGGAGGATTTGTTGGTTTTTTCGATTCTTATACTTTGATCGCTAAGGTAAATTTCAAACCGGGAGTTCAGAATTTCCTTTCCGTAATCGGATCTTTCCCGCAAATCTCTCTGTTCTTTTTTTGAAACCTGACAAAATATTCAAAAACCTCACTTTTTTGAAAATTTGTTTATTATTGTGAAAATAATCCCCCTCCCCCTAAAGAACTCAACTGCTAACGAACTCATCGCATTTAAATGCAAAAGATCTTACCCGGCTTTGGCTTGAATCTCCGTTACAGGTTTAAACGAAATTCCCCGATTTTTCCATTTTACACGGATAACACTCTGACATATTTTTACTTTTTATATGCAGTGAAAGACAGTGAAGTACAGAATCACACTTTTCAGTATATATAATATACTTTTTTTTTCTTCAGCATAAACACGTTGACGCCAAACTTTAAGACTCAAAGGGTTCTTAAAGTTAAAATGTAAGGAAACTGACGAGTTCAAGGTTACAAGAGTTTCAAATTCTACTGCAGTTCTCGAGAATCTACTTTTCTGAATGAGCATGTCCTTCATGCTCATTCAGAAAAGTAGAGGATGTCAATATATGACAAACAATGCAAAATAATGTAAATTTTCTACTTTAAATTAAAAAACTGTAATTTTGACGAGAACGCAACACTGCCAGATCAGAAATGAAAAGCTGAAAATTATAAAATATAGCCAGGCACGGCCTGAACTTAAATATATTGGAAGGCGTATAATCTCAATTTGTCGAATGGAACTTACATACTTGCCGATTAATAAAATACTGGTGCATGCACACATTAAGTACGCACAGTTAAGTACAATATCTAATAAATTTTGGACATTCGAGAATTCAAAAATTGCAACATTACAATTGTCCCCAAATTTGCCGAATCGCCAGACAAAATTTTCCCAATATGGCAATTTTAGGGAGGTCATAGAGACTTCCCGTGACATCCCATCAAGTGCCTTTGAATATAGTTTCTAAAATTATTTTTAGGTTCACAAGTTTCAATGGTACTAGTGCATTTTTCCTGAAGTAAAACTTTAATTTCCTACTGACGCAAATATAAAACTTTTTAAACACAAGGGTTTCGTGTTTGTATCTAAAAATGCTTATTTTTATTATTATTATTTTTTTTTTTTTTTTTTTTTTGAGTGCTTCATTGATGATTTTTTAATTATTGTTATTTTAGTTTTGTTCGATAAGTATGAATGCTGGCTCGAGATTTCAGAGAATTTCGAGTCGTTCAGACATCAGAGTATTGTATTTCCAGAGGGGCAAATTCTTCAACAAAAAATATCAGTAAACTTGATACTGTTTGCATGTCTTTCGGTTACGTTGTTATTTTATTTATTTACATTTTATTCATCGAATTATGTACAGGATATAAAAGTTACTTACGCTATAGCGTAAAGTTTATCAATAAAATATTTAAATGCAAACTGTTAAAGAATTTAAAACTGAACATAAGAAAGAAAAAGAAAAAAAGAAGAAAGAAATCAATCGCGATACGCTAAAAATTTACTAGAAAACATAAGAATTTAAATTTTAAGTACTCACATCCTGTATAACACAAAATATAATCGTAAACAAAGTCTAATGTTCTAATAACTTTAAATACGATCAAGAAAGGAATTGATTTATTTTTAAATCAAATTTGAATTTCAGAAAATGTTTAAAAACTATCATCGTGCAGTAAAATATTCAGGATCACAACAACTACCCGGACTTTTGCTACAAAGCAATCGCTACAACTTAGCAACTAAAAGAAACTGCAAAGTCAACATCAAAGAATATCGGAATACGAATTATGATTTCAAATTACACACTATTATTTTACATACATTATCGATGATAAAGAAAACTACATTTTGAGGAAAAGGGAATGAATAATATAACTATTACTTACCTTTAACTTGAATTACAGCTGATCAGTCCTGTCTCAGCACACCCTCGAAAAATTACTAACATGGCTATCGATACCTCGAATTCATTCGTTTATCTTCCCGTATGAAAGGAAACACCTTTTGCGCATCGTTTTGCGCAATTTAAAACAGTTTTACAGTTTTTCTCTGTTATTTAGCAAAGCAGTATTAAACTGTAGGAAAATACAGTATATTACTTTAAGAACAACAATTATTTTTTGCAGTGTACTCTATCCTGTCTGAACAAATTATACCCAGCAATATGTAATAACTCTGCATCAGATTCGGTAGCCCATGTCTCTGTAATTCCAATAATATCCAACTTCTCATCCATAACTATGCTTTTCAATTCATCCATCTTGTTCCTAATACTGCGAGCATTGGTATAGAAAACTTTAAGCATGCCTAAGTTGCTTTTATTTAACACCCTGAAATTTCCTAAATTACAATTGTTAACATTACTACTCTTGTTCGTCATTTTATTTCCATTTCTAGCAATACCCAAAAAAATTTCATTCTCTCGATACCTGATGCTTGAACCATGCCCCCCATTCTAACTTAGTTTTTTGACTCCGAAGCCCTTAAAATTAATCCACTAACCATTTTGACCCCTGTAGAGCTCAGATGCAGGCCATCCCTAGCAATCCAATCCCGTTTACAATGACTCCATACATCAATGAACCTGATACTGCGCTTTTCGCAAATTGACTTCAGTAGCAAGTTCATACACCTCGCACGTTGATTTAGCCAGCTCCTATGCACTCCATACCTGGGAAGCAAACCAACAACTTGGACATTCGTCGAAAAGCTGGTTGCTTTATCCAACAGGGATTCCCATTCCCTAGAAAACTCCTCATTTTTACTGTGGCCTACATCATTTGTTCCCACCCACAAAGTAACCGTGTCCTCCTTATTCAAAACTCCCTTCTTTTCAGCAACCATATTAACGTCTTTTACCCGAGCCCCTGGTAAACAACACCTAGCCACCTTACGCTTTACTCTCCCAACTGTGTTACCCACCTCCCTTACCATAGAGTCCCCCAAAATTACACCCTTAGTTTCCCAATCTAACTCCTCATTTGAAACTTCACCCTGAATCTCTGGAACATTTATACCCTCTACAACTGGCCTACACCCTAATGCTAACTGGGCTTCCAAAACTAGCATCTTAAGTCTTAAGTCTGAGAGTTCAGCACATTTAGTGCAAATATAATCCTCCTCAAAAACAGACTCATTTTCCCCCTTATACAGGCAGAACATATGACATAAATCACAAGAGATCCACCTGTCCCCCTTCCCACTCTTTACCTCTTTCATAATGCATATAACACCCATTTCTACTCAGTGAATATGTTCCAAAAAGGCAAAACAGAAAGATAAAAATGCAAAAAAAAAAAAGCACAGAATAAATACTAAAAACAGCAGTAAATAAACAGAGTTGCTACACCCAATAAAGCACACAAGATCAAAAACCAGGAGATCACCACATGTTAGGCTTAGCTCCAAAAATTGCAAAAACACTTCAAGAATACAATAACAGCAAAAATGAGCCCCCAAAACACAATAAAACTAAATTACATGATAAAGTGAAGTAAAAAAACTTCAAACTAGACAGTAATAATGAAAAATTATAGTAAGAAAACACTTATCAAATTAGCAGCAATAACACTCCCTGCATCACAGGCGCCCTCTAGTGGCCAAAATACAAATAATACAAATATCCATATACAAATAGACAAATACATATACTAGCACAGGGCTGTACCAACTGCAAAGAGCCCACGGGCCAGAATTCCGGTCACTGATCACCTGGCGGGTCGCAATTTGAAAAAGTTGAACAGTAACCTCTTACTTCTTATACAATAGCAGTTAATAGTTGAATTATTAATTATAAACACATTATTTATGAAACACATAAGGATTATAAAGCAGTTCGCTTACATTTTAATGGGAAAACTGAGGTTCATCCGCCTTCTTTACAAGGACAGGATTGTCAACATTGATGAATAAGAAGTTGGCGGGCCGCATGCGGCCCGCTGGCCGCCTGTTGGACAGCCCTGTACTAGCATATACAATTTTTGGAACTTCGAAAGTGGTTTTTTTGCTACAAGTCACTCATATGAATAAATAGTTAACAGTTGCAAGTTTTTGTTTTCAGTTTAAAAACTAAAATAATATTACAAACAGAAAAAAATTAAAAAATCAAAGCAATAGCATATTGTCGCGAAAAAGACATTTTTTTTTTGCTTTCAAAAATAGTGCAGTTTTTATGAAGTTGCGTTTAAAACTTCAAACAGTCAAGTTTGCTAAGATAGTTAAAAACTAAAAAATAAATGCAGTTTCAAAAAAAGTTAAAACGAAGTATTTTCAGTACCGCCCTAAAGCCAGGGGTAAGGCAGAAATATATAAAAATACACCGCCAGCATTCCATCCAAGGACTAAACTTTTGTGCGTATTAGCACTTATCAGCCCGGAATAGGAAGTGACTGAACTGGAGGTGGAAAAACTTTTAAGGAAACCAAGCACGAAACTGCAGTCCTCGGATGAAATGACTGAGCTGGCGGTGTATTTCATGTATAAAACGAAGCATTCATCAAAAAAGTGCAGTTATTTTAAAACATAAGCAAAAATTTCTTTTTGTCTGCAGATTTTGTCAAAGTCATTTTTCAGCTGGGAGTAAGCCAATTTCCAACTCATAAAAAATATTTATAGAATTTTTCAAAGGTATTATGCAGTCTATATTCTGCAATACTAAAACCAGGTATGTTTTACTCCAAATGACATAATCCATTGTCATGTTTATTTCAATTTTAGTTATTTTATATTTATTTCAAGTTTAGTTAGAAACAAAAATTTTCGATCGAAAAGTCACTCCTTGTGGCTTGTCACATTTCTGCCTCGAACCCTTCAATTGTTTTGCTTTAAGATCATTACTTTTAAGTACTTAGAAAAATCAGTATCAGTATTTGAACGTTCAAGTTATCTGATGTCAAAGCTGTATAAAGGGCCTTGAAAAAGTTGTTTTGCAAATTGTTTCATGACTGCGATGTTAAAGTTGATAGTGCTAAAAATTTCATTTTCGCACATGATTTGATGTGCTTTTCGGTCAATTAATTTTACTTTCTTTGTATATGCACGTACAATACAAGAGTTAAATAACGTGATAGTGAGCTCCTGGCTTTTATTTTTTTATTCGAAAATTCTCATTCGGATGTTGTGTGTCACACATTTTATTTACTTATTTATTTTTTACATGATAGAGATCAGAAAATTCCCCAGTGTGGGAAAAGTTTCAGTTTTATCCCCCTTAAACTTGAGTTCAAGAGATTTGCAATCCAACACTCAATTCGGATAAAAATTAAAAAAAAAAACTCTTTATCTCGCAAGATGTGACAAAATTTAATTGAAATTGTGTTTATGGTGACAATACTGCATGGTTTGGCTATATTCCTTAGATATTAAAATAACACATTATTTCTGAATTTCTTAGTAACTGATTGAAGCTTTTCCAGTTTAGTCCACGCCCCAAATGGAGGCTGTTCTCGGGGTTTACCAATTGTTTTCCACACATTATTTATTTTCCCTGTTGCGTTTATATTTTTATTCAACTTCTTTTTCTTTATCTTTACTAATAATAAAGCTGAAGCCTCTGGATGTCTGATTTTCATGACATTTGACACAGAATTAGTTTGTGGCATAGGGGTGAGCACATCGATGCGATTTTTCAAGAATTCGATTTTGTTCTTTTTCTATTCCAATTTCAAGAAGATTTTACCGAGCAAATTATCCTAACGTGGACGAATAAATTACCAAATTATCATGATGTGGAACCGTAACATGGGCGAGCAAATGAACATAGTAAATTGGCGAGAAATTCATTATCCATTATTTGTAAATATATAGGCGAACCAAATGACCATTAAATTTTCTACTACTGGCAAAGCTCTGCGGGTGCCGCTAGTTTTAAATAAAATCAGTTACACGTTGGCATTAATTGTCCTATAATCCAGTAGTTAACACTGTCTATTCTGTTCTGCTAATTGGTCCACTATGACGGAATTTCTGCCTATGTTACAAGATGATTGAATATTAATGAAATGAAACAGTTTTTTTTTGTATCATAGTTGGTGGGAAAAAAACTGTTTAAAGCTATTAATTTAGATATGGGTTGCGTGTTAGTTACGTTATATGGGTTATTTGATTGTGTAATTTTATGAATAATTAAATGAATATATTTAGTTCCTTCAAACAATATCTGATTAACGATGTTAATTGCAGATAAGATTAATTACAGTTTTGTTATTCTTGACAGCCCGAACTACTGCATGATTTGTGCTGAGGAAATTGTCTTGGATGCACTACACTTAATTCTGTGCCCAGACTTGTCTAGGAAACTCTTGTTAGCACGCGATGAGAATGAGATTTGATGAGGACAGATGAACATTATAGCCTAACTGATTATTTCTATGACTGACTTTTGTTTAGCTCCAAAAGTTTTACATGCCATTATATTTTGTTTGTTTTCTTTTGTTATGTTTTGATATTGTACAACTGCCTATAGATATATGTCTGAAAGCCGTTGCTTTCCTTTTGAAACTAATCTGATTAAGGGAAATGTTGGATGAACCAAAACAAAAAAAATGAGAGCTACCTAGGGTAAACTGACTGAATCTCAAACAACAACGAAAAAATCGCGTAAAACATCCACTTTCATGCTGCCCTTTGGGTAGGCTGCGCAGAACCATACAAAACCTTTTAAACTTCCGTCAAAAAAAGAAAAAAAAAACTTTAAAGCAGAAACTGCATAGAATTATTAAGAATGGTTAAAGTTTGTAAAATAATTGTATTTTCTATGGTCCATTACAACCAACCTAAATGACGAGTTGAAACCGGCCATTTCACGATTTTTTTTTTTTTTTTTTTTTTGCTAATAGTATATTAGGACATTACGTATCTAGTAATGTATCAAATCAGTTCGCTTTACAAGTGCAATAATTATTCTTGCATTTGAAAACAAATGATCGCCAAATACCATAAATTCGTGTTTAAAATTAAGCTAACATTGTTTTTAAAAAAAGTTTTCTTTTTTTTAAACACGTGATGTAGTTTCTGCAATAACTTTCTCTTCTGTTTGTGAGATTAACCCAGAACACCGCAGAAAGCATTACACAAAGCTAACGTTGACCCAGTGAGAAAAACTCTTCTCAAATCTGTCGATATGCACAAATGATCGTTTGGTCATCCTTGAGTGGTTGACGGGGAAAATAGTAATTGTGCGTGAACTCTTGCAGAAAAAAAAGAGTTTCGTCACGATGTTACGTACTAGTGTCGGAAAGTAGGTCCCTAGTGATGATCAAAGCTGATAGGCATTATAACTGATTTAAAAATATATTGTTCCGAATCTTCCATCTTCTTGCAAATCCAAACTGTGTATAAGTCTCAGAAAATGTTTTCAACTCCAATTGTCTTCGATATAAGTTATTCAAAAATCAAAATAAAGATTTCTACGAAAGCTTAAAAATGAAAAAAAAAATTCATCTTTATTTTCAATCTCATTTTGTCTTCTTAATGAATAATCAATTTATTTTCTTGTTGAATTTCAAATGAAATCCAAATACGCAAATGAAATCCGATACGTTAATCTTAAAAACGCATTTCATAACTGCCCGAAGTCTAAGTGTTTCAGAGTACACTGAAAACTGCATAGGTGAAATGCCCAGTAAGTAATTTATTTCAAGGAAATGTGCAATTTTATGTACACAGTCCAGTCACATTAATGTGACCATCTGTCAAAAGCCAGAATAACCACCTTTCGCAGAGCGGACTGCTTCGAGACGTGCAGGAATAGAGTCACTTAGGTCCCTGAAGGTGTTCTCTGGGATGTTGAGCCATGCCGACTCTATTGCCGTTGTCCAGCTGCGCTAGATTACGCGGTTGAGGATCCATGGTGCGAACAACTCGATCGAGATGGTCCCACAGATGCTCGATTGGGTCAGGTGAGTTTGCTGGCCAGGTGAGGACGGTAAACTCATCCTGGCGCTCTTCGAACCACGCACGTACACTGGCAGCTGTATGGCACCTCGCATTGTCCTGCTGGAAGATGCCATCATCCTGAGGAAAAACAATGCGCATGTAGGGGTGGACATGGTCCGCAAGGACAGATGCGTACTTGTATTGATCCACCGTGCCTTCCACAATGATCAGTGAGCTCAGAGAATGCCAGGAAAACATTCCCTAGACCATAATGCTCCCGCCTCCAGCTTGGACCGTTCCGGCAATGGTTGCAGGGTGGTTCCTTTTAGAGGTTTCACGCCTTATACGCCAACGTCTATCTGTCCGATGGAGCATAAAACGCAATTCATCTGAAAACGCTACTTGTCGCCACTCAGTGGACGTCTAGCTGCTGTACTGGCGTGCAAATTCTATCCTTCGTCGTCGATGAAGAGCAATCAGCATAGGTGCACGAACCAAGCGTCTGCTTCGGAGGCCCAGACGTACCAAAGTTCGCTGAATAGTAGTTTGGGAGACACTTTTAGTAGCCCCTTGGTTCATTTTGGTGGTCAGTTGCTCAATGGTAGCCCGACTATCTGCCCGAACGCATCTCCGCAACCGTCTTCGCCTCTGTCATCTATGGCCCGTGGTGCACCACATTTGCCACGTCGCTGATTTTGGACAGTCCCATTTTGCCATGCACGGTACACTTTTACCACGGCGGCACACGAGCAGTTCACAAACTCAGCCGTTTCGGAAATGCTTCCACCCTTGGCCCGCAAGCCAATGATCATGTCCTTTTGGACGTCGGATAAATCGCTTCGTTTCTGCATTACGCCAACGATTGAAATGTTTTCCGAAGCCCTCACACACCCTTTATATACGCTCAACTGCACTGTGCTGCCACCTGCCTTCTGTGATTGGTTATTTAACTCTGACGTGGAAAGTACGTGGTGGTCACATTAATGTGACTGGACTGTGTAGTATTAGGCAATAAAATTTAAAATTTTATCTGTAGAACTTACTAAAAATACATATTCTATGACAAAATGGTAAGCGTCAGATACTCAGCTTTAAATACAGTAAAACCCTTCTTAACGGACACTCCTCAAATGCGGTACCCCTCTTATATGGACAATTTTTAATTCACCGATTACGAGGCAAATAACATTATTAAACCCCTGTCCTGCGAACACCCCTCTGTTGAGGACAAAAAAATTCGCCCCGCTAGTGTCCGCATTAGAGAGGTTTTACTGTATATTGGTTGTCTTATTTTCTTCGCCTCACGAAAGGATATTTTAAAAGAACGATCAATTAGTGATGATGTTGTTGTAACTTTTAAACTTTTCAGCAGTTATTTTAAATTGAGTCTAACTATTCTATCAGATTGATTGCAGGGAGCTTATTACATGTATGGTTCATTCTAAATAATATTGTACTAGCAGTACCCGCACAACAATGCCCGTGCTAAAGACGTTAAAGAAAGTTCGTTTAATAACGAAATTCCACACCCCCACCCACCCTCCCCCCTTCTGATGAGAAATGATAATTTTTCTTCAACTAAAATGTGTACACACCTTTTCAAAAAACCTATTAAAGTCTCTTTGTAATTTAAAACTATTCGCCAAAGAACATAAAAAGATTAACAGCAGCTTTAAAACTCAAAATAATCCTTCAACTATATAGTTCATAGCATAACGCGCCAAGCTACCACGATACCGTAACCCTGCCCTTTAGCGAGTGAAGCGGTTTTTTTCCGCAATTTAAAATGTTTCGCCAAATAAACAATACTATAATGAAAAAGTTATAAAGAACTATCACAACTGAATAATACGTCGAATTAAGTTTATTAGTTGAAGATAGTTACTGATCCAAATCTAAGAACAAAAACAAACCTTGAAGAAATAAAGAAAAAAAAACCTAATAAAAAAATCCTACAAAATCAATTTTGTACCTGAATACGAAGAAAAAACCGCATTCGAAAATCAGTTCGCTGACCACAACAGCCACACAATAGCGCCACGCGTCTGAACCTGAGCAGGGTCTGAGCCTTACCCGCCATCTATTAGGAATTCATAGAACTAAACTGATCCCACCATCTATTGGGAATTCATAGAACTAAAATTACCCCGCCATCTATTAGGAATTCATAGAACTAAACAATTAATTAAACATTTAATTTGCAATTATTTCGGTCAATCTATTTTTTAAAAATACAACCTATAGCCTTCCTAAATAAATGGACTATTCAACACAAAAAGAATTTCTCAATTCGAACCTGTAGTTCTCGAGATTAGCGCGTTAAAACAAACAAACTCTACAGCTTTATATTATTAGTATAGATAAGAACTCAAGTAAGACGGAGAAAAAAAGATTAGGTTGAACATGTATCCTTCATTTAAAATCACTTAATCTTAACTTATCAGGTAGATATCACTTAAAAACAAATTTCACTAATAATGTACTGCTTAAACGTAAACGGGATTAAATACAGCTGATTGAATAATTATAAGATTACATTCTTATAATATCTGACAAATTCTTAACACTATTTTTTGCAGCCACAGATTTTAATTTATTCCAGTAGAATAGTTTATGTTCCAAAAACACTTTTGAAGCGTATTAATAAAAAGTAGCAACTTAAAACTGGAAGTATTTCGTATGCAATGAATTATTATAGATAAAACTTATTTATTTATTTTATTTTTTATTTATTTATTTACTTATTTATTTTTTGTAGTTTTTTAAGAAAGTAGTATTTTTTCTGAACTGTCTTTGACTGTAATAATGTCTCATTAAACAATTTATGTAGTTTAGGAACTATTCAGATGCTATCTTCACTATATTCCTGAAGTATAAAACATTGGAAAATGTCCCACCTTCCCTAATGATATTGAGTAAACTGAGAAGTCAAATATGCTAAAAATTCTTGGTGAACCAACTTCTGATTATACTATACCATCACAAATTTGTATTTTTTTTTAAGTTTAAGTCTGTTTTTTTTTTAAAACTAGGTGTGTTGAGCATTAAAAAAAATATACGGTTGTGTATAATGTTTTTTTTTTTTTTTTTGGACCAAGGTTTTTCAATAAATAAATAAATAAATAAATAAATAAAATAATTATAATAACATCTATTGAGTTTAACTATGGCCACTTTACCGCACCCCAGTTCTTAAGCACAAATAAATAAATAAATAAATAAATAAAATGTAATAATGCAACACAAAACAAACTTTGTATTCCTGAAATTCAATGCATTCCTTCCGTTCTGAGCATTCCGAATAGCTCAGTTGGTTAGAGTGTAAGGGTAAAAACGTGATGATCATGGGTTCGATCAGGGCAAGATCCGAGCAGGTTTTGTAGTCTTTCAATTATTTTTTCCCTCGAGTTAATTATCATCCAACTTTCCAAGGATAAACAATTTCAACTTTTTCCAGGATTCTGAAACACAGTTGTACTGTTGCATTAAAATCAGAAAAAATGACTTTTATTTTAGCATGGTGAATCACAGTATGATATAGAATATTTCCTAAGGGTGTTTGTGGAGATTTTTTTAAATTTTTTAATGTGTTTCCCCTTAATATTTCATAAAACTACAAAAGTAAAGCATAATTTTATTTTATCTTTCACCTCTTCCGGCAAAATAATAAACAAACAATACCCATTGTGGCTGTTTTCGAAACAAATACCTTAAAAAATCAGATTTTTGAATTTGCTCTGTCAAGCGCGAATGCTTCGCACGGTTCAACTAATAGCCCATAACACGTAATAGTGGAATTGAAATGATTTTAAGAGACAAATAATTAGATTTATTGTTCGTAAAGGCTTTTGAACACTTCTTATTAAAACAAGACTGGTACAACGTTATACGTGATCTGAAGTTTTTGTTCATTCTACATAATCGCATAATTAAACTTTCTTCATTGCACTTGCATTGTAAATGCTCAAAAAATACCAAATGACGAAAACCTTGAAAACATTTATGCAATACGTCATTTACTCCCCTACTCGAGTCCATAGTACTTAACATTTCAGTTAAAAGTCCTCGTAGGGCACAAATAATTTATTTGATTGTCCTCAAATGCTTTTGAACATGTTTGCTAAGAGGCTGCACACAAGAACGCTAAAGGCTTTTTGGAATAAAAAAACGAAAGCAAAAAAGCAAAACAGCTTCCGCTATAAAACATTAGGCTGAAAACTTTCTCTAATCAGGCTTATGTCTTTCACTACGGCTTCCTGAGCTCAGTTAATTTCTAACCTCCCTCATTCACCAAATTCTTGAAGAAGTAACGTTAAACTATACTAACGAAAGAACCTATCTACGCGTTTCACAATTTCTGTTGTTTTCGGTGGATTTTTTCCCTCAACTTGCTCTATTATTCAATGCTTCTGCTTTTTACTAAAACGCTTTCAGGCATTTTTCTTCGGGTTTTACTGCAGCCCTATAAGCCCCGCGTGCGGACGCAGAGAGATAGGCCTATCAAAAATGCGTAACCGCTGAGCTGCTGGTTTTATTAGCAAAGTCGGGAGGTTCTTTTGTTCTTGATTCCAGAAATGGGGTTTAAAAAGCTGTCCCCTTTTCATTGGAGGAATAAGTTATGAATACCTCATGATTGCAGGATAAACTGTCCAGCCATTAATTTTTACGGACTTGTGCTGCGCTTTAGGTAATGGAAAATAAAAGCATCGAGGAAAATACTTACGAAACTTTAAAAGCGTTTATTCGGGGAGAATACCTGGTTTTTATCTTAAGTGCGTAACTCCTTTGCGCTTAGGTAAATAATGGCGGGCGACCTATCGTGAAACTGCTGTCCAGTTTGCCACATGTGAGGTATTGATGTCTAAAATCTATTGTGGTTTCAGTTCTTATACTATAAGACCTATCGCTCAAATTACATTCACCAGTTTCGTTTAATTTTACGTTTGTAAAATTTAAAGCAGAAGTGAACCAAGCACTTTATTTTTAGGAATTCAGGGGTACCTAGACTTTAACAATACAGTTTCTAAAGTTATTAGAGAACTGCGGTAGCAAACGTGATGCGGTGCTGGCATGTCTCGTTTTTATTATAAATTACGAACTGATTTATTTCCAGAATTAAAAATAATTATTTTACGATTGTATTCTGGGCCATTCCAGCGTTACGAGTGTGACTTTTTGACACCAGTTCGTTGCAAATAACAATAAAAACCAATATGATATTTTAAAAATAATTCTTAGATGTTTCTACCCGATTAACAGAAGATATGTAAACGGTTTTGCGTGGCAGTTTTATTTTCGTAGGACAATTCTAAATTTTTTTTAAATAGAATTTTAAATACAGCTTAACGTGTGTGACTCAGAAAATCTGTAAATTAGCCATAGCCTTTAGTATTTTGTAATTTCCTGTAAAGTTTTAAAAGGTAGAGCAACAGTATTTTTTGTGCATATGTCTAAGTATAATGAGTACGTATTCCACAAATATTTTTTTTCTACAGCTCATGCAATAGCAACAAAAACTATTTTATTAGCTTTACGTGTGTGACCGCGTGCAACATTTGAAGGGGATTTATAATCGATCGGAAAAAAGTTCTGGTGGAATCAACCATTTATCATCTAATTTGGAAATTTTTGTCAGGTAAAAATCTCAAATGTTTTAACTTCAAAAAAAATTCTTAAAAACCATCTTTTTTGTCCGTAGGTACAACACCCCGTTCACCCCGCGGACAGATGCCTTTGTACCCCATGGACATGCAAAAAAATAATATATAAATAGGTCTGAGGAACTCAATTATATTCAATATATTTTCATTAGCCATTTTATATTGAAATACTTCAAACATCAATTGAAAATAACATTAAATAAACTATCTAACAGAAATTAAACTTTTAAAATGAATCGAAGGTTTTTTCCCTTTTTTTAAATTTTCCTTAATTGTTAACATGAGTGAACTCTTTATAAAAGTTTTTATTCTTAAGAGAGTTAATGATGTTATGAATAAAATTAATATGTTTTTAAGCAAAAAAGTAACTAGATTCAAGATATTATGGCTCTCTATGGATCTACATAATAACCTCAATTTATATGCAAATTGAAACCTTTAACCAAAATTAACCCATTACAAAAAAAAAAAACTCAGTTTAGATTAAACCAACAAAAATTTAGAAAAGTCGACTTCAAATGAAAACAGGTGGGATTGACATTTCTGTAGATCCTACAACAGGTGGCGGTTACTTCAACACTATATCTTCAAGCCCTACTTCAAATTCACCATCACTGTTGAAAGCAAATTTCTGACGTTGATGACAAGGCACCATTTTGAGGTACTTCACATTGTAAGAAGACTCACGTGTGACCCAAGGAGACTAAAAATTGCCGTCCGTGGGCACATATGGTTATGTGTCCTTGGGTACAAAAGTATGCCATTTTGGTTTTGCAAGGCAGTCACATCGACAGGACCACAGTTTTACAACAGTTAAAATTATAAACAAAACCTTCAAACTAAAATGAATAATACAATCCAAGACGGACGAAAAAAAAAAAGAAATTGCTCATGTTTTTTTCTACTTAGATCCTATTAAAACCGAAAAAATGGGCTAGAATCTTAAATGTTTGTTTGATTTCGTTGAAACTTCCTGGGGTACTGAAGAGGGCTGTGTCACACACGTTGAAGCCCAATTAGGATCTCTCTTGACGATACACGGAATTTCCCGACCAACTTCCGTAAGTACAACCGTCCGTGGGTACAGCAGCTTCCCCTACTAAATAATGAAAGCAAACTGTGCAAAATGCATAAAGTTCAAAGTCAACAGTATTTTCGAAACTTCATTTATTCGTCATATTTTCGTAATTAGTCGAGTAGGATAATTTTACAGGTAGTAAGCAGTGGTATACTTGAAGAAAAGCGTTTTGGATTACATACTTACAATAGAAACGTTGAATTTAACGTTTTACGTCGTACTTGATTTTCAGTGGAAATCAAATAAACAAGCTACCACAATAAAACTAAAGTAAAGAAGATGACAAATATTCAAAAAAAAAAAAAAAAGAAGAAGAAGAAAGAAAAAAAGAAGATCCTGCGATTTATTTTCATACGGTAGTGCAAGTCATTATGTGTACTTTGATTTATGTAACACTTACTACCGATAATTATAATTTTCAGAAGTGCATAAAATTGGAAAACTTTATGTTTCTCTTAGTTATTTTTCAGAAAGTCTTTTTTCATACATTAGGTGTAAGGATAATGTCACCCTGAATGCACAAAATTTTTATTCCTCCAGTTCTAATACTCTTATATAAAAAAGCTCTAGAATGTGTGATTTTATTACTCGGAGAGTAATACTCAGGTTATTCATTACTCAGTGTATTCTTGCAGAGTTACTCGTAAAGACAAAGATTTTTAGCTACATTGTGTTTTATGCATTTAATTAATGCAAATTTTTCACCTGACTTGTAAAGTCGCACAAACAGGGCCGATCCTAGGGTGTTGGCCGCCCGTGTGCAAAGAGCTAATGTGCCGCCCCTGAAGAGCAATTTGCATGTTTTGACTATAAGGATGAATTCATGTAAAAAATTTAAAAAAAACCTCCTTAGGTAAAGGTTATATTTTTGAAGAAAGTAATAGGTACAAAAAATTTACTAATTGTAAAAACGCATTTTATAGTCTGTCTTTGGTGACATCAGAGAAAAGACGGAGGAAGGAGAACCGGGGGGGGGGATCGCCCCCAGAAAATATTCGAAATTGGCGTATGAAAAATAACTAAAATTAAAAGAATCTTTGTTTGTGTTTTGTTGCAAGGACAAAAGAGTCGGGAACATTCAAGGTCCATGAAGAAATTTTTAATATTGACGTCAAAAATTGCAATTTTAGGAAATTTTTCGAGACTTGGGGGGAAAGTAATGTTGAAGTTCTTATCTAAAATTCTTTAAAAGTTGATGTTAAATTGCAGCTATTTTTTGTGACCTTAGTTTAGAAAGGATTGGCGCTCTTCCAGAAAATTTTTTGAAACGGAAGTTTTAAACAAGCAATTTTGGGTTATCTTTGTTGACGTTGCTGAAGGGAGGG
Source organism: Uloborus diversus (assembly GCF_026930045.1). Taxonomy (NCBI): domain Eukaryota; kingdom Metazoa; phylum Arthropoda; class Arachnida; order Araneae; family Uloboridae; genus Uloborus; species Uloborus diversus. Next base: position 79,466,942 of record NC_072733.1, read on the forward strand.
AGATTCGGTCGTCTCCCATTGAAAGTTTTCAAAATTAAAGTTTAAAACTCAAATTTAGGCTGTCATTGGTGACGATAGGGGGTCTGGCATCTTTCCTCTGGTAATTTATCGGCACTATTGTTTCAAAAAACACATTTTTCGCAAAATTTGGACACGATAGGGGAAACGGGAAAATATTCCGAACTAAGATAATAACCGAATCAAGATAAAATTCCGCTCATTTTTATATATTTATTTGTTCTTAACTAAGTATTATTTATTGACAATAAGCTTCAAAACGTTCAACATAAAATTTACTCACCTTGGTAGAAAACAGATTTTCCTATGCACATGCTAAACCAAAGCTCGACTGATGCTCAAAAACTAGTGAGAATATTTGCTAGGGAGCAGCATCAATCTGGTATGACTGTTGGCCCTCCAGTTATAACTCGTTTTCCAAAAAGGGCACTGCGTAAACGTGCCCAATGCGTAAACGTGTCCCGGTCTACCCTGTAGTGCATTGACTATAATAATAAATACGCATAGTACAAAAGAAACACACACATACATAAATATTTAGCCAAAACTAACACACGAGAGATCGAATCATTTGAAGATAGAGGACTTCAAGACAATTAAAGGAGGTGTGTATCACGCATTATTAACAGTACCTCCAACCTGAGTGAATTCAGGAAGAGGATTTTCTACTGTAGGAAAGTTGAGCATTAAAATGAGTTCCAGGCTTAGAGACAATTCAATAATTGCATTAAGTTTTTTACTATTATTGTTTTTTTTTATGACACCTGTTCCTTCATTTTATAATTGTTCATAATATGTAGTCATAAATATTACAATTTTTGTACAAAATTATGAAATATGGCAACAAAACAATATGTTTTCAAGCATTTTTTGAAAATTTTCAAATACCGGTATTAGTACCGGTATTCCGGTATCACGTTTTCAAAATACCGAATACCGGTATTGAATTTTTGGTCCGGTATTGCAATCCCTAATAATAATGCTTTCTACCGATTTGATAGCAGGTTTTTTAGCAGCAAGTTTGTGCCCATTATACCCAATGAATGCATCCAATTATATAAACATCTCAGGGGGAGAATTTAAAGTCAGTTATTCAGAATCATTTATAAGATGCTGTACGTGGATCGCTGATGAAAAATATCCTCCTGAATTTTCCCTGCTAATACAAAGAAATCGATCTGTACAATTCAACTTATTGATTAAGATTTTGCTGCTAATTTACAAGTTTTCATCTCTGAAACATTAGACATTTGAAAAGATTTTTTTTTTCTTCCAAATTTACTCCCATCAGAGGCAAGATGAAAAAATCTGGTTGTAACTTTTGTTTAGGGAAATCACAAGATTAAAAAAAAAAAAAAAACCCTCAAAAAATTTGAAACATTTTCGACAAAGTCTCAAAGAAATAGTCAAGTTCGAGATTCTGGGGGATCGTGCTGCTTGATTTATATGTTTGCACTTGGAAATTTAAAAAAAAAATATACTATGATGCGTAGAAACACGCTTCAAAAGATCCTACAACTTGAGAGAAAAAAAAACATTCATTAAGCTCCTATATGGGGGGGGGGGCTGAAAACCTCTTCTGTAAAATGGTATAACTCACAAAACGCTGCGTTCACCTCTCGGTAGATATTGGTCCACTAATGTCTTTTTTATGTGTGTGTGTATTTGAATTGTTTTTTAATGCTTGTAATTTCCTTAAATACACTCTATAACAAAAAAAACCACGCACCACGAAGGAGTTTTCCGATTGAGACAAAATATGGAGGATAGGAAAACAATGTACAGAATAGTAAATGATTAAAATTACAGAACAATTGAATAATTCTTGTCAGAGTTACAGTAAAAAGTTCAATAAGGTGTTAACCCTGCTCTAGTCTGGATACAAGCTGAAACACTGCATGGCATAGACCAATAAAGCTCCCGGATGGTATCCTGCGGCATTTCCTGCCGAATTAACTCAATTGTCGAACGAGGTAATCAACATTCCGTGCCAGATGCAATCACCTTCCCATCATATCCCAGACATGCTCGATGGGTGAGAGATCTGGCGATCTGACAGGCCAAGGAAGTGTTTGACAAGCTTGCAGATATTTCATAGCAACACGTGCCGTATGTGATCTGGCATTGTCCTGCTGAAAAACCAGTCGAGGGTACTGCAAAAGGAATGGTAGTGAAACAGGTCGTAGGATGTCGTCGAGGTACCGCTGTGCAGTAAGTCTACCTCTAATTACGACCAAAGGGGTCCGGCTATCATTCGAAATGGCACCCTAGACCATAATGCCTTGTTGAGGGCCGGTGTGTCGTGCAATAATGAAAACAAGATTCCCCGTTTGTCCTGGGTGTCTCCAAACACGCCTTCGACAATCGTCAAGGCACAGTTGGAAGCGGGATTCGTCGCTAAAGACTTTACGTCTCCAGTCGGCATCATTCCAACCTCATCGAGTCATGCTCCATTGTAATCTGACTCGGCAGTGTGCAGGCGTCAGTGGCAGGTGGCGTAACGGTCGACGCGAGCGTAGATTTCGCTATCTCAACCGCCTGTAAATGGTCATGATGGACACTGGTGTTTGCGTTGAACGTCTAATGGTTGGTAGAGATGAAGAAGCCGCTGTGACAGCCGATCGGACAATCACTCTGTCCTCACGATCTGTTATACCCTAGGTCGACGCTACTATCCTAACGCTCTGCCATTTTCCACTCATCCAGGGGCGGCATTTCAGCATTTCATTTGGGGGGTCGAGTTTCTTGAATATGTGTTACCACAGTGCGATACGAAACACACATTAGCTAACAGGAAGTGGTCGTAAAATCGGTTTAATGTGAATAAAAATTAGTGTTTATAAGCAATTAAAATTTTGATTAATTTTCTAATAAGTTATCATACAAAGCATTACGATACTAAAGTTTTTATACCTTTTGGAAACGTTTTAATTCATGATTTTTGGAATTCGGAAGAGCAGGGAATCGTGTTACGAATTTGTCAGTGCCGAGTGTCATGCTGTTTTGACAGTACTGCTAAATAGAAAAGGTTTATTTATTTTTTGCCCATTGTGCTTCGAAAATAATTCTCTAACCTCCCGAGACATAAAAAGAAATCTTTCTCTACCAGCTGAGCAGATTGGAATAGTTAAAAAATAATTGAAGTAACAAAGTTATGCATGAAAACACTTTTTATGTCTTGCTCTTCAAAATCACACAGGCAACTTCAAAAATTCTGAGGGGCTTAATTTTTCATCATTGAGTAATCTAGTCGCGTCGACGCTCTCAGCTTCAATGAGATGTCATCTGCCTCCTGCTCTGTTATCCACTATTCCAGACTGAAAAGTCCATAACAAAGACGAAACTGAAGAAAATATGATAACCGGTCTGTCGGTATATTGCTTGTAAGTTTTCTTGCTTCATGCTAAAAATTTTACTCAGAATTGAAACATTTTATTTTTAAAAATCGAGTCCAGATAATATAAAGAAAACTACAGAAAAAAAATTATCATCAAATCTTGAGTTAATTTCATTCGAAACTGAATCTATTATATCTATATATATAAAAATCTCGTGTCACGATGTTTGTTCGGGGTAAACTCCGAAACTACTCAACCGATTTTTCTCAAATTTCATATATATGTGTCATTTGGTCCAACTTAAAAGATAGGATAGTTTTTATAATTTTTTATTGCCAATTTCATATTAATTATGCAATAATAGTGTGAATTAATTGTTTAGTTCTAAAAATTCTTAATAGGTGGCGGTGTAAGTTGATTAATCAATATAACTCGAACATCGTATGACTTACTGCTAAAAACACCATGATAAAAAAACTCAGAAATGTTGCTTAGAATTTCCATATAATGTGTCAGGATATTACAGGTTACTTTTCACTTCCTGAGAAAGTCAACTATATTTTTCAAAACGTTTCCTTGAATTGCTACAAATTGCAGATTTTATACCGTTGTGAAAAATATTTTTCTCCACCAGTATCAAGATTAAGTAAACGTATTTAATAGGTGTATCGGTTTCAAAACGATTGCGATTCGTCCGGATTGACTCAACACCCAATAAGTGTAAAAAGATATTTGGATCACGAATCTTTGCAAGAGTTGCAGGGGAGTTACGTTCGAGCTGCTTGCTTGAGAGTCTGTCTTCGCGTTGGCAATGCGTGCATTAATGCTTTGAGAGCTTTCTTAGAAAAGCAGGAAGGTTCCAGGCTGTTATATTAAACTTGCGTTAGGCTTCTCTGAAGGTGCTAGAATCATAACTGCCTTTAACTAAGAAGACTGCTGAATGCTTCAAAAATATTCCAGGTTAATTTCAGGAAGGTTAATGAATTTAAGCGGAAAACAATTATTTTCTTTATTTTGTTCCCCAAGAGGTTTTTAATATCATTAATTCTTGCAAAGATACGTTCGCAACAGAAAATTGCAGTGAGAATTGCATCGTCAGGCAATGCAGCTATTTTTTTTAGATGGTAGACGAACAGCACATTCAGCTTTAAAGTTGCCTATTAGATATTTATAACAAACGAAACGCAATGTGTAACATTAAAGAAAAAAAAAAACTTGGAATGGCTGTAGTGTTGCAAGAGAGTGAAATTATAATTTGGGATAAGTATACTTTGGCTCACATGAGTAAAAGTATTCATTCGAAGCACATCATAGGATTGATGGCAACGATAAACTTTTAGGCGAAATTGTCTGAATACTGTCTGGGGACTTAAGGCCGACATTACCAGTTATTCCGATGAAATCAACGAATGTTTAAAACATTCGTTTTTATAGCGTAATGTCGAGATAATGCGATTGGCCATGAACATGCGAGTATAAACGCAAAATAATATAATCGCATAAGTATTTTCTAAGCAATTGCTGAGTATTGGAAACGGTGAAATTGAACTGTATCAAAATAAACAGTACAACAAAGAGCCAGACAATTTCTACACTGCCGTTCAGACAAAAAGTGAACTAATTGAGAGTCTATTCCCAGATACAATTTAATTTTTTTTAATCATAATTTCTCTGTAATCGCGCTGGTTTTGTAGCAGTTTTATTTTCGGTAAACATTCCCGAACAGACAGGAATATTTGTGGATCGTCAATTCTCGATTGTCAAATACATATCCCGATGCATGTCGCAAATTGTATTTATTAGTCGCACAAAGTCATTGGGAGTTGACACTTTCTAATGCAGGTTTGACATAAGGAGAAACAGTATTCGTCAACTGTTTAAAACAATTTTGACGACATACTATCCAACACAATCATCATTTTTTAAGGAGAAACTATATAACTTTCACGTTTGAAGATGTATTTCATAAAGTTTAACAAACACATAAATGTCTAAATCCAGATTTTACACCAGAAATGAATATGAAGCTTTAGTTTTAAAACTGAAGGTTTTTGCGCTTTAATATCGAATTTGCCACTTAGTTATTATGATATGCCGTCACTTGATAGTTGGGTCACCGACTTAGTTAACACTGATTTGTAACGTATAACAACAGAGTAATGACGCTGTCTTAGCTACAATTATTGCGAATAATGAGCCATTACTGACGGCTGGAAAAAAAAGCTCCCCATTGATGCTGAACAAGCTTTACTGTTGTCGATGAAAACAAAGCAGTAAACATTCCAGCTGAATTTTTAAATTCCCTGGATACACCAGGAATGCGACTACACGATTTCCGGTTGAAAATTGGCTCAACAATTTATTCTTTTTCGAGATTTAAACCACCTAAATTACGCAACGGTACACGTTTCTTCATCAAAAGTCAACAATTTTGACGGGAAAGTTTAAAGGAGAAATATTTGTGTTGCCACGTAATCCATTAATAGCGTCATAATTTTCAAACACATTTGAAAGGCTTCAATTTTTGATTCGTTTTGCTTTTGCAAAGACCATAAATAGATCTCATGAACAAACAATGTCTTCTTTTGGTTTGAACTTGAAACATAAATATTTCTCTCATGGGCAACCATATATCGCCTACTCACAAGTGGAAAGTTATCATACTTTCCGTATTAGCAAAAGACTGCTTAAGCAAGAACATTGTGCACAACTTAGTGCTTAGAGAGTTTTCAGTTTTCAAATAATAGAAATAATAGTTCGAAGTCAATGTTATCTACTTCATTGAAAAAAATTAATTTTTATATGTTTTTAATTTATTTAGTGTATTTTGTAAAGAAGTTATTGATTACAAACTATAGAGAAAGCTGAGGTGAATAAAATGTAGTGTAGAATCTAAAAGTGTATGATGGTTTACGCTTAGTTTCTACATTCGGTTATTTTACAATCAGTTTCGATATTTACTGTCTCTTTCAAGTTATTTTTGCTTTTTTTTCGCCGAAGTCATACTTACAAAATTTACTAAGCGTAAGTATAGTGCTTTTTTCATAGAAAATTCAGTTAGTACTTACTGAATTCAATATTCTTCAGCCTGCACTGTAAAAAAAAAAAAGCCGAAACGTTACTGAGTAAAAATTTTCGATACTTGCTTGCAATTCTGGCTAAGCTTTGGCTATGTTTGCATTACTGCTTATAGAAGTTCCTTAGTAAATCAGAAAGGTGCTAAGCTTTTTTTTTGTATCCCTTTCTAAGTTTACAGTAAAGTTCCAGAAACACGACTAACTTCAAACGGGAAGATCTTCGAATTTTTCAAGAGGCTTCCGAGATGATTTCAGGAAGGTTATTAACTTTTATCGGAAAACTTTCCGGGTTTTGGCATGACATGTTATTGGCAGAAATTGGCCACATCAGCTGCCCATAATTTTCCAGGAGCATTTAGGAATCCTTTTTACACTGAATCACGCCCATTATCAATCTCATATGTTTTAAAATCGGCTATACTATTTTAAGCTGTAATAAAAATATTTATTTGATTCTCTTAAAATAATGAGAAAAAATTTATTTTAATCCAACTTTTTTGCCACAGCAACGCGTGGCTGGGTCAGCTAGTCTATATATATAAAAATCTCGTGTCACGATGTTTGTTCGGGGTAAACTCCGAAACTACTCAACCGATTTTTCTCAAATTTCATATCTATGTGTCATTTGGTCCAACTTAAAAGATAGGATAGTTTTTATAATTTTTTACTGCAAATTTCATATTAATTATGCAATAATAGTGTGAATTAATTGTTTAGTTCTAAAAATTCTTAATAGATGGCGGTGTAAGTTAATTAATCGATATAACTCTAACATCGTATGACTTACTGCTAAAAACACCATGATAAAAAAAACTCAGAGATGTTGCTTAGATTTTCCATATAACGTTTCGGGATATTACAGGTTATTATTTACTTCCTGAGAAAATCAACTATATTTTTCAAAACGTTTCCTTGAATTACTGCAAATTGCAGATTTCACACCGTTGTGGAAAGTATTTTTCTCCACCAGTATCAAGATTAACTAAACGTATTTAATAGGTGTATCGGTTTCGGAGTGATTGCGGTTTGTCCAGATTGACTCAACACCCAATGAGTGCGAAAAGTTATCTGGATCACGAAGCTTGGCAAGAGTTGCAGAGGAACTACATTCGAGCTATTTGCTTGAGAGTCTGTCTTCGCGTTGGCAATGCGTGTATTAATGCTTTGAGAGCTTTCTTAGAAAAGCAGGAAGGTTCCGGGCTATAATATTAATCCTGCGTTAGGCTTCTCTGCAGGTGCCAGAATCATAACTGCCTTTTTAACCAAGAAGACTACTGAATTCTTCAAAAATATTCCAGGTTTATTTCAGGAAAGTTAATGAATTTAAGCGGAAAACAATTATTTTCTTTATTTTGTTCCCCAGGAAATTTTTAATATCATTAATTCTTGCAAAGATACATTCGCAACAGAAAATTGCAGTGACAATTGCATCGTCAGGCATTGCTGCTACTTTTTTTAGATGGTACACGAACAGCACATTCAGCTTTAAAGTTGCCTATTAGATATTCATAACAAACAAAACGCAATGTGTACAATAAAGAAAAAAAAGACGTGGTACGGCTGTAGTGTTGCAAGAGAGTGAAATTATAATTTGGAATAAGTGTACTATGGCTCATGAGTAAAAGCATTCCTTCGAAGCACATCATAGGATTATGCAAGATTTGAATGGCAACGATAAACTTTTAGGCGAAATTGTCTGAATACTGTCTGGGGACTTCCGGCAGACATTACCAGTTATTCCGATGAAATCAACGCATGTTTAAAAAAAAACGTTTTTTATAGCGTAATGACGAGATAATGCGATTGGCCATGAACATGCGAGTATAAACGCAAAATAATCGAATCGCATAAGTATTTTCTAAGCAATTGCTGAGTATTGGAAACGGTGAAATTGAACTGTATCAAAATATACAGTACAACAAATAGCCAGACAATTTCTACACTGCCGTTGAGACGAAAAGTGAACTAATTGAGGGTCTATTTCCAGATAAATTTAATTTTTTAAAAATCATAATTGCCTCTGTAATCGCGCTGGTTTTGTAGCAGTTTTGTTTTCGGTAAACATTCCCGAACAGACAGGAATATTTGTGGATCGTCAATTGTCGACTGTCAAATACATATCCTGATGCATGTCGCAAATTGTATTTATTGGTAGCACAAAGTCATTGGGAGTTGACACTTTCTAATGCAGGTTTACATAAGGAGAAACAGTATTCGTCAACTGTTTAAAACAATTTTGACGACATGCTATCCAACACAATCATTATTTTTTAAGGAGAAACTATATTACTTTCACGTTTGAAGACGTATTTCATAAAAGTTTAACAAACACACAAATGTCCAAATCCAGATTTTACACCAGAGATGAATATGAAGCTTTAGTTTTAACTGAAGGTTTTAGCGTTTCAATTTCAAATTTGCCACTTAGTTATTATGATATGCCGTCACTTGATAGTTGGGCCACCGACTTAGCTAACACTGATTTGCAACGTATAAAAACAGAGCAATGACTCTGTCTTAGCTACAATTATTGCGAATAATGAGCCATTACTGACGGCTTTAAAAAAAAGCTCCCCATTGATGCTGAACAAGCCTATACAGTTGTCGATGAAAACAAAGCAGTAAACACTCCAAATGAATTTTTAAATTCAATGGATACACCAGGAATGCGTCTGCACGATTTCCGTTTGAAAATTAGCTCAACAATTTATTCTTTTTCGCGATTTAAACCCACCTAAATTACGCAACGGTACACGTTTCTACATTAAAAGTCAACAATATTTGTCGGAAAAGTTTAAATGAGAAATGTTTGAGTTGCCACGTAATCCATTATTAGCGTCATTATTTTCAAACACATTCGAAAGGCTTCAATTTTTGATTCGTTTAGCTTTTGCAAAGACCATAAATAGATTTAAAGAACAAAAAATGTCTTCTTTCGGTTTGTACTTGAAACATAAATATTTCTCTTATGGGCAACGAAATATTGCTTACTCACACGTGGAAAGTTATCATACTTTTCGTTTTATCAAAAGACTGGTTGATCAAGAACATTGTGCACAACTTAGTGCTTAGACAGTTTTCAATTTTCAAATAATAGAAACAATAGTTCGAAGTCAATGTTATCTACTTCATTGAAAAAATCTAATTTTTATACGTTTTTAATTTAGTTAGTGTATTTTGTAAAGAAGTTATTGATTACAAACTATAGAGAAAGCTAATGTGAATAAAATGTAGTGTAGAATCTAAAAGTGTATTGTGGTTTACCCTTAGTTTCTACATTCGGTTATTTTACAATCAGTTTCGATATTTACTATCACTTTCAAGTTACTTTTTTTTTTGCGGAAGTTATACTTACAAAATTTACTAAGCGTAAGTATAGTGCTTTTTCCATAGAAAATTTAGTTAGTACTTATTGAATTCAATAAGTACTAACTTTAGCCTGCACGGTAAAAAAAAAAAACAAAAAACAAAAAAACAAAAAAAAAAACAAATCTGAAACGTTACTGAGTAAAAATTTTCGATAATTGCTTGCAGTTCTGGCTAAGCTTTGGCTATGTTTGCATTACTGCTTATAGAAGTTCCTTAATAAATCATAAAGGTGCTAAGCTTTTTTTTTTGTATCCCTTCCTAAGTTTACACTAAAGTTCCAGAAACTCGACTAACTTCAAACGGGAAGATCTTCGAATTTTTCAAGAGGCTTCCGAGATGATTTCAGGAAGGTTATTAACTTTTATCGGAAAACTTTCCGGGTTTTGGCTTGACATGATACTGGCAGAAATTGGTCACATCAGCTGCCCATAATTTTCCAGGAACATTTAGGAATCGTTTTTACATTGAATAACGCCCATTATCAATCTCATATGTTATAAAATCGGCTATACTATTTTAAGCTGTATTAAAAATATTTATTTGATTCTATCAAAATAATGAGTTCAAGTTTATTTTAATCTACCTTCTTTGCTACAGCAACGCGTGGCTGGGTCAGCTAGTCATACAAAATATTAAAAAAATCAATGTTTGACTTCACATCATCATGTGAATTTGTCTTTTTTTTTTTGCGTCTTTTTAAAGTTGGTTCGGAGGAAGAATTTTTTTCTTTTAAAGTTTCACGATTGAGTGAAATATACATCTATGTAAAATCTATTTTCAGTTTCATTTGTAGCTTGAACTGTGGTAGTATGAACGCACAGATCAATTGTAGATTGAACTGGTGCTTGAATAGTTCGAAAATTAAGGGTAGCGGATTGAAGATGTTTTAATAGAGTAAAGCATTTTTCAAAAACTTTCCTCAACACAAACAAATTGAATAAAAATTCAAACCAAGTCATACATGCTAAAGGGCAGAGCTTTTTCAATATTGAAAGAATCGTTTTGCAATAATTCTTCCAGTCGTCAAATCACTGCTTTGAAGTTAAAGAGAAATCTTTTTATGGCTTCAACTCTTGAAGTCCATCTAGTGTTACTCCGAGATTGCATTATAGAACCTCATAAAAGGTATTTGTTGATATGTTTTTTTATTCAATAAGCACATGCGTTTTTAAGAAGTTTCTATGAAAGCAGATAATGCATTGAGCAGCTGAAACATGTTTCTAGCAAAAGAAAGCAATGAACACTCATTAAATAAGCATACACTTAAAAAATGAGCGTAAAAGTGAATGTAAGATATCAAGGAATTTTCTTGTGAAAACCATTCAGCCACACCACTTTGCACGAGACTCTCCTATTGGACATACCATCGTTACACTGTGGGCACACAAGTATGAAATATTTAGCCTATATGAAGGAATGTCTTCTTTAGTTAAAATTAACCATGGTTCTCTATTAGTTTTCTATGTTGTGAAAAAACCGGAAAATACTTCATGAATTTCTAAGTCATCATCCAAATAATGAAAAACACTTTTTCTAGTCTGGGAATGTGTTGAGTTTCATCAAATAGTTGCTGAGAACGAGTGAGATTTTTTTAATGAACATTGATTTCCGACTTACATAAATTGAATTCATCCATTTTCTACCATTCTGCTCAAAAACTTTGGGGGTGCGACCGCATCCTCTTGAACCCCCTCTTTGCCGCCCCTGCACTCATCCTTGCCATCATCTTCAAATCGCCGCATTGCTTCGACTCAAATGAAGAGCGATTCCCAGATTTTTCCAACCGGCCTCTTTCAATCCAATGATACAACCTCTCTCAGACTCTGACGGTTGCTCGTATTAAGCACGAATCCTGCGGTGAGGCATTTTTTAAGTTGTTGAAAAGTACTAATCTGGATCGCAATCAAACCGAAATTTTTAGTAACTGTTGAAGAACTGCTCCTCATATACATCTGCTGGATGCGCAGTTCCGATGCGCTGGAGATCAAACTATTCATTCATTGGACACTAGGGGTGTGTCGTTCATGAATGAACGGATCAAAAAGAAAGAGTCCTTCAAATGAACGGATCCGTTCGTTCACCTAAAAAATGAACGACCTATCTTTTGAACGGTGAGCAGTTTGGAACCTTGTATTGATGCACTTGTGATAAAATCGCATTTTCTTTTTTTAAAGTACATTCATCTTCAAATTTTTAACTCATTAATCAATCTCAAATTTCCTTTTCCTCAGTGCAGTACAATTTATTCAGTTCGAACCTTTTTAATTTCTGCTTTATTTTTCTTTAACCGTTGCAGTTCTTCATTTGCAATTTGTCTATGTATCCATTAGTAATGTTTTGTGCTACTTGTTGTTTGGTCCTTCTCACACTTTGCGTCGCGAAATTTTTTTCCAAAAGTACTTTTTGTGACTTTTCTGGTGATCCTTTTGTCTTCTATAACATTCCTCCTATCAACTACCATCTATATTGATTTGACTTTATTTTGAACTTGCTTGGCGACTTCCAAGTAGCTTAATTTTACATTCCATTTCCATTATACAGAGGTTTTAAATAAGGACTTTTACTGTCTAATTTTCCCCCATTTAAAAAATTGTTGTGTGTGTTTTTTTTCTTCTCATGTTACTGTGGAAAATTTTTGAAATTTCCTAATATTTAGTTGAGCCTTTTTTTTTAAATTAAATTATCCGGTACTCCGGCTGAGCTAACAATTTATTTGTTGTTACTTTTTCCGTTATACCTATTGGTAATACTATATATATGTATACAGTAGTGTAGCTGGAAAAAAATATTTGAATGAACGCACCTTTTTCTTTTGGGTAGATGTCATGGTTGACGGATGTTTGTTTTGGGGTCAAAAAGGGTCAGTTTCAACACTTAACGCCAGTTTTTATGTAAAAGGCAGGCGTTTTATGATTATATTACTTTTGTTAAGTTTATGTGATTTAAGATACATAGTTTTAATGAGCATTTCTTTGTTCCTGCGTTCAATAGTGTAGCCTGTTTCTTTCTTTCATTTTTCTTTTTGTAGTTCTCTCTGTTATTTATTTTGTGATTTACATTTTTTTTTTAAAAATGCAACCAAAAAAACAGATAAAAAATTATTTTTTGTTTTATTTTCACCTGTGTCCACATACGCTTAGAGATATGATATCTCTGTTTAGAATTAGTGCACTATTTCACGTAAGTTCAATTTTGCAAATTTTCCACCGTAACAATCAGTTAATTTTTTATATAGTAAAATTTAATAACTTAATTTTGTGCGTGCTGAAATGGAACCTGCGATTTTTGAAATGGAAAACATATTTTACCATTCAGCAACTGAGAAATATCTTACAAAGTAAACTTTAATTTCTTTATAAATCTAAACCAGAATACATTTTTTTAAAATTCATTTTTCATAGCCATATTTTCCTACTTTTAGATGATTTTAGTTATTTTTCCTTCAAAGAATATTGCTGATCTAATGAAACTTTTCGAATGTACGCGAGTATGTTGTGCAGAGAGATCACTTGTAACTTTTTAAATGAACGAAGTCGTTCAAATGAACAAGTTAGATGAACGGATCAAAAGATTGAACGGTCCTCTGATGAACGGATCATTAAAAAGAACGACGTTCCCCACCTCTATTGGACACCAAATTTTAATCATTTGCATATCTGGTCAAAACACATATGCATACGAAATTTCAAAGCAATCGGATGACTGCCTTTTTATGCGTCTATTTTTTTGTTACAGAGTGTATAAATTAGGAGACCTAGGAGCGGTCTAAAAAGTTTGATTTCGTATTTTGCACAGCTTGTTTTTTTTGCTTAATACTTAATATATCTTAACTCCAGATCTTGATTTGACCATATTTTCAATTGGAAATATGTATCTAGGATTACTATAAGAAGTAATAAAAAATAGGGGAGGTGCAACCCCAGAAATATAAATATACATTAATGCTATATTAAAAGCTTACTTAATTTCCCTTTTAATGTAAATTATATCTGAATGTAACTTGAATAAATATAATTAATACGGAAAGTTTCTTTATTGACGATATACGTTGCTACTCCTATTAATATTGGTGTTTCCAAGATTTATTGAGCAATCACGATTGCTTATTGTTCTCACTTGATCATCTTTGATGTCCGGTTCCTTTTTTAGCTTGGACCAGGGGCCTCTGCAGCACCACCGCCCACCGGCGCGACTCCTCTGGTCCTGCGCACTGTCCCCCAGTATCCACTTCTGCTGGACGGTGGCGTCCATGTCCTACACACGCATGCTCATACATATTCACTCACACACGCGCGCGCGTTTACACACATACCTACGTGCACACACTTAAGCCTACACACACACACCCTCAACTTTACGCACGTAACCAACCAGGAGGAGGGATATGCTTGGGGAGGGAGGGGGAGCCGTTTCTAGAAACAATAACTCCAATGAGTAGGGTCTTGTCACAATTCGTGATTGCGAAAAACATAATTTGAATTCAAAGTTTCAGAATTCAAATTAGAGTTGATTGGGGGAGGAAGAGGTCACAGGTTTTTTTTTTATTATTTTTTTTTTAATTTTACAAGTTGAAAAACTTTTTGGACATGGGGTTCATTGAAGTGAGAACGATGCCCTGGTTTTACACCGAAAAAAAGTGAATAAATGGTAAAGCAAAAACTCCTAGAAAAAATATCGATTTTGATTATTTGTTTTAATATTATAGGAGGGATAATATCCCCATGAGTCTCCCAACTAGCTACAAAAGTTCATGCTTGTGAACCTTTTACCCTTTAGCGCCGCTTAGAAGAGCCTGAATGGCTAAAATAACTCTAATTTCCCCTTCTAAATTCAAGTAATGACAATGAAACTATCGAAAACTGGGGGGAGGGGGCTGTCATCTCAAAAAAGGAAACGTAAAGAAGGGGAAAACGGTGGTCATATTTGAATTCAGGGGTTGTTTTCGTAAGAATCATGGTGTCAGTAGAATTTTGAGGATGTTTTTTTTAACTATAATTTTTTTTTTAACCGCGCAGTGTTGTAAACTGTTATGAAAAAGTTTTTTCAGCGACAACATTTTCTAGAAATGCATTGGAAAATACTTCAAGAGAAAGCAAGCAGGTCCATTTCTTCTTATTGCTAGATATTAAAGGCAAGGCGTTTCAACAATCAGCAAGTTTTATCAACGAAGGGCTATAACTCATCTCTTTCACATGAACTCATCCTCCATCTCCCACATATAAGGATTCATCTCCAACATATTAGGATTCCGATTTTTGTCTTTGTCTCTAAATCGTTACAGATGAAAATATCATACTAAGCTTTATGTATAATTACTTTTATCTTCATTTTTTTTACAAAAATGGACTATCATCCCCCCCCCTCACTTTCAAAATAAACGCTTCATGTGTAATAAAGTTTTTAAAAAAATGCTTAAAAATTATTTTTTTTCAATTAATAGTTGAACGTCATATTATCTATAAGTTCCGTTCTTTATATACTCCCAATTTGCAGCTCTATTTACAGGGCAGCGTGATCAAGTAGACTATGACGGCCGTGATGAAAGGCCCACCCCATTACAGGGATCGTTTGGGGTGTTGTTTAGGAGTGTTGATGACTTCTCCCCTATTTGCCAATCATTACGCATCGTATGTTAACACATTTTTCGAAGAGTAATGGAATGAGAAAAGTTGCCATTAAACCTCTTCAGAATCTAAACCAAAAACATTTTTTCTTCTCTTGTTTTTTTTAAACCAATACAACTTCCGATAGAATACCAGATTTTTTTTCCACATCATCCGGTCTTTAGCTACGGATCACGTTATTTCTTCTCCACAGTCATCTAACAACAAACTTCAAGATCAAGTCATTACTGTGAATAATATATTTATAACCTAAGTCATGGTGTCTCCCTTCCTTCTAAGCTACAGATCGTTTTCTTATTGTACATCGAGCTTCTGTACAACAATAAACAGCGAGAGTTACGGCTGTATTGGTGATTTTGCTACGGTTTTTTCTTCTCCTTTATCTTTATATCTATATGGTTTTGAGCTTTTGTGGCATTAGAGAATCGTATAGAAGGAGGAAAAGTAATAACAGTTCCTCCAGTATTGCATCGTAAACGAAATGTGTTTTGTGATCTTATTCAGATGTTGTGTGTGCCGTAATTTTTTCCTTCCTTCTTTAGACTCTTTACGCAAACGAAATGTATGTATAGACGCGGATGAATCTCCCGAAATGTAATGTAAATGTTTTTTTTCAAGCTTGATTACCGTCAGAGTAATCTATGCTCACATTTGCTCGGGGTTAATAAAAGTATCTATGGGTTCGGGAATAGAAACTTCCAAGCTTCGAGGTTAACGGCAGTGACCCCCAAACTTGGAAGCATTTACCTGAAACTGTTAATTTTCTCTGCCAGGGCTGGTTTTGGGATCGTCTTGAAATAGCGTAGATAAACTTTTGCGAATGATTTGATCTTACAGCAAAATGGCGTTTCCTTTATGGCATCAACATTAAGTTGAATATTAGAGCATGCCTCAAGAGCAGAGATTTTAACTCCAGAGCTGAAGTTTAGGATTATTCGTAATAATTATTATCCTCTTCCCGGGTATATTTAGACGAAGCAGAAACATTTTGATTATGGCCGTAAAAAAAGTTTTCAAAACTCGATAAATTTTGTCTTAGATTCTAATGTGAGACCTCATTCACTTTGTGAGAGCAAGATGCTTGCTTTTTTAAAGTTTATTTATTTATACTTTTTGTCCCAAGGATGAAGTTAAGAGTATTACTTTATTTGTTTGAAATTACCCATGGAGCAAATTTACTGAAAAGAGGAAGTGCCTCTTCTAAGGAATTGTTCTGGATTTACTAAAATTTCTCAATGTCAGCTCATTTTTAGTAATTGAGCAAAATGAAATCTTAATCTTCTTAGAAACGGGATTTTAGAACTATCATCTGTGTACGGAAATATATTTATATATTTGGGATTTATTTTAGTATAATCATTAATACATACATTAGAAAACAAAGAGTAAATCCTGAAATCAAATAAAATTAAAAACTAGTACCGTCCTCAGCAAATAAGTTTTAAGAAATAATAACAATTAAAATTAAAAATTAAAAAAAAACTTTATTCAACTTAGTTCAAGCAACAAATTGGATAGCACTCCAAGTTGTGGACATCCAAGAAGACATTTTACAGTCTACATTAAGCGTGGAGTGATGACAACAAAAAACAACACGTTAAGAAAATAGACAAATGTTAACTGTTCTGATAGGTTTTCAGTAAATCCTTGTGATTCGCTGCGGTTTTTTTAAAACTAGTAATTTTCATCATATAAACATAGTTTTATATAAAAATATAATGTATTATCGATTTTAACTAAGATATGGTATTTTGAAGACAAATAAAACGCGTAATTTTGAGCATTGCTTTGCCTAGAAATAGCAAGTTACCAAAAATATTTATCTCAGGCTATGTTTATGCCCTTTTTAAAGTATTACCAATAGCAAAATTATATATACATCATGCGAATTTATCTATATTCATATGTTCTATTTAATGCTGAGTATCACAATTTTACGTTTTCCTCAAATGTCAGGGGGAGTCGTTTAGAGTTAAATTAGAAGAGTATATTAATTAGAGTATGTTTTTATACCTGGAATTCTAACATTAATACCTGCAAATCAGAAATATTATATTCAGAAATTAAGGAATCATAATTAGTAAGCTTAGTGTTGGAGTTTTAGAGTGTTCTTAAACATGAAAAACTGTATTCAAGCACTTCAGAAATGCTCTACATTTCAGAAGTGCTTGAATACAGTAGATTATTTTCCTGTGTCAAACATCTTTGTTTTCCCCTTTGTTTTTTGACAAAGTAACATTTCCTCGGAACTCTCTTGGATGTAATATTTTCTTATTATATAATTTAGGTTATTTGGACGTTATTTAGAAGCTATCTTCAATATATTCCTAAGAAATGAAACATTAGAAACTATGACACTTTCCTTGAAGATATTGATGAAAACTAGGACTGAAATGACATTCTTGGTAAACGAACTTTTGATCAAATATAATGTTCATTTAATATAATGTAAAATAACAACGAAAAAAATGTGAAGTTTTTAGAAAACTTTACTAATTTTTATTTACTAAAGTTGAAAAGCCTGTATTTTATGACCATATTATCCCACCAGATCATATATTTTAAAGAAATTCCCAATCAACGAATTCGTAGAAAATTGTCAATTCAATGAGATCTTTATAGCGTATTTGCATATAACTTAGATTCAGTGTAAAATATTACTTAAGAAGTTATTCATTCGTCATATTAAGCAAACACAGTTATTTAAAACTAATTATCGTATTGCTTCGGAAAAAGATTGCTTGTTCAAAGATATAAAATGCAGAAGTGACTCTGCTTGAAAGTCGTGTGTATTTTTAGTCATCACCTCTATTATTTAATCGCGTATGCTTTCCTATCTAGAGCTATGCTTTCCTATCTATCCACTAAGAAAATATCATGGTCCCTTTTAGTGCAGTAGAAATAGGCCAAAAAATACCTTGGGATCAAACAAATTGCAACAGAAATGATTCTTGTGGTAAATGATAGGTAACACACTCTAACAAACATACTAAAAATATACATTCGTACTGGTGGGACAAATGCGTTTCTTGGCCATCATCTTGAAAATACATGAATTTTTTTTTTTAAATAAAAACATTATGTGTGGTATCAAATTAAAGGAAATGTCACGCTTAAAAAGAATGAAATGTGGAATACTTAACGTGAAGTAGAGATGCTAAAAACGACATCTATATTGTAGCGAAAAATGCGAGGGGAGGGGGGGAATTGGTCGCCATCTTGAAAAACCATGAAGTTTTTTTAATTCGTGTGTGGTATCAAGTGAAGGGAAATTTATTCCTGAAAAGAATGTAAAATAAGATATTAAAAGTAAATAGGGCAGAATAAAAATTTACATCCGTACTGAAGCGAGAAATGTGCTTTTTGGTGCGCCATCTTGAAAAATCATGTAAATTTTTCAAAAATCAAAAACGTCATGTGTTTTATCAAATGAAAGGAAACTTCATGCTCAAAGAAAAAATGATTTTGATTTAGACTGATGAAAGGTAATAATGAAATAGGAGCCAAAACACTGAAGTCTCTTTGTTGTGTTAAAAACATTATTGATTAATTTAAGCGGTTGAAGAACTGTTGATAACCTTTCTTCCAAGTACATTTTTCAAAAAGGTTGAATAAATACATTTTTTAAAAAAAAATGGTAGGATGAAAAATCAAAACAATGAATTTAAAAGAGTTTTATAAAATAAAATTTTTACATCATCAAAATGAAATCCCATCTTCATATTCATCCAAATTCAAAATTTTTCCTGTGTTTGTGCAGTTATTTCCTCAACAGTTTTTACAAATTACCGAATATGGATGTCCATATTGACGACATATACATTTTGTAGTGTTACATGGTTCTTCTAGTGTGTTTTGGCAAGTACATTTAATTATATTTAAGAGTTGATCTAGTGTTGGGCTCAAGACTGAATATTGGCTGAAATTCTCCATTTACAACTGCCACCCTCAAAGTGTGCGGTCAGGAGTTGGTAATCCAAGGTTTTTCCAAATAAATCCGTGCAAAAGTACTCGATATAAATGATATTTCGATGCGTTTTGCGTTGGGGGTGAACGAGCAATGTCAAGTTCTTTTTTAGCTGAAGCTATTTTCTGAGGTATATTGCTTTTAACGGAGCGCGTTAAAGTGGCCTGTGTCGATGTTACCTCCATATAGTGACACAATAATCAAATAGAAAATTTCAATCAAATATTCTAAAGTAACATTTTTCGATGATCTGAAATGGAATGCTCAACAGTTTTAAGAGTTAAACCTTGAGAACAAAAGATGCTCGTGATAATAGATATTATTATTCAGTTATACTATTAGTTAGTTAATATAGACGCCGATATTGGATTCAGTTTTAATAAATATATCAGTTGAAATATTACGTATGGTATTTTAAGAAAACATGACAAGGCTTTCCCACCAATAGATTTCTGAATGACTTGAATGTCACGAACTTTATCAGATTGTGTGGCAAACTGTATTAAAATATTCATCTAATGAGTTCCTACAGTGACAGCAACAGGGAACCCTCTGGGGTGATGCATTAATATATTCTTAGAAGAATGATATAGTAAAAGGATTAAAATGTCTGCATCATTCGCCACTACCGTCACGTGTTTTTCCTGGGCAAATTTACAGCTTCTTTCACTATCACCGTTTCTGCGTTACCTTCCACTTGAATCAGAAAATGGCCTCTCTTTTGAAAACAACTCCCCAGGAGGTTGACAAAATGTCGTTTATTTAGAGAAAAAAATATTTTGGAAATAAAATTGCTTTTCTGGATAATTATAGGGTGAATTTTCATCAAATACTACTTTAACTGACGGCTGCTTCATGCGCAACATGTGCTTCATGTCTTTTATATTTGATTTCTTGTACCCATTGAATACTGTGATCTCTTTTCCACATCTTTTGCTTTCATATGCTTCGTGTTGACTTCCATATCTCCAAATATTTTAGGCGCGGGTCATGGTAACTGATGAACCAATGACCCACCATCAAGAAAGTAGGAAGTACTCTGATGCTGCTATATCGTATTTACATTCAAGGTATCTAATGATTTTGCCAATGCAGATTTATCTGTAATTTCTTATTTTCTGAGTACAATGGTCAAATAGTGCAGTTGGCAGAGTAGATAACTCGTAATTTAAAAATTCACTAGCATCTTGAGCATTATTGTCTAAGGAGATACATGCAAGCATCCTCTCTTTTAAAAGACTTGAATTTACCTAGTGAGTCTCACCAGCAATGATTATCCTTTTTTCTGTACTCGCGTTACTGCTTGGTCTAATTTCAGTGAAGTTTCATCGTTAATAAAGCCCTTGCGGTGAGTTTATCTTGGATAATTCTTCCAGTGACATCAACATTTTTTGCAGTAACTTTGTTTTTACTATCCATCATTCTGTTAAAAATGTTCCATAAACCAGTTGAAAGAATAGCAAATGGAATACGGTCTATAAAAATTGCTGTGCTAACACAAGTTCATGCAAGCATAATTATTTAATCCTTTTTACCCATTTCCTCTTAAAAAAACACTTTGCTTCAAAAATCTGATTAATATTCTTTTTCAGTGTGAAATTTACTTTTATTTGACACCACCCATGTTTTTTTTTTTTTTGGAAATGTTCCATGATTTTTCAAGATGGCGGCCAAAACCCCCCACTTTTTTCCGGTAGCGAGGGTGTATATTTTTACTATGCTTACTTCACTTTAAATATGTCATGCTATACCTCTTCAGCTTGAAATTTCCTTTCATTTGATACCGCACATGATTTTTTTTTTTATTTTTAAATTTTTTTCATGACTTTTCAAGATGGCGGATTAAGAACACCATATTTCGCAATAGTACTGTGAATATTTTTAGTATGTTCGTTTTTCTTTTATTATCTCATATTGTATTTCATTTTAGCTAAAAAAAAATTTTTTTTATACCACAAATGATTTTTTTAATTAAAAAAAAATCTTATGATTTTTCAAAATGGCGGCCAAAAAACATATTGGTCCCAACAGTACGGATGTATATTTTTAGTATGTTTATTGGGAACATGTTACCTACATTTTCCCACAAGAATCATTTCTGTTGCAATTTGTTTGACCCCTAACGCTATTTCTACTGGACTATTTTTTACGTTTTGAATAAAACAACGTATGTTAGGGATGAAAAGAAATACAATTTCATCGCTACTGTTGCAACTTAGTCAAGCCGCATTTGAAGACAGAGTTGAGTTAATTTTATCCTCTAAAACAACATCACATTCGTGCTTACGGCGAGTAATTTCAATCATCCATTAAACTCTGCAGTTTTATGACTTTTGCGTGTCTACTGCTGTCTTTTTTTTATTATTATTATTCTTTTTTTGATTTGTTGATCACAGTAGTCACTTACTTGAAATATAAATCAGTAAGAAAAACATAAAAATTGTTAACGCTTTCTCTTATGTCGCGTTCTTATACGCGCTGTTCTCTTATGTCTGTGAAAAGTTGCAGCGTCCAACAATATTCGAAACTTTTTAAGTCCACAAAAAAGTTACTTTAGAGCAAGGTTTCGATCCTTAAAAATGTAATTACAATGAAAAGACCATACTTGGGGCAAACCTAAACTGGCAGCACTACGAAGGCTACGTAGATTTCAATCACAACACTATGGCGCTGCCAGGTTAGATTTACCTCCACTATATGTTCACAGAGAATGAAAAACATATTTTCTTAAAGTTAATCAAGATAATTTATGAGTAAAATCAGAATTATGAGCAATACTTGCAAAGTTATGATTAGTCATAAGAAACACGTGTAGAATGTGACTCTGACGTCACTTTTAAAGGAAAAGAATGCACGGTTGATTTTTTTCAAGATACTGAATATTTAATTCTTTCAGCACAATGCAAGCCAATGTTCAACAAACACAGAGCAAAGAGGACAGTTTTGTAGAAATATTTAGCTTATAAAACGATCCAGAAAACTCTTTTTACACGAATTTGGTTTTGATTCGTTTTTGACATTAGTGTGCCACACAAGTGTCAAAGTATCTTGGGAACAGATTAATAAAATTAATTCTTATCTTTGTTATTTTTTTGTATAATTTTCATGCGAATAATTTTCAACGTAATTAACAGAAAATCGCAATAGTCCTTCGACCTGCATCGTTATGCGATAAATGTTTTTCAGAAATCTATTGAAGAATTCCAGATAAAACAAAGAAAAAGATTGTATTTTCATACATAAATAACAGATAAAGCAAGCATACAGGATATGCTAAGGTTCCTTGACCTGTGTTAGATATTAAATAACTTTCGACAATAATTACATAACATACATTACACAAAAACATAAATCATATTGTAAAAAAATAGCTATCAAATAAATGTTATTATTTTTATTATTGACATATTTATTTACTTTTATTTTTATCCCTTTTTTAATTTCTGTATTTTACCTTTCGTTTTATCTCTGTAAGATATTAAATACATGTTACAAAGAAACTTTTTCTTAAAGCCTTTTTTTTTTTTTTTTTGTAATTACATGTAACAAGAACTTTGGAATAAATGCTTTATTTAATTCAATTTCAAACATATAGCAATAAATTTTTTTCTCCACGATATTTATTAATGCAATTATTAAAGTCAACCGCATTTGTCAGGCATTTACTTCGTTTCTCACACGTATTCTACATAACAAGTTCAATAAAAGAAAAAGAACAAAAAAAAAAAAAAAATTCCATTGAAAGATCTTCTGGACACGATCATTTCAGTCCGGCTCTGCAATCAGAGCTTGCTCCGGAACCGGACGGAAGCCCCAGATCCCCAGAGGCTAGTGCGGCATGGCTCGGGATCTGGCTTAGGCAGATAAGGACGACATTTAAAGCCAGAGAAATTCACACCTGGTCAGCAGCGAAAGAAACGCATTCCAAAGGCGAAGGCGTAAATAGAACTTCGAAAAATAAACGATGGGGAAATATCAGCGTCACGGCATGCTACATTCAGGAATGCGATTCTCGATACCGTTATGGCACTTTTTGTTGTGGTGTTGCTGATAAAAGAAGCATTTTGAGAGAAAGTACTTTTTTTTTTTCTTGCACATTTTTTAGTCTTTTAAAATATTATACTTTGGCAGCAAGAAAAAATAAATACTAGTGTGGGGATTAAAGATAGCCGGGGTCAAAAAGATCGGGCGCAATTTTTCTTGCAATAGTTCCTCCGCTCAAAACTGTCATGATCACTGTATCACCCAAATACCATGGTCCAGGCGCTCTCAGCGGTCATTAGTTGTATTTCAGAAACAAGGCTGAATTTTACCATTTTGTTTCAGTTTTTTATTTTGAGTTTTGTTTTGATGCTGACTTTTGTTTCGGATCATAACTTTCGGTTAACAGCTATTCGCTGCGCTTGAAGATAAACCTAAATCATCAATATATCGAATGTGTAACAGACATTTTGTATACAGGCTCCTGAAATGGTATCACATCAAAAATGACATTTATTACCGGTGTATCGTGAAATACGCAGACAAAAGTTGCTTTCAAAAGAGCTAAATGAATCATATTTTTTTAAAGATTGCACTTGATCCGTTCTTTCTCTCTACTCTCCTTTCTTTGCTTAGGGGTGATCAATTTATTTAGATAATGAGGTTTGTCTATATAAATAGATCATGGTAGGCGTCCTGAAAGTGCTATGGCTCATTTTGGAAGTATTACTAGAAAGAAACGTCAGAGTGCTAAAAATATATGCAGTGATTTAGTGCATGGATGATTAGGCTTCAATAATATATCTGAAACTGATCAATGTTCATATTAACGGCAGTTATCAGTTACTAAACTACCAAAATTGCTCATCATAGGGAGTCACGTTGGAAATAAAAATATTTAAATTATTTTTTCTTTTAAAAAAAGCGGTAAAAATAAAAAAGGAAAAATCAAATTGGCAAATCTCAAGAACGTAGTAGATACTTTCTTATTTGTAAAGCATACGTGTTGTTGTTCTTTCAGAAATACATATGTAAAGTAATCTGACTAGAAAATGAATACTTAAACTAATTTCGTTTTCAGAAATTAAAATATGGTTTAAATTGTAGCATACGGTATGTGACATTTGGAATTATTTTTTAGATACTGTTCTTTAATTGTTCTGCTTCAGGTTTTCTAGGTGCTGCATAAAAAAGCGGGGCAGAAACCAAATAAATGAAAGGGTATGAGAAGTGGACAAAACAGTATTTTCTAGTCGTTTCCTATATAGAAGTGCATTGAAGGAAACTATTGTTGACAATTCATCCAAGAAAAACTTTTGAATCATTTATTGTCATTATTCTTTTAATTTATGAACTGTTCATTCACTGAGTGCGTTCGTTTACTGTTCGGAATACCCTCTTCAGAATAAAAGTTACCACACAGATTGCTTTGTATTCTTTAATGATTTTGTATACTGGAGAATAGTTTGAATTGTAATGATTGAAATTTTCAAAGAAAGAGAGAAAGTTTTCTTTTTTTGCAAAGAGAGGAAACCTAAACATTAAAGAACTTCAGATTTATAAATTGTTTGTATTAAAATACTTACTCAAGCTTGAATATGTTTCATACCTGTATATAGTATGTACATTATTCACATTGAATTTTCACCTGACATTAAATTTATGCCATTAAAACAGTTGGATAGAATTTAAACTTGAAAATTTAATGCAGTTAAAATTGCACGACATGGAAACGTTTATAATTAATATTGGATAAGATGTTACAGAATTACGCCGCACCGTCGTTTCTATGCCTTAGATACTTTTCGAAACAGAGTCTAAGTTCACAACTTTTCTAATACAGGTGCTCTCCGTGTTCATTTACGTGAAGCACAGCAGCGGACTTTAGCGGGAATACAGGGACTTTAGGGGCACAGGGGGGCTGTGCCCCTCCCAAAGGGATAGCATTAATTTCACTAGACCATTAAAAGTTTCTTTATTCATTTCGCTATTATATGGATCATTTTTTAACTTTTAAAAAACACCACATGATTCATATTTAAATAGATCACTTTTTTTTCTCATGGAGTAATATTGTAGTCGGAAGTCATTATTATAACACTATTCTTCCATTAAATTTCCTCTTTGATAGAATAAGTAATTAATTTTTTTAAAAAATTGTATGTGAACCTAGAAGAGTCATTGTAATCGAGAAATCTAATAGTAAACTTATGGATTTCATTTTCAATTTACAAAAAATGAAAAATGAAGGAGACCACATAGTATTTTCGCAGCAAAACCTTATGGGAAAAATTTAGATAAATTATATAAAACTTACCATGAGGCAATGGGTTTGTTTAATTACCCAGTCTTCATTTTATAAACCTTATGATAATGTTTTTGATAACTACCGTTAATTATTATGGGAATTTTGAAATTTTTTAAAATTTAGCATTTAATTTACTTAAAATCTAAAAAAGGAGCTTCACTTTTTCTGCGAACAATTTTATTGGGCTAGCGTGGGTAAGTCTTCTAAAATGCATTTTGATTTATGTAAGTTTCATGTTACTTTCACACTCACCATTTAATGATTCTAGAATTTTCATGCTTTTTCATACAGCAAAACTTTTCCACTTGAGCTTGGAGAGTTTATCTCTATTTTGAAATAAATTTTAAAAGAAGTAAAATAAATGCTTCGCAAGATTACGCGCCAATTGCTTATTAGTGCGCTTCTTTTGTCAAAGAAAAAATGGCTCAAGAAGCCTTACGTCTGGCGTGGTGTCTAGGACCTGTCTAGCCACCAGATATCGCTGTTTTTAGATATCCTGGGTTTTGTGTGGGTGGATTCTAATAGTGATTGTGACAAATTTTGTGAACGACTTCAGGACAAAACGAGGCGTCTGAATGTTTTTAAGTATGTTTCTAGCTTTATCGATTTTTATGTCAATAAAATGAAAAACATTTGATGTTTCTTTCATCCTGTAAACACATCAGGTTTTAGAAACCAAGAACTGAGATTTTACATTAAATAAAACCAATTCGTGAATTTGTAAAAAAGTTTAATCCACCAATTTTTCTACTGATCTAGTAAACGTAGTTGGAAATACACAACTTATTCTTATCATTTTCATATTCATCAAATAACTAAAGTTTAAAAAAAAATCATATACAATCCAAGACTTACAACGCAGCTTCTTTAGTGGATTAACTTTTAGTTTAATTAAACAGCTTTGCAATGATCATGTGATATTGTAATACACACAGCTTCATGTGTATTACAATACAAAAGCAAAAGTGTTTTGTTGAGCACCTGAAAGACAGTTCCTAAAGCTGACATTTGAAATTCAATTGTATTTAATACATTACTAATTTTCGAAATAAACAATGAGATATTTTTTTTCTTTTCTTAAAAAAATGATAAAACTCAATCGAAATTATTTTTAAAAAAAATACTACTTTAAATGTAATTTAATCAAATTCATTAGCCTCAAGAACTGCTTTTGGGTGTCACCATTCAGGAATTTAACTTAACTGTTTCTACAGTTAAAAGATGTATACTTTTAGTAACGACATAATATGACACTTAAGTTAATTCTAATGTTAAAATTATACTGTGCACATTTCATTTTACTTTAGTGGAAATGTTTTAGCCAGAAATAAACATATATATACTATATATGTTTATTTATACTATATATATATATATATATATATTAAGTACGTGAACAAAGGTAATCTTTTCCTCTATCTGACAGTATTTTTTTAGTTGAAATTAAACAGATAGTTTTGATTTAAAAAAATTCCCTAATCTCAAAAAGAGATTATGTATCCACACATCAAGGGATGCACGATTCCTTCATGGGGATACTTGATCCCACTAAGAAAAAACATAGACTTTTCATTAAATCAGCAATTTATTTATGGATTTTAGTTTTCTACATAATGTTTGTAAAAAATAACACTTTTTCTAATTTTGTTTATTAGATTATAATAATGTGAACACAAAAAAACATTGTTTTAAATTCCACAAGGACATTTGTAAAAAAAATTGTACATAACTTTAATCAACTTATGATGCTTTTGATCAGTTACTTATTCTCCAATACAAATGTGAACAATATATTTTATAAATAAAGCTAACAATTGTTTTTAAAGTAGCGTAATGTTTGTGTTCGAATTGTTTTTTCATGTTTGTGGTTTCCATAAATGCAACTTACTGGACTTGATTACCATACGAGGCAGTGAAAAGCAAAAAACAAGAACGGGAGGCAAGTGGGACAGTTTCAAGTTAAAGGAGTTTAAAGTTGTGGTCCTAGGTAGGCATACATTGATTTTTTTTTTAATCTTGCTGTATAGCAGCACCTACCTGGGCTACTAGTACCATATTTTGAAACAAAGTAGAGGCTCTCCAAATATTTGTACAGGTTATCTCTAAATTTTTAATTTTGGCACTTACATCCTTTTACTTCTCACAGCCTCATATATTTAAAGTTAATATCTTTGGATTCCTGCAATTAAAGACACTCGTTGTTCTCGACCTTTGCCAGCTACTGATGCTCCGTTCATGTCTCTGCCTCATAAAAGAAGTAATATTTTAAATGTTTTACCTAAATTCTTTTTTCGCTTCAAACTTTTCGTATCTTAACTGACCACCTTTTTATGCCCATTTTTGAAATGGGAAACAAGTACGCAGAACTAACGGTTACGAAAATAGAAGTCAGGCAGGTTGAACCGTTTATATATTAAATTAAGCCCTGCGCGTAATCAAAATGAACCGATAGCATACTTTTTTAGTAATCCTAATTTCGGCATAGAAAGTTCTGCTCAAAGTACACATTGAATGAAAACAAAAATAGAAACGCAAATACGTAAGATTAGGATAATTTTTGGAATTGAATAGAGGTATGTAATTGTTCCAACTCTGGTGGATATTCAAACTTTTTTAAAGTCACGTAACTTTCGGGCTTTTTGTAACTAGCCGTCCTTCATAGATTGCTCTTAATAACTGTTGACGGTAAAAAGAAGATTTGAAAATTATCGATATACCAAATGATATGTGATTTCATCTTTTTTCTTCCATGCACAGAAGTGTCTAGACGTCGGAATTTCATTGTCAAATGGTACTTGCACGCGATCTGCATCGCATTTTAATATGCATGAGTATTTTTAAAAAATTGTTTGCCAATGGTAATATTGCTGTTAACTTTTCAGTATGATTAAACTAAGTCAGGTTGCCGGCACCCGACCTAGACAAATGGTAAACAAGTGAGAAAAAGAATAAATATTTAAAGAAAGGATGAAAGAGATCACATTTCATTCTGAAGTCCGTCGTTTAAATAGGCGTAGAACTATATATTTTAGCGCTACAATAAAGTGAGTGCTTTTCATTTAGGCCAAAAAATACCAGCAGGTATCATGATCGTTGGTGCAATGACGTATTTATTTCAGAAACTTTTGAATTGACAATTATTTTCGGGGAAACCTTATTTAATGAACAGTTCATTTGTTGTGTGAAACTTCCCTACTCAGATACAGTGCATAAATAAAAGAAGTTATATAAAGCTTATACCGATTCGGTCGATTTTTTTGCTAATATTATAACTTTTTTACACATTTTTTCGGACAGTCAGCTGCCAAATCTAACGGAAATAGTAGCAGTGGGCTCTTCCTGCGGATTGAAAAAGTCATGTTAATATTTTTAGAACGGCGTGTTCAATAAAGTCTTGCACTGATCAAGAAATCTTATTTGAAAAAGATACGTCAGATTTAAATCTAATTCTTTTTTTTTTTTTAATTTTGAATCTTAAGGGGGTCCGGGGCACATTTTGAAAATAAATTCATTAAACAGTTTAGAGTGTTGAAATTTCTGCACTGATTCACCATCTATTTAATAAGCAAAAGCATGACAAAAATATTACATATTAGTTTTTAATTAAGTTTAATTTTTTTTAAAATGGGGTTGCTTAAATCGATAAAACTCAAAATATTCTTAGTCAATTTTCAAATTATTTTCAAAAAATTATGCACAAATATCTAAGCTTTAATTTTTATTCTCAATTTAAAAAATAGTAATTCAATAAAAAAAAAGAAAATATTGGAAAAAAAAAATGCGAAAAATTCGAACATACTTTTTTTTAATCATATTTTTTGCAGAAAACGTTTTTCCTTTTTTTTTCAAATTTTTCCGAATAAAAATTAAAGTAAACTGTTTGAAAATGATATGATCAAATTTAATTGTTTTGTCTTTATCAGCTCTTGACTTATAAGGGTTTGAATGCAAAAAATCGGGAAAAATTGCATTATGGAGAAAAACATGTTAAACTTTTCAAAGTTAAATATAATGTTAGTTAAACGCATGCAACAAAAAAAAAATATATCTTTCGTTCTAATTAAGATAGAATTAAGATTCGAACGTCCTTTTAAGCAGAAAAAAACGGAGAAATTTTTTAAATGATAAAAGAAACTTGCAAACTTTGACGATTTTTGTGTCCTGGACCCCCTTAAAGGAGACCGGGTCCAGATGATACAGGTTTAAGTTGATACAAAGGCTTTAATTCTTGACTGAGTATGTGCTCAAAATTGAGAACGTTATGCGGAAATAACATACTTAGGCTGATTTGGCATGCGTACGTAGGAAAACCTGTCTTACTTCATTTCAGAGTTATTCTAAAGAAATTAATATTTGTGCCCCAAAATACTTTTTTATGGTTTGCTTTCGTTTGAAGTATAGGATGTTTAAGTAATTATATGATTGTAAGCAAGATACCACTGTGTTCCTTAGCAATAAAATAACACAGGCCTACATGTTTTTTGGTGTTTTGAATTTGATAAAAGTCCTTAGCTAATGCGAGCATTCTGATTCTGAATATGAATTTGGTTTGAGCCCATCACGTCCAGATTTTTCACAAAATTAAAAAACCTTATGAGACAGTTTGTACTAAAGCAAAAAAGTACCTTCTTGATATTTCCTGAATTATATTGAAATTAATTCTTTAAAATTTCTTACCGTCAAGAAAACCAAATGTCGGCCACCAACAAAGCTAAATATCTATCACCAAGAAAGGTGAAAGAAAATAAACACGCGACTAAGGACAATTTACATGACAGAACAAGTTGGGGTCTTCACCCCTCTGTATCTCAGTCCCATGAAGACCCCCAGAGTTTATTTTTGGTATACTCAATCTCTAGTGACTCCTGAGGAAGCCTTGATACACCAAGTAAAATTTTTTAGTATAATGTTATGTTTATTTCATTTCAGTGGCGACACTTTTTCATTTTCGTATTTGTCAAAGTCAACTGACGGCATCAGTAGTTGTTTACGAAATAGTTAGTGTCAGTGACTGAGAA
Organism: Uloborus diversus; assembly: GCF_026930045.1. Taxonomy (NCBI): domain Eukaryota; kingdom Metazoa; phylum Arthropoda; class Arachnida; order Araneae; family Uloboridae; genus Uloborus; species Uloborus diversus. The sequence continues at coordinate 79,497,642 of NC_072733.1, forward strand.
AATTAAGAAAAGGTACATGTAGCTCTTTACCTTTTCTCATTTCTATGGTATACTCGTATAGAGAACCAAAAAACTATGGAGACGACTGTTACTTTTGCTCCTGCGATGTCAAGGGTTTAAATTCGAAAAATACGATTCAGTATCCGGATTTACCGTCTGCTACACGACCTGTACCTGATGGACCGAGAATTCTTATTTTTCCACTTTTTCCAACCATCCAACAGCAAATCATCAGATGAAAGTTCAAACGACAAAACCGATGAAGAAAAAGCGAAAAAACCGATTTTTTTTCTTTTTAAAGAACCCTAACGATTTTCTAACGTTAATAAAACTGCATTTTTTTTATTGAAAAACTCAAATTTGTAAGAATTTTCTATTAAATATAGTTTTAATATATATTCTCTCAGTATTTTTGGTATTTTCTATGAAAAATTTCAAACACACTTTTCTTGTATATCTGACGTGCTGGAAAAAAACTAAGCTCAAATTCGTGATCGACACACCTCATTTACGATATGGCATCTATTAAAATTGTAACACTTTTTCATGAAGAAAAAAAAATTGGTCTGTGTAATAGTTTAAAAAACTAAAAGCCACGCTTTAGTAGCAAAATGAACAAAAAAGTCAAAAATAATCTTTGGATAACAAGTATATAAAGTAATTGACCAAACACTTAATCTTACTGTAATAAAAAAAAGCGTGGAGGGCTGCCTATTTACATTTTTGCATAGATAACAAGTGGAAGAAATTTAAGACAACTTATAAGAAGCCTCCCACGCGTTTTTTTTTATTACAGTAAAATTAAATGTTTGGTCAATAACTTTATACACTTGTCATCCAAAGATTATTTTTTACTTTTTAGTTCATTTTGCTACAAAAGGTTGTTTTCTTAGTTTTTTAAACTACTATTTTATTATTTCTGAAAAATATAAAGTCCTTAACACTGCTTTTTTTTCAAATAAGATTTAGATACTAAATATTGCTAACACTTGTAACTCTTAAATGAACTCTTTGTGCATGTGTTTTATTTTTATAATGGAATGTATCTTAGTAGTCTATTGCATTATTTGCATTAGTCATTTTGAATGCCTTCTGGTAAACTCATGTGCAAACATTGTTACACTCCGCAGCTCTGATATGTACGTTGTAAGTAATTCTAATAAGTCACTGGCTATTTGTCCTAAGGAAAGTTGGACTCACAAAAATAAATTTGATTATAGAATGTTGCATTGTCATCGGATCTGAGGTTGCATTCCAAATTTTAAAAGAATCCGATCACAAAACGTGGGCGAAAATTGAGTTGCAAGATTATAAATTTAATTTCGGTGTAGACGGGATTAGAACGCACGCCCAATGATTCCCGGAGGTGGACGTCAGCGAAGACCTGTGCCTTAGACCGATCGGTTACGAACGCTCATAAAGTACTGGAATGTACTAACAGTAATGAGCCACTAGCTCTTAGTCCAAAGGAGAGTAACTCATAAACATACAAGTGAAGCTAATAAAAGCGTGTTAAAAAGGCTTGATGTTACCTGAGAAAAATTGTCTATATTCACAGATGATTTTACACTATTTTTGATGTAACGTAATGGCGTTGTTTGTATCAAAATGGTGCATCGCCTTGGGTCAAGTTGATACATCAATATATGTATCAATTTAAATCCCAAAGGGAGTTCAAGGAGTCAAGTTGATGCATGTAATAATTTAAGTCGCAAATTTTTAAGTGCTTTTTTTTTTTTTTTTTGCCAGAAATGCTTAGAAATAACCAAAATAACTCAAAAGGAGGAAATTCCTGTTGAAATAATTGAAAGAACGTATTTCGAAAAAAAAAAAATATTTATACTTATGCTTGTATTAGCTGTAAGTCATGTTTATGATTATCGTCTAACTTGGATCAAGACTTCAAACATTTTAAAAGATTCTTTTTTGAAATCATTAATTGATAGAAAAATAGCACAAGTATTACATGAAATTTTATTTTGGCACGTCAATTGTGTGAAATAAATTGGAAGAATCAAAACGTAAAAAATGTATCAACTTTATTCGATCTCTCCTGTACGGAAAAGTTTTTTTTTTTTTTTTCACCTTTCGTGCGTGCACCTTTCGTAGTCCTGAGATGATTTAGACGATTTTCAACTTGGAACCAAGTACTAGCGCACCCTGAATTTACCTTCTTGGGGGTGAGGGTTTGATCACAACAGTCCTTACATAGATATAAACTGTAATATTATAATTAGATATGTGTTAAAATCAAAGGTTCTTTGGTGTTGACCTTCAAAATCCCCTCGCAGCGCCCCAAGGAGTTTTTTCTTTCAAGGACACTATTTCCAGGTTTTGATGTTAGCGTAATCTGGATGCCTTTAGCTAATATTGTACCAATGAAACAAAAACTTGATGAGCTAAGGATTTTAAAATGAAGTTAATTTTGCATAAATTTTAAGTACTTAAAAAATATTTACCGATGCAAGACTTTATGCAAGCACCCTGTATATAAAGTGAGTCAGAGATTAAGAAAATTTACATTGACCCCATTAAACGACTATTAGTTCGCTCTCATAAATTCATACCTTGACGTATCTTCGGCGTTTTGAAAAATATTAGATATTTCAAATTAGCTAATACGTGCGTTTGGTGATTAACAATTCGAAAGCTACCTTCTTTTAACCTTAATCAAAGTACGCTAGACTACCAGAACCCTGTTTTGCCAGCTCAGTCCTTGCAACTCTATTAATTAATTTTGTATTTTTAATGAAAAGGTTTTATAAAAGTTTTTGTGTGTGCTGATGCGTTCAACAGTTTCATATTCATTGCTCGGTTTCCAATTAGAGTAATATTTTTTATTTTAAGTTAAACTTTGGGGAGAGGAATACAATCTTGTTTAAGACTTTGCTTTTTTCATATTTTTAGTGCTTTTAAATTCATCAAATTTATCTATAAGAAAATGTACTGATGTTGGGAACTAAATAATTCAATAATATTAGATTGAGAAGAGACCTATTCCAGATTGCGAGTTTTGCAATAGCGTGCTAGATTAGAAAATATCATATGTAAATTAGATTGAGTTGAAAGTTAAAAAACGTATAACCTAACAAAAAGCTTTTATTTATTTATTTATTTATTTTTCTCATTTTACGAACTACAATTTTTCGTGAAAATAAACTGGTTGATTTTACATTGGTGTCTTTGTTTTCATTTCAGAAATGAAGATATCGGAGAAAGTAAACATTAACTCTTCTCATAATACGAATTCCTCACAAAAAGTAGAACTTCAATTCCAATTCAAAATACAGTCAACTCTCGATATATTGAAGCCGTATCAAAGGACCGGCTAAAACATTCAAGTTATTGGTTGTTCAAGGTGCGGAAAGTTTTCAGTCTTCTCAAGAGTTTGTGACACAATGAAAGCTTCGAGATAAATCATTTTCAAGTTATAAGACCTCGAGATAATGAGACTTGACTGCATATATACTGATTACTACATAGTGATAATTTTAAATAAATTGATTCCTTGTTTTCTTACACCTGTTTTTTTTTTTTTTTTTTCTTTTCTTTTTTTCTACAGAAAACGTGCAGTTCTCTTGGAAAGAGACAAAATATTTCTAATATTTTACGAAAAAACAAGTTTGTATTTTACGAAAGAAAAAGAAGTTTGAAAACTACGCATATTTCAAGACATAATCGGAACATTGGGAATTTCTTTACGTAGCATATGGCTTTCCTACATTAGGAGAATTTTTTAGTTTAGTTAGCAATAGTATATCTTTTTTATCCTTACTGCATCTCGTTTCTCATCATAAAAAATACATGTTTCCCTCATTTTTTTCGAACTGTACGGTAAAAGTACAGTACTTCAATCGATATCCAAGTCTATTAAAAACACTCAAACAACGTTGCGCTAGTTATATTTTCTCCTTATCCTGTCAATTCAGATGATATAACAAATACGTGTCTGTTGTATAACCATGCACAATTGAAAAAGGAAAAACTGTCACATGCTTTTCATTCCTTAAAAACAAAACTGAATATCTTCTTCCTACTGAAAATGACAGGAGTTAGACTGCCTCTTAAAATAACTGAAAAAAAGACTTTCTATTGAGTTTTTTCGATTGTTGTTTCACAATATTAGGATTTTGTCGTAAAGACTACGAACCCAGTTGTTTGATTAGGATACATTTCGTCTATTCGAAAACGGATCATCGAAAGTTAAAAAATAATGTTTTATACGTATGTAGGATTATTTTACCAATATTAATTGAATTTTTCTATTCAAAACTACAGGAAACACCAAAACAATTCGTACTCGCTCGTTCATCCGAAGGTGTTGCATGTGAATGTTGAACTGGTTTTTTAGCATGCCTTCAGTTCTATGAAGCATAATAAAAACGGTGTAACCCTGCGCTTTATAACGACAGCTTTAATTCATTTAATTTATCAGATAAGTGTGCAACTATGTGCATCCAAAAAAAAAGCATCAAATATGCGTCGAAAAATGAAAGCAATTATACATTGTAAAATCTCTTAAACTTTTTTTTCCCAGTCAAACAAGCATGTTCAAAGCTTTCATACTAGTCTCTGCTTCGTAACCAGATAAAGGTGTAAAGTTACAAGCTGGTTGGTTCCAACCTTTCAAAGTTTAGTTTATAGTAATACATAGTACGATGTGATACCTAATGAAAATTATTTATGCAAAGAATTATTTTTGCCTACAACGAAGATCAAAATAGACCACCCAGGGTTTTCTAGCGTCTTAACAAACGTCTGTTACTGCGGCTCTAAGTCTATTCTACCTTTTTCTTTCTTAGATGGTTTTTATTCTATATGTGTTTAGTTTTCAAAAAACAAAACAACAGAAAACTTTTAATCATTTTTCATCCGTCTGTATGGATTAAAACTAAATAAATGTATAATTAAATTATATTTCATGCACCCCTGACCAACCTTGTTACGTGTTCTATTTTGACTGCTTACACAGCCTCATTGTCAGGTGAAGTGATAAATTGCTTCTCATGTTTATTAAGAATACTGATAAATTTTCTTTTTATTTTAACTTTCAAATGCATGAGTACAGTTTTGGGAATATAATGAAGATATACATTAATGTATATCTTCATTATATTCCCAGTGCAAAAAAATGTGTTGATGTAGTTATCTTTTTACGTTTGAGATTTTAAATTCAACCATTACAATACTTTTTTTGTAACCCCCCTCCCCCCCCTTTTTATGCACTTCGTCCCAAGGGGTTCGCGAATCACCGGTTGGGAATCGATTCTTGAACGAAAACATTTTAAAACTTTTTAATAATGTTATATTTTAGAACTTTGTCAAAAAGTTTATATGGTTACCAGTGCGTTGAATCTTGTTAATAAATTTTCCTACATACATATTTGCTCAGAACCTATGCACAAATGATTAGCATTTGAAGCCTTTAGTCATTTATTGCAGGGGAGAAAAGAGTGTAATATGACGAAAACTTGACAACATTCCGCACTCAAGATATCACTCACTCACTTTTTCTGGATTCTTCAATCGTAAGAAAAATTTAGTCATTTACTACGACTCTTTTCTCGCTTAATCAGAAACTTATGCTCAGAGTTCATGAAATGTTTGACAGTTTAATGAAACGTTATTTGGAGCTTTTTTCATAAAGCCTTTTCGTAAAATTCGACTAAAATTTCATGCTAATTCAGTAAGCATTTCTGAGAGCGAGTCGTAGTTTTTTGGAGTAACTATATGAGTGACTTTTTGCTCACAATTATACCATAAAATTCCAATGAGGTGCTCAAGAACAATACATGAAGCAGCGAAACGTAGATCATTAGGTGCGTCCATAAATAAATGAGCCTAATTTCCAGCTCACCGACATCGTTTTTCTCACCTTATATTCGTATTACCTAACTCGTTTTGTCTCAATAAGGTCGTTTTAAGGCTCAGAAATTTAAAAGTATTTTATTTTCTGAAAGAGCATGCTCAAAAACATAGGATCTGACCATTTTTTAAATAACTTGACTAAGTTTAATATTAAAAATTTTTTTTTTTAATCGGCGCGCTTTCATTGTTTACGCTTCTGCCGATGACATCACAAATGATGAAATGCCATTTACTGATGCCATTCACATAGCACAATATTTAATTCGCATCTTTACTCACGTGTATTGGCAACCATGTGGTTGATAGCAAGCATAGAGCGCAATATTTAATTCGCTTCTTTATAATCATAACCTACATCATTTGTGACGTCATAAAGACCACGCCTTATTTTCAAAATCGGACATTTTGGAATTAATTAAAAATCAAGCGTTGGGAAAATGAAAGTTTTTTTCTCGCTCCATGTTCTTTTTTTTTTTTTTTTTTTTTTTTTTTTTTGCCCATTCTATCAATTTCAGTGACTAAAAGTAGTATTTTTAAGTGAAGGAAACAACCCCTTTGGCTTCACTCTCAGAAATGCATCCCCAAATCTTTCGGGAGTTTTGTCACATTTGACAAAACGGCTTTGTTGAAAACGTGCCTTTTAAATTTTTGTCAAATGGACGAAATTTTTGTGAGATTTGAGCATGAGTTTCTCATCTAGTGACGAAATAATCGTCGTAAACGAAAAAATTTGTTCAACGACAAAAAAA